>NC_058097.1:202052500-202352500 GCF_020171115.1 Neogale vison | reverse complement strand
TTCCAGGAGGCGCTGCGGGCCAGAAGAGCGGCTGCGGGGGAAAACGGGTCTCTTGCGGGCAGAACAATGCCGTGGACTCCCCGAGTGCGTTTTGTCCAGATGCTTCAAAATTTGGGAAGTCCCTTCGCGGTTTGAGGGCCTTCGGTGCGGAGGGCTGTCGTGATTGGCTTCACAGAGAGTCACCTCCTAACTTTGCTTCTCGCTCCTCGAGTCCGTGGTTTGCTTTTCTCCCCGCTCTGAAAGAGTCGTTTGTTCGTGGCCGGGGGTGACATTTGCTCATCCCGGCCAGCTCTGTCCAGCCCTAGGGCTGTGTTAGGAGGTGTGGCTCCAAAAGTTAGCACCGGGGGAGAAAGATTTCCCCCCTCTTTTCTTCCTTTCCTTTTTTCTTTTTTTTTTTTTTAGCTAAAAATACTTAGTTAAATTTGAAAGACGAGAAATGGATGTGTGCGCGTCTTCAGACTGAGCAGGAAAAGACTCCCGTGGTTTCTGTTGCTGCTCTGCGCCCCAAAATAACCATTTCCCTGTGTGTCTGTGTGTGTGTGTCCTTCCATTTAGACCTTTAGAAATGCGGTTCTTTCTCTGCTGCTTTTCTTTTAACTGGTTGGCCCGGTTGAGCGTCGCGTCTAGACACTGGCTGGCTGCCACTGATAATCCCCAAATCCAGCTGGGGTCATTCGATTCCTCTTCCGTGCCCAGTCTCCCAGCAGAGCTGCAGATGCGGCAGAATAACGGAGCCTCACTTCCTTGCTGTGTCGCCGGCCCCTCGTGCAGAGTTGCTATGAACAGTGAGAGTCAGAAGGTAGGGATCAGAAACGGGTGTTCAGGTGATCTCGCAGCTGCCTGATGATTTTTTTTTTCCCATGAAACTCTCCAAAACGATCACGTTTAGTTAGGCCTGAAGATTCTCAGTGAAAAGAGTGATGGTGGGGCGCCTAGTGGCTCAGAGGGTTAAAGCCTCTGCCTTCTGCTCAAGTCATGATCCCAGAGTCCTGGGATCAAGCCCCGCATAGGCCTCTCTCTTTGGTGGGGAGCCTGCTTCTTCCTCTCTCTCTCTCTGCCTGCCTCTCTGCCTACTTGTGATCTCTCTCTGTCAAATAAATAAATAAAATCTTAAAAAAAAAAAAAAGGAATGTTAGAGCGCATCCTAAGCAGTACCATGCGTCTGTAAAATGAAAGACCTGGAGGGACTGGAGGTCAGTGGCTGTTTGCTGACCTAGGAGGTCTCTGGTACCACCCCCCCCCGCCCCCGCAACCCAGTGCTCTTGCCTGTTGCCTGTGAAGATGTTTGGACACCCTGGGATCTGGCCTTCAGACATTTTTCTTTGGTCCCTTTTAGGGGAGTGTCACTGGTCAGTTAAACCTTTGTGTTTTGTGCAAAACTGTCACTGTAAGAGCGTCGAAGATGTGTTTTGTTTCTTTTCTCTAAGAATTAGTAGTCTTAGAAATGGTCTTGGAAGCTTTCCTTTTTGGTTTGAAGGACCCTTTAAAATGACGCATAGTAAACATTGCCTTTTAGTTCTCTTCTCTGGAATAAAGTGTGGTTATGGGATCCATTTAATAGGGAGAAAAGAGGTCATTTAGGTCACGGGAAGGGGGTGATGCCTAGCTTTTAAAAAGCAAAAGAGGCAGTTCAGAAGGGGGAAAAGGGCTCCTCTTGGCTGACATCTAGTGACCCTCCACAGGCAGTTGCCTTTCCTGGGACTCCAGCTATTAGGTGTTACTGACCTTCACGATCTCTCAGCGTTGGGTGGGGTGCTGGTCCCTCCCCGGCGGTGTGTCAGACGTCACCACCACAACTCAGTCCTTCGAGTCTGTCTCATGTTTCACCCTTTTGCTCCTTCCCACCCTGGAATATGCTTTTGCTGCTTTCCATCTTTGAGTTGATAACAGCAGCTGGCCAGAGCCCCAGGACTGCTGGCACACTCCCTGCCCCCCGAAACCCCTCCTCTGCCTGCAGTGGCAGTTGAGGCCTGGTGAGCGGCTTTTGCCCCCACACCTGCTGTCTATTCCCGGTGCTGTTCGTGAGGCCGGAGCCCAGGTCCGAGTCCTTGCTTAGACCCTGTCACGGGAGCCGTGGATGTCCTTGCGCTCCGGGTTCCCTCCTCTGAATTGTTCTTGTCCTGTTGTCAGGTACCCTCAAATGTTGTTACTCTTTGTTTTAAAGTTTAGGTGGCTTCCTGTAACTGGAGAATAAAATCCAGACTTGTTTGCCCGCTTTATACTTGGGCCCCACCTCCCTTTCTAGAGTGGTTCCTTTTTGTTGCTGTTGTTTAAAAATGCACCCCCCCCTCCGCCCCCCGCCGCCCTTACCAGCAGTGAGGAGCAGTGAGCTCCTTACACTGGATCCTGTATTTCCTGAGTGAGCTTTGTGCCTTCAGCCTCTAGGCCTGTCTGTGCTCTTATGCTCTGCTTGGCAGCCTGGTGTCTGCTTTTAAACTTCCTCCTTCAGGGGCGCCTGGCTGGCTCAGTGGGTTAAAGCCTCAGCCTTCCGCTCAGGTCATGATCTCAAGGTCTTGGGATTGAGCCCTGAATCAGGTTCTCTGCTCAGCAGGGAGCCTGCTTCCTCCTCCTCTCTCTCTGCCTGCCTCTGCCAACTTGTGATCTTTGTCAAATAAATAAATAAAAATCTTTTAAGAAGTTATAAAAAAAATAAACTTTCTCCTTCAAGGCCCATCTTAGAGAGAAACAGAATTAATTTCTTATTTGTTTGTCTTTTCCATAGCCTTTCATACACATACACACCTTGACAGCAACAGGACCTGCCACATTTGTGTGTTTGCTTTGCTTCTTCTGTAATTGAATTCCTAGAGGGCATTTCCTGTTCATCTCGTATCGCCTGCAGTGGAATAGTGCCTGACTCGTGGTAGGCACTGGATTTTAGCTTAAATTGACCTCTTCAGGGGCGGCTGGGTGGCTCAGTGGGTTAAAGCTTCTGCTTTTGGCTCAGGTCATGATCTCGGGGTCCTGGGATGGAGCCCTGCGTTGGGCTCTCTGCTCAGCAGGGAGCCTGCTCCCCTGCCCCTCCTGCCTCTCTGCCTACTTGTGATCTCTCTTCAAATAAATAAAATCTTAAAAAAAAAAAAAATTGACCTCTTCACTATTCTCTCACTATGATGACAGGTCTTTTAAAGATTTTATTTTGGGTGCCTGGGTGGCTCAGTGGTTTAAGCCGCTGCCTTCGGCTCAGGTCATGATCTCAGGGTCCTGGGATCGAGTCCCGCATCGGGCTCTCTGCTCAGCAGGGAGCCTGCTTCCTCCTCTCTCTCTCTCTGCCTGCCTCTCTGCCCACTTGTAATCTCTCTCTGTCAAATAAATAAATGAAAAATCTTTAAAAAAAAAAAAAAGGAAAGAAAAAAAAATAAAGATTTTATTTTATTTATTTATTTTTTATTTGACAGACAGAGATCACAAGTAGGCAGAGAGCCCAATGTGGGGTTAACACTCTGAGCCAGGTGCCCCATGACAGGTCTTTCTAATCAGACTATTGTTTGCCTGAGTCTCTCTAATCAGGGGTAGTATAGGGAAAGATTAGAATTATCATTACATTAGGGCACCTGGGTGGCTCCTCGGTTAAGTGCCTAGCTCTTGGTTTTGGCTCAGGTCGTGATCTCAGGGTCGTGAGATTGAGCCCTGCTTGGGGCTCTGCACTGGGTATGGACTCTGCCCAAGACTCCCCCCTCCCCTCATGCTTACTGTCTCTCTCTCTCTCCAAAAAAAAAAAAAAAGAAAGAAAGAAAGAAAAATTACTGCCCACACCCAGCCATCACAGCTGATGTGCAGGCCCATCAAATCAAGGGTTTGTTATTAGCACTCTCGTTGCTGGTTGGTAAATCACAATCAGTTGTGACATGAAATTGCAGATCTTTGCAAGATTTCATGAAGTTTGATGGAAGAAATGTTTGAGAGCTATTAAGTTTCGCACAAATCTGTTGACACGTTATATCTCACGGACCCACTAATAGTTGAAAATTGATGGGGAAGAGGATACCTTGAACTCTCCCAAGTAGAATCATTTAGACATAAAAAAACCAAGAGAAGTCCTTGAAAAGACTGGCCAAGTCCTCAGGTATATTTGCACAGTGATGCAGTAAAAGTCAAATAGGGAGTAGGTTGTGGTTTATGGTGTCCTCACTAAGTTTTTTGATAAAATTATGCCAAAATTCCCTACTTAATGTCCCTTTTATGTACACAGTTGAATTTTAACCTAAATTCTGTTGTATATGACTTCCAGTTTCATTTTTCAAAATAAAGTTTCACTTACATTTTTACTATTTACTGTGAAAATTTGATCCCTTAAGTAGCTTTACTTTTTTTCTTTAAGATTTTATGTATTTATTTGAGAGAAAGAGATAACGAGAGAGAGCCCAAGGAGCACCCTGCTGAACTGGGAGCCTGATGTGCGCTTAGTCCCGGGACCCTGGGATCATGACCTGAGCTGAAGGCAGGTGCTTAACTGCTTAACTGACTGAGCCACCCAGGTGCCCTGCTAACTTTAAAAAAAATTTTATTTATTTATTTATTTACTTGAGAGAAGGAGTGAGAGCACTAATGGTGCGGAGGCGCAGAGGGAGAGGGAGAACCAGACTGTCTGCCAAGCAGGGAGCCTGATGAGCACCCGCGTTGATCCCAGAATCCTGGGATCATGACCTGAGCAGAAAGCAGTTGCTTAACTGGCTAAGCCAGCTGGGTGCCCCATATGACCTTACTTTTTTTTTTTTTTTTTTTTAAGATTTTATTTATTTTTTTGATAGAGAGGGAGATCACAAGTAGGCAGAGAGGCAGGGAAGCGGGCTCCCTGCTGAGCAGAGAGCCCGATGCAGGGCTCCATCCTAGGACTCTGGGACCATGACCTGAGCTGAAGACCGAGGCTTGACCCACTGAGCCACCTGGGTGCCCCATGGCCTTACTTTAAAAAAAAAAAAAAATAAATAAACTTGGGGCCCCTGGCTGGCTCAGTTGGTGGAGCGTGTGACTCGAGCTCAGGGTCTCAGGGTCATGACTTTGAGCCCCGCATTGGTCATAGAGCTTACTTAGAAAAAATTAATAAACTTAATTTTTTAAGAGCAGTTTTAGGTTCATAGCCAAAAAACTTTTGACCAGAAAGTACAGCGAGTTCCCATATACCTCCCCCCACCCCGAACACACACACACACACACCAGAGTTGTACATTGGTTACAGTTGATAACCTAGACTGATATCATTATCACTCAGAAGTCCCTAATTTGCACTAAGGTTCACTGTCAGTGCTGTACATTGAGTGGGTTTGGAAAAACGTATGACACGAATCTACTATTACAGCACCCTGCAGCGTAGCCTCACTGCCCTAAAGGTCCTCTGTCCTCTGTCTGTCCCTCTCTTCATCCAACCCCTTTTCTCAGATGTTCTGTGATTGGAAGCATAAAGTGTGTAGTCTTTTCAGATTGGCTTCTTTCCTTAATAGTGTTCATTTAAAAGTCTCCTTTGTGTCTTTTCATGGCTTACCATATCATGATCGTGCATTTCATTTTAGTGCTGAATAATGTGTAATCATTCAGACGGACCATGGTTTATCCATTTACCTACTGAAGGACGTCTTGGTGGCTTCCAAGCAGATAGGACTAAAGCAGCTATAAACATCCAGCCTTTTGTGTGGATGTAAGTTTTTAACTCTTTGGGTAAATATGAAAGTGTGCAGTAGCTGACTTGTATGGTAAAAGCGTGTTTTGTTCCGTAAGACACGGCCAGTCTGTCTTTCATTTATTTGACAGAGAGAGATCACAAGTAGGCAGAGAGGCAGGCAGAGAGAGAGAGAGGAGGAAGCAGGCTCCCTGCTGAGCAGAGAGCCCGATGCGGGACTCGATCCCAGGACCCTGAGATCATGACCTGAGCCGAAGGCAGCGACTTAACCCACTGAGCCACCCAGGCGCCCCTCAGTCTGTCTTTCAGAGCGGTCGCGCCGACCTGCCTTCCCGCCGGCAGTGAGCGGGAGTTCACGGTGCTCCGCATCCTTGCCAGCATGTGGTGCCGGCACTCTGGATTTTGGCCTCTCTGATAGGTGCGCACTGGTATCTCGTTTTAACTTGCGATTCCCTAATGACATATGATGTGGAGAATCATCTTAGGTGCTTATGTGCCTTCTGTATATCTTCTTTGGTGACGTGTGTGTTTAGATCTTTTGCTCATTTTTTAAGTCAAGTCGTCTATTTTCTTTTTTTTTTTTAAGTTTTTTTTTTTTTAATTTATTTGACATACAAGCAGGGGGAGTGCGAGGGGAAGAATCAGGCTTCCCACTGAGTGGGGAGACCAATGCAGGACTCGATCCCACGACCCTGAGTGGAAGGCAGTTGTGTAATGACTGAGCCACCCAGGTGCACCGATGTTGTCTATTTTCTTATTGTTGAGTTTTTTTTTTTTTAATATTTTATTTGTTTATTTGACAGAGAGTTAAAGAGAGAGCACAAGTAAGCAGAGCGTCAGGGAGAGGGGGAGAGAGAGAGAGACGCAGGCTCTCTGCAGAGCAGGGAGCCTGATGTGGGGCTCGATCCCAGGACCCTGGAATCATGACCCGAGCTGAAGGCAGCTGCTTAACCAACTGAGCCACCTGGGCGCCCCTTATTGTTGAGTTTTAAGAGTTCCTCATATCTTTGGGCTAATAGTTCTTTTTTTTTTTTTGGGCTAATAGTTCTTTACCCAGTGTGTCTTTTGCAGATAGAGTTTTTTCTTTTATTTTTATTTTTTTATTTTATTTATTGATTTGACAGAGATCACAGGTAGGAGGAGAGGCTGGTAGAGAGGAGGAAGGAAGCCGAGCAGAAAGCCCGATGCGGAGCTCGATCCCAGGACCCTGAGATGACCTGAGCCGAAGGCAGAGGCTTTAACCCATTGAGCCATCCAGGCGCCCCTTGTTTTTTCTTTTAAAGATTTTATTTATTTGCCAGAGAGAGAAGACCGTGTAAGAACACAGGCAGGGAGGGCGGCAGGCAGAGGAGGAGCAGGCTCCTTGTTGAGCCGGATGCTGGCTGGATCCCAGGACCCTGGGATCATGGTCTGAGCTGAAGGCAGATGCTCAACTGACTGAGCCACCCAGGTGTCCTTGCAGATGTTGTCTTCCAGTTTGTTGTTGTTGCCTTATTTTCTTGAATAGTGTCTTTGTGCAGAAGTTTTAAATTTTAATGAATTCCAGCTTATTAATCATTTCTTTCATGGATTGTGCCTTTGGTGTTGTGTCTAAACTCTGATGGCGGCGACAAGCAAGGTTGTTTGGATGACTTCCTGTTACAGTCTGGTTTGTAGTTGTGCATTTTACATTTAGGTCTCGGATCCATTTTGTGTTAACTTTTGTGAATGATGTAAGGTCTGTGTCTAGATTTCTTTCTTTCTTTTTTTAAAAGTAGACTCCATGCCCAGCGGTGAAGGCCAGTGCAGGGCTTGAACTCACAACCTTGAGATCAAGATCTGAGCTGCAATCCAAAGTCGGACACTTATGCAACTGAGCCACCCAGACGTGCCCAGATTTCATTTTTTAACTGTGAATGTCTAGCCATTCCAGCACTATTTGTTAAGACTGTCCTTTCTCTATTGACTTGCCTTTGCTCTTTGTCGAGATCAGTGGACTGTATTTATGTGGATCTATTTCTGGGCTCTGCCCTCTGTTCAATTGATCTGTTTGCCCATCCTTCCCCCCCCCCCCCAAAGATTTCATTTATTTATTCAACATACACAGAGCACAAGCAGGGAGGGTGTGGCAGGCGGAGGGAGAGGGAGAAGCAGGCTCCCTGCTGAGCAGGGGGAACCCGACATGGGACTGGATATCAGGACCCTGGGATCATGACCTGAGCCGAAGGCAGTAGCTTAACCAACTGAGTCACCCTGGTGCCCCCATTTGCCCTTTTTTTTTTTTTTTTTTTTTTTTTTTGCCAATGCCACGCTGTCCTGATTACTGTAGTGTTGTAGTAAGTCTTGAAGTAACATAGTGTCAGTCCTGACTTTGTTCTCCTTTAATACTGAGTTGGTTATTCTGGGTGTTTTGCCTCTCTGTATAAACTCCAGAGTCAGTCTGTCAATACTGATAAAACAACATGCTAGGATTTTGATTAGGATTGTGTTGGATCTATACATCAAATAGGGAAAAACTAGCATCTTGTCGATATGCTGAGACTTCCTATCCATGGACATGGACTATTCATTTTATTTAGTTATTCTTTGATATCCTTCATAGGAGTTTTGTATTTTTCCTCCTATAGATCTTGTCCATATTTTGTTACATTTATACCTAAATGTTTCATTTTTTTGGTTGCTGATGTACATGGTAATGTGTTTTTAATTTTAATTTCTCCTTATTCATTGCTGATATATGGGAAAGTGAAAGTGATTGACTTTTTTTTTTTTTCTTTTAAGAGAGTATGGGGAGGGACAGAGGGAGAGGTAGAGAGAAATCTCAAGCAGACTCCATGCCCAGTGTGGAGCCCAATACAGGACTTAATTTCACAATCCAGAGATCATGACCTGAGCTGAAATTAAGAGTTGGAGACTCTTAACCAACTGAGCTACCCAGGTGCCCATGATTGACTTTTATATGTTAACTTTTTTTTTTTAAAGATTTCATTTATTTGAGAGAGAGAGAATGAGAGAGGGCATGAGAAGGGAGAGCATCAGAGGGAGAAGCAGACTACCTGTCAAGCAGGGAGTCCGATGTGGGACTTGATCCCAGGATTCCAGGATCATGACCTGAGCCAAAGGCAGTCACTTAACCAACTGAGCCACCCAGGTGTCCCTGTATGTTAACTTTTATATGACTTTTATATCCTGTAACCTTGCTATAATTCTTAATTAGTTCCTGGATTTTATTCTCAGTCTGGTCTCTTGGCTTGTCCAGCTACTGATGCCCATGTTCTGCTTCCGGGTTTTTCCCTGCAGCACACCCCTCCACTATCTCACCATCCTCTATCACCTGGTGGAGAATCTTGTCCTGCCCTTGGACAGCCCTAGTCTTTAGCTTTTCATGAGTCTGTTTTGCGTCTACAATGAAGTTGTACTCTCCATGTCTTTCATACATGTATGTATATAAGCAGGCTCTATACCCAGTGTGGGGCTTGGACTCACAACCCTGTGATCAAGCATTGCAATCTCGGGGCGCCTGGGTGGCTCAGTTTGTTAAATGCCTTAACTCTTGCTTTCCGCTCAGGTCATGATCTTGGGATCATGGGATCAAGCCCCGCATTGGGCTCTGCGCTCAGTGCGGGGTCTGCTTGGGATTCTCTCGCTCTGGCCCTCCCCTCATGCACGTGCACTCTCTTTGTAAAGGAAAATGAATAAATAAAATGTTAAAAAAAAAAAAGAGTTGCATTCTCTATACCAAGCGAGCTTGCCAGGTGCCCCCCATGGCTTTCATTACATACTTACCCATCTCACTGTGGCCAGTACTGTTTTCTTCTGAGCATCCCAGTAGCCCAGGGACTCACAATGAAACAGTTAAAAAAAAATTGAGGCCTGGGAGGTCCGTGTGAACGGGGCCTTGCTGGGGGGCACTTTATGGAGGAAGTGGCAGCAGCCCTGTGCTCTGACAGATGGCAGACCCTCCCGTGTGACAGAGTGGCCAGATGCGTGCTGCCTGCCAGGGGTGCTCAGAATAGTGGCTTGGGAGCGGAATTGTTGGAACCTGTTCTGAGGAACACTTGGTAGCGCCTGGACACAGTTTTGATTGTCACGATTGGGTGGTGGCACTGCCGGCCTCCAGTGGGTGGAGGGAAGGGGTACTGCTTACCATCCTACAGTTCAAAGGACAGCTCCTGCTCTAACTCCAACAAAGAATCCTCCGGCCCTGCATGTCGGTGGTGCTGAGCTGGAGCAGCCCTGGGAATAGAGGACTAGAGACCAGCTTCCCCTCCAGCGGGCGCAGTCCCGCGCGTGCGCTTTTTGCTTCCAGTTGCTGCTGCTGAGCCGCTGACATGACCTCATGTGATCATCACAGAACCCCTGCGTTAGATGCTGCTGGATTATTTGATGGTGAGAAGGCAGGCTTAGACGGCATCGAGTCAACGGCCCAGGGCCACACAGGTGTCTGCAGAAGCCAGCCGTTCACCAAGGTCAAAGTCTCTTCCCTTAACTCCGCCTCCGGGCTTGGGGTTGAGGCACCTGTTCCTGATTACCACACACTGATGGTGTCACTTCACTGAGTTGGCTCCCTGCCCTCAACCCAAACCACGGTTGTTTCAAGTTGAGTTTTAGATAGTTAAAAGAGATTTTGCAAATATCTGCACCCCCCCCTTACTTCATTTGTGCTCCAAATTCATTGGCTGTTTTGGTATGTCACTGTTCTTTCTATTTTCTTTGTATCCAGTCCTTGGACTTGTGGATCATTTTCCTGTTGAGAGAGTGGTTATGTTTGATCCCCCTTCCCCCCGCATCATCTGACTTTTAGAGAAAGTGAAGTTTGGGGGGATGCCTTAAGCCTCAGGGAGCTGGAGTCCTGCATGCTGGGCCTGATACCATGTAACTGGTGGACAGTCTGCAGAGCTGTCAGGGGCTCCTTTAGTTTTCAGAAGAATATAGCTGGTAGGTTGCAGCCCAGATAACCTCCCAGCTTGATTTAGCAGACGAAAATGTTAAAGATTTTTCTGGAGCAGGTAGGTTCTCGGGTTTATCATTTCTGAGCATTGAGCTGATGCACTTACATGTGGGTCTTTCTAAATGATGAAAAATACATAGATGTTAGAGGAGATGACTGGGTAAGCAAAGTGTCACACGTACTTGGGCCATTAGGTGATCTTAAAAAAGGAGATTCTGATACCTTCTACAGCACCGGTGAACCTCGAGGACTAATGCTAAGTGAAATAATTGCAAGTCACTAAAAGCCGTAACTGTATGATTTGACTTCTGTGAGATCTGCAGCGCCGTCAGGTTCATAGAGACAGAGTAGACTAGGGTGGCCGAGGGCTGGGGGAGGGGAGAGTGGAGAGTTAGTGCTTAATGGGCACAGTTTCAGTTTTGCAAGATAAAAAGAGTATTGGAGGGGCGCTTGGGTGGCTCAGTGGGTTAAGCCTCTGCCTTCGGCTCAGATCCTGATCTCGGGGTCCTGGGATCGAGCCCTGCATCGGGCTCCCTGCTCAGAGGCCAGTGTGCTTCTCCCTCTGCCGACTGCTCCCCCTGCTTGTGCTCTCTCTCACTCTCTGTCAAATAAATAAAATCTTTAAAAAAAAGTATTTTCTGGGGGCACCTGGGTGGCTCAGTGGGTTAAAGCTTTTGCCTTCGGCTCAGGTCGTGATCCCAGAGTCCTGGGATCGAGCCCCCCATAGGGCTCTCTGCTCAGTAGGGAGTCTGCTTCCCCCTCTCTCTCTGCCTGCCTCTCTGCCCGCTTGTGATCTCTGTCTGTCAAATAAATAAATAAAATCTTTTTTTTTTTTTTAAGTATTTTTCGGGGGGGGGGCCTGGCTGGCTCAGTTGGTTGGGTGTCTGCCTTTGGCTCAGGTCATGATCCTTGATCTTAGGGTTTTGGGATCGAGCCACAAATCGGGCTCCCTGCTTAGTGGGGAGCCTGCTTCTCCCTCTCCCTCTGCCTGCTGAGCCTCCTGCTTGTGCTATCTCTCTGTCAAGTAAATAAATAAAATCTTAAAGTATTTTCTTGAAAACATTGAAGCCACTTCTAGATGCAAATGCAGAGACTAGCTCAGAAGCTCTCTCCTGTATGTTTGCCTTTAACTTGTAGTTAAAACTTGTTCTTCAGCCAAATCACCGGCTACTACTTCACCACAAACCGCGTACTTGAATGTTGGTGTGACATGCACAAGTGCCCAAGATCTGTACTGTGTGTGCCGGCGTCCTGATGCCGATGTGTGCAGGCGGGTCACGTCCACTGGACTACTCAGCTTTCTTCCTGGGGCTGAGAAGGTTTTGATGATCTCTTCGCCTCCGTTTGGCTGCCTTTTGCACACAGAGTGTATTTACAAGCTATGTGAACTTTTCAGAGCAACCAGAATTGACGGACAGTTTTCATGGCCAACACCTGAGGGTCGTATTCAATGTTTTTGGTAAGGTGGGTGGAAAGTCTGGAACGTTTTCTGAAGTGATTGTTGTTTCCTCTGTGTGCGCTCTGGAACCAAGAGGACAGCTTGCTCCTGCGGCTTTATGGCTGGAGAAGGATCAAGGAGTACACGGGCGCTTGTGCTGTCCCTCCTGACGGGCTGGATGGTAGGAAGCCGAGGGGTGGTGGGGTCGCTTTTCCAACTTCACTTCCTCTCTTTCTGGTTGATCACTTCAAATGACTTGTTTTCAGTGTTTCAGTGGGGAGCACTTCTGCCACCTCTGGCCGCCCAGGCGAAGTACAGCTGTGTCCTGAAAGATGATGACCCACTGTGGAAGTCAGGGGCATTGTCTCATATGCCTTGTAGTAGGGAAATGCCCTTTTTCCTTCTCCCTCCTTGAAAATCTCCACATTGCTGTGAAGTCTGGAAATTGTACTTAATGGCTACATGTCAGAGTCACCCGTTTGAATTATGATGACCTAGTAGCAGATGGAGAGGAACTTGATTTATTGTACACTTTGCAGGTTTTGAGTTTTTTGTGGATTTACCCTGGATGTCAGTAACATGTAAATTTCCCTGAGCTGCTTTACTGTCCAACACAGTAGAGTCCTGTGGGAGAGGACGGTGCTGCAGGATCTGGGACAGTGGAGGTCATGCAGAGAAAGGCAAATTGGAGGAGAAAAAAATCTGGCACTTTCTCTGCAGCTGAAGTTCAGTTGGAAGATTCACCAAGAAGTAAATTAGCCTTTATTATTATAGATTGATAATGGATAAGAAAAATATTTTTCTTTCTTTCTGGAGTATTATCTGTTTGTGACTTGAGGCAGGAAATTCACAGTCAGGGCTCAATTAACTGGGTCCCAACTTGCTGAAAATTTTCCTTATTCTTTTTTTTTTTTTTTTAACCACTCCCGTGTCCATAAAATCAAGTAAAGGGTGAGGTTTGTGCTTATCAAACTGGCATGCCCGTACTCAAGCCACAGTGTGGTCTTACAGATCTGCCCAGAGAGCTAATTGTATTAGGGGCTTCAAAAAGTAGTTCGTATTTGCCAGTTTGTTTATTAAAACAGAAAACTGGTATATTATGGAATAGAAGAGAAGCCACACCTGGGTAGATACATGAACTCTTGCGTTTAGATTTTCGACAAGAATATTTGTTAATCTCTAATTGTCTTTTCTTAGGATGATAAGTCATAGCTACTTGATGATTAACTAGGAAGTTCGCTCCAGTGAGCTCCCTCCCTTCCTGGGCATTGCTTTTATTTGTGAAGTGATTACAGAAGACATTTGGAAAAAACAAAGGTTATTTTTGTTCATTTGGTTTAAAATTTTTTTGAGGGGCACCTGCCTGGCTCAGTCGGTTGAGTGACTCTTGGTTTTGGCACAGGTTGTGGTCTCAGGTCGTGAGATCAAGCCCTGCAGTCAGGCTCCCTGCTGGGCATGGAATCGGTTTGAGATTCTCCCTCTAAAACAAATCTTTAAAAAGGAAGAAATAAGGAAGGAAGGAAGGAAGGAACCCAGGCAGACATACATCCTGTTATCGTCCAGGACCAGGTGACATTTGTGTGCCTCAAGGATAGGGTCCCATGGAGGGGCTGAGGATCCTGCAGGTGTCTTTGACCTTTTCAGAGATCCCATGTGACTAACGAGAACTGCAGACTGATACGGTGTATGAGTTGCCCCTTGTTCATTTGTGGATTGCGAGGGAAGAAGCTTGGGTGTCGGTAAGGTGTGTGTTATCAGCGAGAGGCAGTTCATGCCTGAAGTCCTGCTCGTGCTTGGACTGCTTTCCCCTGCCCGCGTGCTGCTGGAAATGCCATCTCTTCTGAGTTTTCCTGTCTGATTCCCTACATTTTCCTGCCTTTGCATTTGGCCTTTCAGCTCAGTGGTGGGATTTAGGGGCCTGCGTTAAAGAGCACTGTGTAGGGGCACCGGGGTGGGGGAGCTCAGTCGGTTAAGCATCTGCCTTTGGCTCAGTTCATGATTCCAGCATCCTGGGATCAAGCCTCCTGTCCGGCTGCCTGCTCAGTGGGAAGGCTACTTCTCCCTCTCCCTGTGCCCCTGTTAACGCTCTCTCTTGCTTGCTCTCTCTCAAATAAATAAATAAAATCTTAAGAAAACAACAACAACAACATTGTGGAAGCCCTTCTGTGTGGAGATGGCCATGGCTGTTAAAGCATTAAATAAAAACTTTGAAAAGCTAAGAGAGTACGAGCAGAATGGAAATGAGTCTGTAGGAGGAGGGCAAAGGGCAAGAGAGATGCATGTTAGCCGAGCTCCCCTCTCCGGACTTTACTCTAAAATGTTTCTCTTGACAGTTTTTGTAATTCCTCGGGTGCCGGGACTGTGGGACCCTGGCAACGAGAGGGTAGGAGGCGAAGAGAAGGTGGTGGGTTGTGTGTGTGAGAGCCTTCTCTTACTGGCTTCAAAGTTGAAGGGAGGAAGGAAAAGTGGCAAAAAGATAGGTGGGAAGGAAAAAAAAGAAGAACCTGGTCAGGACCAAAGGAAAGGACCCCTGGTAGCAGGGGTGGGGGGAGAAGCTCCGTGTCCAAGTGGAGTGAGAAAGGGTGTTCGAAGCTGGGAGTGCAGTGCAGCCCTGCAGAAGTTTCCTGAAACTGGGTGACTTTTCTCATTCCAAAGCTCTTAGTGATGTTTCTTTCTCCAGATCCTAAAATCAGAGGAGTCTTTTTTTGTGGGCTTGATTGCTCTTAGGATCTAGCAGCTTTCCTCGAAGTATTTGATGGTTAGGAGCAGATTTTAATCAAATGACCATCGCCATGAATAAGACACAGAGGTTTAATGTTACGAGGTTGGTTCAGATAAATCAATGAATGTTCGATCTGCAGTTAACTACTTAAGGCAGAGTGGTTATCAGGTTCAAAAAGAAAATTAACAGCTTTATTGAGAAACCATGAAGTTCACCCTTTTAAATTCAGTTCAGTGATTTTTAGTCTTTTTATAGGGTTCTGCAATAATCACTGCCATCTTTTCAGAACATTTTCATCACCTCAGAAATAAATTCTTTACCAGTAGCAGTCTCTCCCCGTGCTCCCCACAACCCGTAATCCAGCTGATATCTTCTGGACATTTCATGTAGAAAGAGTCACACAATATGTGTGGACTTTGGTGACCACTTCCTTTAACTTAGTATGTTTTCAAGGTTTATTTGTCTCGTAGCACATACAACACTTTGTTCCTCTTTATGGTTGAGTAATATTCCATCCTGTGATACACCCCAGTTGGTGGACATTTGAGCTTTTCCGTGTTGTGGCTATTATGGACGTTTGTGTACAGGGTTTGTGAGGAAATCGTCCAGTTCTCTCGGGTGTATGTCTAGGAGTGGAACTGGTGGGTCACGTGGTCACTTGATGTTTATCCCTTTGAAGCTGTCATTGATCTTTCGAAGCCTCTGTCACAGAGAATCTCTGTGGACCCTGGCAAATTTCCCCCATTATGATTGAGGAGATACTGGACAAGGTTGTCACTGCTTTGACCCACTGTGGTCTTTATCAGCACCGTGATTTCCTTTGCTGCCAATCATCTTGGTACATTGCCAGCTGATTTTTTTTAAAGATTTTATTTATTTATTTGACAGACAGAGATTATAAGTAGGTGGAGAGGCAGGCAGTGGGAGAGAGGAGGAAGCAGGCTCCCTGCCGAGCAGAGAGCCCGATGTGGGACTCGATCCCAGGACCCTGAGATCATGACCTGAGCTGAAGGCAGAGGCTTAACCCACTGAGCCACCCAGGCGCCCCTTAAAAGCTTCTTTAAAGATGGGGCGCCTGGGTGGGTGGGTTAAAACCTGCTTCCCCTCTTCTCTCTGTCTCTGCCTGCCTCTCTGTCTACTTGTGATCTCTGTCAAATAAATAAATGAAATCTTTTTTAAAAAAACCTTTAAGATTTATTAATTTATTTGGGAGAAAGTGTACAGAGTGAGAGAGAGCACAAGCCGGGGTGGGAGGGGCAGAGGGGAAAGGGAGCAGGGTCCCTGAGCAGGCTCCCTCATTGAGCTGCCATGGGGCGCAATCCAAGGACGTTGGGGTCATGACCTGAGCCAAAGGCAGATGCTTAACCAGCTAAGCCACCCAGGTGCCCCAGATTCTGATCTTTAGATAAGAATTTTGGAACCTTCTGTGATCTATGTATTTGGGTTATGTGCTGAAACATTAGAGTATTTTTTGTGATAGGTGTGTTTGTAATGGAATAGCTGACATATAAGAGAATTAATGATCCGGTATGTTTTGGAACATTCTGGTTCGTATTAGACCTTATGGAACCTGTTGTCAGTTAGGCTTCTATTTGAGGAAGACTTTGCATGGTAAGAAGGCATAATTGATATTCTTGCCATAAGGAAGTTTGAAGAGGAAGTAGCATCAAATACCCGATTTTAGTGTTATATGGGATGGTTTTTGTTTTGAAATGTTTTTGTGGAATTTCCCAAGGTCCTCTTTAATCATGTCGATCAGTATGGTTGCCTACTATGACACAGCATCTTTGACCCATTTCTGGGCCAACTGAAATTGTAGATTATCTGCTAATTTATATTTTCCAATTTGACCTTCTCTTCTCAGTGTTAGTGCAGTTAATTGTTTGGCTTTATGAAGAGGGTGCTAGATTGACACTTACCAGTTTGGGAGTTACGCAGCATGGAGCCACTGATGCATGTCACCAAGAAGACTTTTTTTTTTTAAAAAGATTTTATTTATTTATTTGACAGACCGATCACAAGTAGGCAGAGAGCCAGGCAGAGAGAGAGAGGGGGAGAAGCAGGATGCCCCTTGAGCAGAGAGCCTGATGCAGGGCTCTATCCCAGGACCCTGAGATCATGACCTGAGCCGAAGGCAGAGGCTTAACCCACTGAGCCACCCAGGTGTGCCATCTTTTTTTTTTTTTTAAAGATTTTATTTATTTGAGACAAAGAAGTGTGCATGATCGGGGTGGGGGGGCAGAGAGAGAAGCAGACTCTGTGCTGAGCAGGGAGATTGATGTGGGGCTGGATTCCAGGACCCTGGGATCATGACCTGAGCCGAAGCCAGCTGAGCCACCCAAGGTGCAGCCCCCAAGAAATCATTTGAATAAAGCTAACGCTTAACATGTTTTGTAATTTATTTTAATAAATTTTTTTTATAAAGTTTTTTTTAAAAAAAAATTAAAAAAAAAGTTTTTTCTGTATTAATGTACCTATAAATATTTCCAGAGCGTCAGTTTTTTTTTTTTAAAAGATGTTATTTACTTATTTGACAGATCACAAGTAGGAGAGAGGCAGGCAGAGAGAGAGAGGAGGAAGCAGGCTCCCTGCTGAGCAGAGAGCCCCGATGTGGGGCTTGATCCCAGGACTCCGAGATCATGACCTGAGCTGAAGGCAGATGCTTAACCGACTGAGCCACCCAGGTACCCCCAGAGCGTCAGTTTTTTAACTTAAAATACTTCATGGCCTTTAGACTTAAAAAATGTTTTAGTTATCTCAACTAGCAATTTGATTTTTTTATTTATTAATTTTTAAAGATTTATTTTATTTTTTTTTTATACTTTTTTTATTATTTTTTTTTAATTTATTTATTTGACAGAGAGAGAGATCACAAGCAGGCTGAGAGTCAGGCAGAGAGAGAGAGAGAGAAGCAGGCTCCCGCCAAGCAAAGAGCCCGATGCGGGGCTCGATCCCAGGACACTGAGATCATGACCTGAGCCGAAGGCAGCGGCTCAATCCACTGAGCCACCCAGGCGCCCCTAAAGATTTATTTTAGAGAGAGAGAATGTATGTGCACAAATGGGGAGAGGGAGAGAGAGGGAAAGCAGACTTCCTACTGAGTGGGGAGCCCAGTGGGCTCAATCCCGTATCCCCAAGACCACGCGACCCCAGCTGAAACCGAGAGTCAGATGCTCAACTGACCCACTGGGGTGCCATGCAGTTTGGTATTTTTAAAAGTTATATTTTGATCTATTAGGTTTTTATTGTTAAATAAGGGAGACAAGAATATGAAATATGGAGTACCTGGACTGCTCCATTGGTTAAATATCCGACTCTTGGTTTTAGCCCAGATCATGATCTCATGGTCGGCAGATCAAGCCCCATGTTGGGCTCCTCACTCAGTGGGGAGTCTGCTTGCGATTCCCTCTTTCTCTGTCTCCCTACTTGCATTTTCTATCTCTCTCTTAAATACATAAGTCTTCAAAAAATAAGAAAAAAATATGAGAGGGGAGTTCTGATGTGCTGATAGGCAAAGAGTGAATGGTGTGGCTTGGTTGTAGGACACTTTGGCAATGGGTAGCAAGAATTTTAAAATGTTAGTGTCCTTTGACCCAGAAAAACCAACTGTAACTGAAGGGTCTCAGCAGACTGTGCATAAAGGTTAATGTACAGGTGTACATACTGTAGTTCTGGATGGAAGTAAAAAGTTATGAAAAAGCCACAGTGGGCCATTGGCTAAACCATACTTAGTTTTTAAGATGAAATTGTGTGTGTGATTAAAAATGGAGTTTTTAGGGGCACCTGGGTGGCTCAGTGGGTTAAAACCTCTGCCTTCTGCTTGGGTCATGATCTCAGGGTCCTGGGATCGAGCCCCGCATTGGGCTCTCTGCTCAGTGGGGAGCCTGCTTCTCCCTCTCCCTCTGCCTACCTCTCTGCCTACTTGTGACCTCTGTCAAATAAATAAATAAATAAATAAATCTTTTTTAAAAAAATTGAGTTTTTAATGCTGAATCGATGGAAAATGTTTGTACTATAAATGGAAGAGGAAGTTATGGAGTAATACATTTAGTAAGATCCCAATTTTTTTTTTTTTAAGATTTTATTTATTTATTTGACAGAGAGAGATCACAAGAAAGCAGAGAGGCAGGTAGAGAGAGAGGAGGAAGCAGGCTCCCTGCCAAGCAGAGAGCCCAATCCTGATGCGGGGCTCCATCCCAGGACCCTGAGATCATGACCTGAGCCAAAGGCAGAGGCTCAACCCACTGAGCCACCCAGGCGCCCATAAGATCCCAATTTTAATAACAAGAAAGAAGTAGGAAAAGTGGCCCTTAGGAAAATGACAACCAAAAAACCCAGAATGCTAGAGGACCCTGGCCGGCTCTGTCTGTAGAACATGCAGCTCTTGATGTCCGGGTCAAGAGTTCAAGCCCCAGCTTGGGCGTGGAGTCCGCTTAAAAAAGAAAAGAAACAAAACCACCCAGAATGAACAAAAGTGGTTATGTTCAAATGACAGAATTTGGGTAACTTGTTACATTTTTTATTTTCGGGGTCTTTAAGATCCAGAATAACATGATTTTTTGGAACATGAATTCCGAGATCTAAAAGGCAAGACCATTGACTACACATCACAAGCAGCCTACTTCCGTAGCTCCAGTAGAACTGATAAAACTTAGCTGAGTCCCTAACAGCACACCCAGGTCCCCTGAGTTCTTTGTCGCTCGTGGTGGATACGAGCACGAAAGTGACCGAAGCAGCAGCGCGCTCCTGGGCTACCGTGTGGCTTCCTTCTCCCTGAAACGACTTGCTTCAGCGTAGAAGACCTGTCAGCCCTAGTTCTTCAGCTTGGGGTGGTTTTTCTTTGGATACCCAGAGAAACTGGAAGGATTATTTTGATATCTGATTAACGACTGGGGCGCAGCAAGCTCTTCGTGGTGTTCGTGTGCTCGTGGCTCCCCTGGCCGGGCGCTGGGTCCTGCGCCCGCAGCTGACATGTGCTAAGTGGGAAATACACGTGTTTGCTTCATTTTATTTGCTCTTCTGCTTCCTGGAGCATCTCGTGTCTCCTGCGTTCAACTAGGACATGTGTGTTTCTTACAGAGCTGTTGCGGCGCTTGTTTGAAATCCTTGAGCGTTCCTGGGGTTTTACTTGGGAGAAGATCGTGACAAATTGTGGTCAGTGGGACCCTTGCAGTTTTGCTTCCCCATCTGGGGCCTGTCTTCCCCAACGTATCTTATTCCCAGTCGAGTCGTTTGGTTTATTGGTAACTGGTGTTTTTCTAGGTGGTTTCTCACAGCTTGGGTCATTTGGGATAAAGACCTTGTTTCATTTATCTTGCTTGTCACTAGGAAATAACCGGCAGTTTACTTCCTTCCGCTTGGGCCTGTTGAGCAACAGGGGCTGCCGATAATTCAAGAGATGAAGGGTTTCCAGGTTGTGAGCTGGTTTCTGGCGGAGCTGGCCCGCCTGCCTTCTCTAGGAGCACGGGATTAAACTTTGAATGGAGTTACACAACTTAGAACAGTAGCTCATCTGTTTGCTCTCGCTGCTGACTGAGCCCTCAAGAGTGTGTGACAGGAAGGAAAACGAGGGCTTTTAACTGATGGGATGCCTGTCCTGTCGCCTGGTAGCCAGGAGCCCCTGTGGCAGGGTGCTTCTGATAAGCCACGCACAGAGGCGTTGCCCTGAGTTGAGAAGAAAGGTTAAGGCTGCTCTCATCTCTTTCCGCCACGCTGTCCCTGGGCTTCAGGCTCACTTGGGGGAAAACCAGAGCCTTGGATTCCCTGGTCTCTCTGTTCCTCCCTCGCAGGGGTAGATAACTGATTTGCATTTTGGGAAAAGAGGTCGTTACTCTTGCGAAGATTCCCAAGTGCTCATGATTGCTTTGTAAGCTGTTGACGAAGTTCTTAAATATGACTTTTGTTCATATCTGGGAAACACAGCTTCTGTGGAAGCACATTCGAGTTTTTCATTGGCTAAGAAAAATCGTTACATATGGAAAAAAGTCATTTTTCTTTTTATTTATTTTCTTAAAAAAGTTTATTTATTTATTTATTTGGCAGGCAGAGATCACATGTAGGCAGAGAGGCAGGTGGGAACGGGGTTCGGGGGAAGCAGGCTCCCTGCTGAGTAGAGAGCCCAATGCAGGGTTCACTCCCAATGCGGGGTTCGATCCTAGGACCCTGAGATCATGACCCAAGCCGAAGGCAGAGGCTTAACCAACCCACTGAGCCACCCAGGCGCCCCCGTTTTTCTTTTTTAAAAAGTGCTCTATTGAGATATGGTTCATATACCATATAATTCATCCATTTAAATAAAGTGTGTGTGTCTGTATATTCACAGGTATGGGCAGCTGTTCTCTCATAATCAATTTTAGAACATTTTTCTTATCTCAGAAGGGAACCCTGGCCCCCAGCCCTGTTCGGCCCAGTCTTGGGCACTCACTGATCTGCTTTCTGTCTGTGTTATTTCCTTGTTCTGGACATTTCACATGAATGGGATCGCAGAATATGTAACTGGGTTTCCCTCACTGAGCATAGTATTGTAGCACATTTCAGTACTTCATTCCTTTTCAAAAATCATTGTTGTAAAATGTACATAGCCTGAAATTTACTATTTTTAACCATTTTTAAGTGTATCGTCCAGTGGATTAAGGGCGTTCACTCTGTTGTACAGCCCTCACCACCGCCTCAGGAACGCTTCCGTCTTCCTGGCCTGAAACTCTGTCCTCGTGAAACACCAAGTCCTCTTTCCCCCCTGGTGAGAGCACTGTCCTTTGACATTCCTGAGTTGGGACTGTGTTTTTAGTTTACTGGAATGTGCTCTCTCCTTTGGGTGTGCAGCCCTGCTGACGTCTTAATTTTAGCCACGGAAGACCTGTTTCCTGGAGTCTGAACTCCAGAACCGTTAGATAAATTCACGTGGTTTGTTTTAAGTTTATTTATTTAAGTAATCTCTACACGCAACATGGGGCTCGAACTCATAACTCATGACCCTGAAATCAAGAGCTGCACGTTCCATCAGCTGAGCCAGCCCGGCACCCAATTTCGTGTTGTTTTAAGCTGTCAGATCTGTGGTCCCGGCTTACAGCAGTCCCAGGAGACCAAGAGCTCTGTTGTGTGCACATTTGTACACATTCATCTTGTTACTCTCTGGCTCCCGCAGCACCTACTATGTGCTTAGCCCGGCACGGCGCCGTCCTGCCCTGTCTCGTGTCCTCGTCTGTACGTGGGAGGCATCCAGCCTGCTGGACTGTGGAGGGGGGCCCTGAGCTAACCTGTTGAACACTGCAGCCTAGGGAGCTCGTATTTATTTACCTAGTTATTTAAAAGATTTTATTTATTTATTTGACAGAGACACAGTGAGAGAGGGAACACAGGCAGGGCGAGCGGGAAAGGGAGAGGCAGGGAGCCTGATGTGGGGCTCGATCCCAGGACGTTGGGATCATGACCTGAGCTGAAGGCAGATGCTTAACGACCAAGCTACCCAGGCACCTCTCAGGGAGCTCTTAAAATGACTAAAGAGGGGCCCTTCGATGGCTCTGTCGAATCAGTCTGATCCTTGATTTTGGCTCAGGTCACAATCTTAGGGTCGTGGGATGGAGCCCTGCATCGGGCTTCACACAGGTTCTCTCTCTCCCTCCTTCTCTCAAGGAAAAAAAAAAAAGAAGAAAGATTCCCTCTCCCTCTGCCCTTTCCACCCACTCAAGAAAAAGAAAATGACTAAAGAAAGTGCAGCTCTTTTACAGAGGGGTGAATTTGAGGCCCAGAGAGGTTTAGTGATATGCCCAAGATCACACAGCTAGTAAGTGGCAGCACTGGGATTTGAATCCCTGGCCCTGAAGCCAGTGGTCTTTCTTATAGCATGGTGCCTTCCCCCAGGACTGTGTCTTAGGGAGCTTACAGTCTAATCAGGGAGCCAAGCTGAGTCCACCAGACCTAGTAAGGCAGACATAACAGGTGGGAGTGTGGAGGAAAGAGACAACAGTGCTGCTGGTTATCGTGGTCTTCAGAAAAGCTTTACTGAGCACCCGCCACTGGGCGTTACTGGGCCTTGAGAATTGTATTGAGACCCTACCCTTGTCTTCAAGGAGTTAGCAAGGAAGAGGGCGAGAGCCTCGTGCAAACATTGGACTTTGAACCCGGTCGTCAACTGTAGGGAGTTTTTAGGTAGCAGAGAAGGGTAAGGAGGGGTTTGCAGATCTGGAGAGCACCAGTGAGGGGATTGTGATAAGCTGTATCGGTTAGTATTAGATTGAGCTGCTTATAGCGAAAGCCCTAGAGTAACCGTGGCTTCAACAACACAGGAATTTATTATTTCCCTCTCGTGTGAAGGTGTCTGGAAGTAAACAGGCTGGGCGGGTGTGGCAGCGCCCTGGGCTTGATGAAGATGTGGGCTGCTTACAGCTAATGCTCAGCCATTCCTCGGCTGTGGCTCATTGCCACAATCTAAGAAGCTAAAAGCTCTGGCCATCAGTGCCCATGTAGACGCTGGCACGAAAGTGGAAACAGCACTAGACATTTCAACATAGAGAATTTAATAGAGGGAATTGGGTGAACAGGCGTTAGAGGACCAAGGAAGCAGAAATGGGACCCCGTGATGCACAGAACCGCAGGAAGCAGCCCCTTCCCTGGGCTGGGGGACCAAGGGAAGGTGGGGGTTATTGGACCCTGGAGCTGGGCCCCCCGTCCTGTGAAGAGGGCACCGCGTGGCTGTTGCTGGCATCTGAGGGCTTGAGGAGCACCCCAGGAGCTGGGGCCCAGACTCTGATCTGGTATCCTGGAGAAGGGGGTTCCCCTGTTGCTACTCCAGCGCGCTCGGTCCAGAACAGCAAGCCAACCGGTCTCCTTCCTCCTGCCCTCCGGCTTCCCACCAGGCCCCTGCACTGGCAGACCCCCCAACTGGGAGCAGCTGGCAAAGGAGATTTGTAGCGGGCGGGGCCCCCCGGCCCAGCATCCCCGCAGGCAACAGCAGTGTGGATGTGGGGCTCGGAGACCAGAGCTTCGCGGCTGACCCGCTGTCCTCTCCCGGTTTCAGACAGCAGGATGGAGGGCAGGGGGAAAGGGACAAAGGCCATGAGGACGTCTGCCGTTGACTTCCAGAAGTCATTTATTTGTCAGCACCGGGTCACACGGGCACGCCCGCCCGCCAAGGCAGCTGCTGGACAGTCCTCACGCCAGGCGCGTTGCTGCCGGAATGAGACCGGGAGGGGAGGAGAGCGTCTGCCGCGGAAGCGGACTTTTCAGAGCCGTCGGCTCCCGTGAATATACCGGCATTAAGAGCCAGGGAAGAGTGTCTCTCTGCTCTCCTTTCTCCCCTCACAGTCTCTAGGTCTGCACTTCGGAGCTCTCGGCAGTGCTGGGCTGGGCGTCCTCGTACTCCCTGCGCGGTTCTGCAGCTGATGCTGTAGGTTAGGTGCGTGGTTTAGTCTCCCCTCGGGGAGCACAGCTGGACGGGACAGGACTGGTTATGGGGGAGCTGGTGGCTCCTGTGACGGGGTGTCCTTCCGGAGAGCTGCGGTTTGCTCTCCTGGTCACTTTCTCTCCGGAGTCGAGCGTCTCCGGCGCTGCGACGCCGCACCTCTGCCGGCAGGGGTGGACTCGGTTCGCAGGAGCGTGCGGCCCGGACGCTGCCCAGGACTTGGAACTCTGACGGTTGTGTGTCCCGTTTGTCTTCATCAGAGGGTTGTTTCTTGCGGCGGGGCCAGAGTGCAGGCGAGGTGCTTTGTGTCTGGGGCTCCCGACGGTGCGCCTTCTCGTATTCCTTCGTTCAACTCCCATCCCTCCATTAACTGCCCCTCCTCTCGACCCACGCAGGTGCGTTGTCCCCAGAGCGGTTCCTCTGCTGTTTAAATGACCGCTGTAACTTGTTTCCTGTCTCTCGTTGTCAGAGTGGAAGGTTTGGGGCGCTGAGATCTCCGATCATTTCCTCTGAGCGCCCCAAGAGCCGGTTAATGTTGCAAGTTCTTTGAAAAGGCTGTTAGTCGAAATCGGTTGCGATGTTTTTAAGAACGTGGAACTATATACGCTTCAGGTGGACGGGCCTCGGGGAGGTGGACTAAGTACTGGCCCAAGATTTTAGCCTGGTCGTTATGGGGGTAGAGTGGAGGTTTGGGATCAGCGGAGCGGGAGCCTGCAGGAATGCATCTGGGATGGCCCACCCCTGGTGTGGCGCGAGGCCCTCTTCGACCCGCTCGTTCTCCAGAGGCGCTCAGCCTGCGCAGGTGCACGCCTGCGGTCCACACGGAGCTCCCTTCCGGCGTCAAGCTAAGAACAGACAGGGAATTTGCTGTTTGTCATGTGACTCTGAGATTGAGCCAAATACTTGGAGCTCATCGTGTGTCCTGCAGGTATCCCAGAGCCGATCGGGTCTTTGATGGGAGCAGTGGTCATGGGGCCCTGATGTCTCCTCCGTCATCGTCCAAGAAGGGCGGGTGCACTGCCCTTCAAACTCCTGATGCTTACTGTCCTCTTCCTTCCACAGAGGTGGCCTCAGTAACATGCTGTTCCAGTGCTCCTTTCCTGACTCCGTGGCCACCATTGGTGACGAGCCTCGGAAAGTGCTCCTGCGGCTCTACGGGGCGATTTTAAAGATGGTGAGTTTGTAGGCTGTGTGGGGACGGGAGGGCCCTGGGAACAGCTTTCATCCTCTCTCCTGAATTACCTGGGAAGAGATGTTAAATACTTTAGTGGTGTCAGTGAAGCTATTTTTACATATTGCTTTTGTTTTAATTGGGCTGCACAGCTGGGTTTTTGCTGATATCCTGTTATGTTCCGAATTCCTGTTCTTGCTTATAATTTATTAGTAAGCCAGTACAAGTATTTTCCAGCTTTATATCCAGAGAAAAGTATGATGTTGGCAAAATCTCTAGTAGTGAATTTTCCACACTTTGAAATTTTTAGCTCAGACCTAGCTTGTAAAATTCTAATGTAGAAAAGGTATTGTTTTTAATAACATGATCATAAAGGTTTTTACAGGGCACAGGGGAGACCTGTGGACAAAGTATGATCACAGTGGAGCTGAATTTACTACCTCCCTTCTTTTCTTTTTTCTTTTAAGATTTTATTTATTTGACAGAGATCACAAGTAGGCAGAGAGGCAGGCAGAGAGAGAGAGGGAAGCAGGCTCCCTGCTGAGCAGAGAGCCCAATTCGGGGCTCGATTCCAGGACCCTGAGATCATGACCTGAGCCAGAGGCAGAGGCTTAACCCACTGAGCCACCCAGGCGCCCCCTCCCTTCCTTTGAGATTTCTTTAAAACATTGAAATTGTTAGACTCATAATCTTTCTAAAAGTTTATATAACTTAATTGAATCTAACTTTCAATTAAAGTGCCCTATTTATTGAATTGTCTTAACCAATTGTAGGAGATCCCAAATGTCTGGATTTTTTTTTTATTTATACCATAAATTTACCATTTTACTGACCACACATACAGATGTTTGATATATCTCTATGGTAGAATTTTAATATCCATTTAGATCTCCTTCAGAGGGGCCCGTTTTGATCTTCACGAGACGGAGAATAGTTTTCCTACTTAATGTTGCAAGTCTCAGCTCAGTCTGAAGGCAGATAATGCCCATGTCTATGACAGTTCGACTTTAATGTTCAAAAATATCAAACTTACAGCTGGACTCTGTGTCATAATGTGACCGAACCTGTTCATTGAGTAGTTTTCCTCGGCCTTGTCAGGCTGTGCAGTGCTCAGGATCTGAGCGGTGGAAGCCACACACCCTTCACCCAGGAAACCTGAGGCCGTTTTGTGATGAGGAACACACAGCTGACCCTCACCCCTGACCCATCGGTGGATGGTACACAAGCGACAGTTGGGTTTTCATTCAATCAAGTTGCACTTCCAAAGCACAGTTTTTGAAGAACCCAGTTAATGCCCTTTTGGTACTTTCAGTGGAATCAGTCTTGAGTCCTTTTGTCTTCGCCATCCTCTAACCATTAGTCCCTTTTCTTTTCACTTGTGTGCTTTCTTGTGAGCAACACTTTTAAAATACTTCAATAACGAGCTGCTGGAATTGCACATGATACAGACGATTGTTTAAATCTGATTTTTGAGGCTTTCGTTTGTATTTATAACTCGAACTAGGGGTGTTTTAAACATGCACTATGGTCCCCTCCAGGTACTGGCTAAGCTCGGCGGCAGGCTCTGCTCTGGACCTGTGCTGTTTGGGATGCTGGTCGCCAACCACAGGGGCTAGCAGATATGTTTGAAATATGGCGAGCGTGACCAAAGATGGGAATTTTGAATTTTAATTACTTTTAATTAACTTAAACTGCAATGCTCGCGTGTACGGGTGGCTGCCGCATTGGACAGCATAGCTCTAGAACGTGCTGTATCACTGGATGGGTCACTTAGTGAAGCCATCGACAGCACGGCCTGGCCCTGAGCCGTTAACTCTTCCCCTAGTAAAGATTCGCTATCAGTAGTTAGTAGGCTGTCCTTTTTGAAAAATTTTAGCTGTCCACCATTACTGCCTTAAAAGTACTTACAGTAGAAATGTCTGGAAATAGAATAAGTTTTAGCATTTCTATGTCTCTATTTTTAGTTAACTCAAAAATAAACAGAATAAAGGCATTTCAAGTGCAATTGATTCTTGCCAAACGAATAGATTGGAGTATGTTTTACATATAGTTCTAATTTGTAGGGGGCACTCTACATTTAGCTTCTTAATTATGTTTTTATTAGGCAAATCTCAGTTGCCATTCCCAAAGGTGCCTCCTCCATGCAGGGTGGAAGCTATCCTGGGAGACGAGCCCCTCGCTTACTGGACAGTCCGCGGGTGTCTCCAGGCTTGTGGTTCAGTTCCCGCACGGCAGGCTCAGTTTTGCTGGAAAAAAACTGCTCCTTCGCTTTAGAGTTGGGAATCTGTTTTCAGTATAAATACTTGATGGGTTGAGTCCTTAGTTCAAGGACACTTTTTCTGTGCAGTTCCAGCTGAGTAAAAACATTAGCCTACAGCCTCAGTTGGAAATGTTTTGAAGAGGTTTTTGGCTGAGGTTTTTGTCCTTCAGGGTTCAGCGGGGACACTGGTTGCCAGGTGGAATTTTAGACCTGAATGGCCATTATAAACTGAGGGTCATTTGAATACCTGGACAGCAGGAGGAGAGGAACCAGGCTCTGGGGGACTCTGAGAAGCGGTGGCGGGAGAGGCGGACCCTGAGCCCCTGAACCCCTGAGCCCCTGAGGCACGAGCCAGGTGACCGCTGCCAACAGGTGCTGGCAGAGCCAAGCTCTCCCAGCGTTGCCTGGCCAGGGATCTCACCGCAGAAGTCAGTGCCTTTTCAGATATTTCCACCTCCAATTTAAAGGACCTATAATTTTTGTTGCTGGGGTGTGAGTTCACTCATATTGCCGACCAGCTCTTTGGAACGAATCTAGTCTCTGGTGGAGGGACAGACAGAGTCCGCCATGAGGACTCTGTTCCCAACACAATAAAAAAATGTCCCCAGAACTGATAGTGATTTGTTAGGATTTGCATTCATTAAGAGAGGTGGCTGAGCAAATCTCGAGCCCACTGGAATAATAAATCCGTTACTTTCAGAAATGAAGGGATTAAAGACAGAAACGGAACGCAACTCAAATGCCGTTCTTTCCCTGCCTGTGCGCTCTCCCTGTGGGGAAAGCACACTGGTCCCGATGCAGGTGTGTGCGCTACCCGGATAGACTGGGGTCCCCGAGAGCAGCTGTAGGAATGCAGCGTAGTGTAGCTTTAGGGGGCGTTAGAATAAGCTCCTTCCCTAACAAGTGTTAACTGACAGCTGCAGGTGGGGATAGAGCCGTGTGTTTTCTCAGATGGTCTTGCTGTTTTGCCTAATGACACGCTAGAGCAGTTACGTCCCTTCCTTCCCTTTCTCCTTCGACACTTTGGAGTTTTTTGCTCTGATCAAATATGAAGGTTAACTGTTTCTTTGATTTACATTTATAGTCCTTTACAAGTGACTTTATTGAAGCTGATTAGATGCTGCTTCGCTTTTTCCTTTTTCTTCACCGTGGTGTTGTGAGATGGCCGAGACCGTGGCAATGGGGTCCTGCTCCTCAGTGCTAGTCACCGCAGGCTAAGGGGCAGAAAGCCGACAGTTTCTGTCCCCAGACTTTGTTCTCTCCCAGCCCGTTTCTGTAACACATACACTATAAACATCAAAACATCCATCTGATCCAAAAGCAGTGCCTGCCAACACAGTTCAGGGTCCGCTTCACACGGCCTAGCTCTCATTTTAACGAGGAGGGTTGGTTTCAAAGTTGCACAAATGTTGGACACAGAATTCCCCTGTAGGATCACCCCGAGGAAAGTAGGATAGTTGAATAGAAGTTGAAAAGTCCTGGTTCAGCCTTTGCCCTGTGGAAAGAGATGTGATTGCTAGAAGAGAGCTTGAAACGATAATGCAAGCTATAAATGTAACTTGGTTTTTTTCCTTTCTGATGCTGGGAAGGCACATGAGCTCCGCAGCGTCCAGTAGCAGCCTTTTCAAAGCAGCAAGTTTGGCTGATTACAAATAACCCGTTTGCTTATTTATCATGAATTGTGGAAGACACAAATGTCAGTACGTATTGTTCATTCAATGTAACCTGTGCCAGTTGGCGGAAGTCTCAGAGGACTGCTTTGTCCCTTCCTCTGTCCGAACAGTGACTCTGTGTTGAGCCGGTTCCTTCTGTGCATGAATGGAGAGATTTGGCCTCACCGTTTGAACGGTCTCACGGGCATGAATGTCTATAATCCACTCAAAGATCTCTCGAGTGATGTCTGGGAAAACGTTTTTGTGTGTTCTTTGAGCAGTAGAAGGCTAATATTAGTGCTTGTTGAGTACTAACCATAATAAAACTAAAGGCATCAAGGCACAACGCAGATAAAGTATTCGTGACTCAAAAGAGTGCAGTCTGGGACATGGTCTGTTTTAAATCCAGAAAGCAGAATGCCATCTTCCCTGTTTTCTCTTAATCCCAGTTGAAATAGAAATTAACTCCCCCCGCCCCAAATATGGGAAACAGAGACTATGGGAAGAGCCCGGAGATCGTTCTTACTGGAGGATCGGAGACGGAGGCACGCACTGCTCACGGACATTGCAGAGAGCGCCGGACGCGGGCTCACACGGGCTCCCTGGCAAAGAGCCCTGCTTTGTCCCAGGAGACTGGGGAGAGCACACGTCCTCATCGTTACTAGGATCATCATGAGTTTCCGTTGTTTTGTTTACTCTGCGTTTAAAAAAAAAAATCCCCTTGGACTTTGACTGTGGCGTAACTTTATCCATTCCTAAGGTAGTCAGCTTCCCTCCCAGAAGTAACACATCGTTCCAGTGTTGCTGTTCCCGTTTGGTCTAACCTAGTATTTCTTCAGTTAATACTCGAGACAGAGTTGCCCAGTCGCTGTCTGCGGCCCTTTCATACCTGCTTTGATGCCTTCTTCTGATAACTAAACGAATCGCAGACTACTCTGTCTAATTTTGACATATGCAAAGTGTCTTTGTCTTGCTGGTCTTAAATGTTTGGGATTTATAGCATGAAGCTGATACAGATTTCTGGCCCCTGGAGCGACGGTGTGACTGCAGCCCACCCGTCCGGGGAAGGAATGTCCTTGTGTTGGGTGGCGTGAAGGGCATGTGGGGGTAACGTACCACTTTAGCTGTCTTGCATGTGTTCTCTGCCGCAGGCTGTCCATGCGATCGTGCCTGGAGCACTCTGGTTTCCAGGTGACAGACACGATTCACGGTATAGTATGAGCCCTCTGAAGCTGCAGCATTCTCTACAGCTTTCTTTTTCTTTCTTTTAGTTCTTGGTTTCAAAAAATGCTTTTGATGAAAGACAATCACAATGCTTTTGTTAAGGAGCACCAGCTACAGTCTGTGCTGTGCTCCAAGAGTACAACGATGAACATTTTAGAATGTTGTGGAACGATGTAACGAACATACCACTTTTTGGTTTGGGGGTTTCCTTTTTTTAAATTTTTTATTTCCCCCTTTTCAGTCCAGGGCAAATCCAATCCCTTTCTTCTGTTTCCTCAGTAGAAAATGATTTGGTAACTTTAGAAATTTACAGGCCTCAAAATTCATTTGAGGTATTTCGCTCCTTCTTCCTTCCTACTACTTTGAGCTTTAAGGAAGCACCACGCTGTGTTGGTATTTTGGTCAGAGTTAGAAACAGACTCTCTTCTTTGTGCTCATCCGTCGGTTTCCTCCCGGTAGCCGGTAGCCTGACGAGGGTCAGCGGTGCTGGTCTGGCGGGAGGCACACAGGCCAGGGAAGCCCGTCCACTTCCTGGAAACGCGTTGTTTGCAGGTCCCCCTGCGGGGTGCTTCTGACTAATGCTCCCGAAGCCTTGGGGGTCTTGGGGCAGCAGATTACCCTGGATCAGACATAAATTTTGAGAAGGTCCTGGAAGGAGCCTGTGTTCTGGTTCATGTCTTTCTAAAGCCTCATAGAACTTCTAGTCTCCCGTTGGTGACCCAAGTCATTGCATTTTGCCAATTTCAGAGGATCAAATTGTTTTAGAATGTTCCTTGAGGTAACTGGAGATGCTCTAGAGAAGACCATTAAATCTTAAAAATCGTTGGTCTGCTTAAGTTCTCACAAGTCATATGTGCTCATTAGAGAATCATGTAAGCTATACTTTTATTTTTTTATATTTTATTTTTTTACTTAAAAAAATATTTTATTTATTTATTTGACAGAGAGAGGCACAGCGAGAGAGGGAACACAGCAGGGGGATCAGGAGAGGGAGAAGCAGGCTCCCCGCTGGGCAGGGAGCCCCATGTGGGGCTTGATTTCAGGACCTTGGGATCATGACCTGAGCCAAAGGCAGACGTTTAACGACTGAGCCAGCCAGGAGCCCTGCTTTTTTTTTAAAGATTTTATTTTGAAGTAATGTTTGCGCCCACTGTGGCGCTCGAATTCGTGACCGTAAGGTCAGGGGCACGTTTCACCAACTGAGCCCCCTCCGTGCCCCCAGCTGCGCTTTAAATCAGTACAGTGTGATGTGTAAAATATTTTCTCGGAAAACGCTGAGCGAGACCATGAAAGTAATGAATACAGAATGTTTTCGTAGGAGCAGGGAGAAGGAAGGTCAGGGTCCCCGGGAACATGGAGAGGAGACCGGAGCAGGTAACGGAAGGGGCCGCGGCGCGGCTGCCGCGCGTTCTCTGGGGCCGGGCTTCGCGCTCTGGCCCTGCCCCAGCTCGCCTGAGGCACACGGCCTCGCCAGGAGCAGAGAGGGTGGCAGCTGCTGCCCCGTGTCGACCCCGAGAGAGTCAAGTGGGGGCAGACCTTCGGGGGGAGCCCCCGAGCCGTGGGCCGCGTAGTAAAGAGCCCGTGCCGCTCCGGGACCAGGCGGGCATCGCAGTGACGCAGCGATCCGAATTGTGCAACGCCCCCTGTTTTGGGGGTAAGCACGGACCGTCTGGGAGTTGCTTGGGACTCCGCTCACGAGGGTGATCCCAGATTGTCCTAGAGCAGATCGTGAGATGTCCTGGAAGTTGAGTCTAGCTGACACTGGATTGTTCTTCCTTAATCTCTCACGAACGGGTGCCAGAGTGTCGCATTTGAAAGGCCACAGCCAACTTGCTCTTTTGTTCAGAACCTTTAAAAGAGCCAGGTGAAGGGCGCCTGGCTGGTTCAGTCGGTAGAGCTCTCGGCTCTTGATCTTAGAGCCGTGAGTTAGAGCCCTGCGATGGGCATGGAGTCCCCTTAAGATAACGAAGTAAAGAAGGCGCTCGCGTGGGTGCTCCGTGCGCTTCTTCGTATTTCTGTTCCTGGGGGCGAAGGCAGGGCTGGTGGGAAGAGAGGCCCTCCATGTTTCCAACCAGTGCTCTTGTTTGTATCTTTTTATTTCTGTGGCAGCCATTACATTCAGCATAGTGACTACTCCCTCCTTGTAACAGCATCTGTAACTGACGATAGGTCGATTTTTTTTTTAAGGTTTTGTTTATTTATTTGACAGAGACGACCAGTAGAGAGGAGGAAGCAGGCTCCCTGCTGAGCAGAGAGCCCAATGCAGGCCTCGATCCCAGGACCCTGGGATCATAACCTGAGCCGAAGGCAGAGGCTTTAACCCACTGAGCCACCCGGGCACCCCCTACATCAAAAGATTTTAGTAATTATTTGATATTAACCAGTATTCAAATTCCTAATGTAAAACATTTTAGTTTTATTTTATATATGACAGCTAGTTTTTATTAACATGAAAAGCTGGCAAAAAATTTAGAGTCTTGTTACATATTTATACCACATATTTTAATATCTGCTTCAGATAAACTCGTGCCTCTGATGGAAAATCCTACAGATTCCAAGATATATTTTACTTCCCATCTTCCTGCACAAAAAAGTTCTCTGACCTCTTCGTCTGTCTGTCATTGGCTCGTCGGGATGAGGCCTCTTCTCTCACTTTCCGTGACTGTCTGATTGCTTTGAGATGTCCTGGTCTTAACTCTTCCTGTTTGTAGGATTGAGGGAAGCTGAACATTTTGTACTGAGGAAACAGAACAGAGGTTGACTGTGGCAGAAGCCCAACTTGCCCTCATCATGGTGCTCTGATGGCACAAGTACCGCCTTCATTTGGGGGCGGGATGGAGTGGGCAGCGGTGGGGAAATTCTTAACAGAATTTATTGCCACTGGCGTGATTATTAAAAAGGAATGGCCTTGGGAACTCAGGCAATTTGTAACTTTGGATGAGGTGGCTTGCTTTTGAGAGCACCATTGGACGAGGGAAAGGGACTTCTGTTGACTAAATAACCCATTAACTGTATCTCCCTAAGAAGATACAGTTCGAATATAACAGCATAGGAATAACCATAGTCATTTAGAATTTGGCACAGGTCAAATCCCGTTACAACAAACTTCCATAGAATATCCAAATTCCATATACCATATCATAGAACTTTTTTTGGTCTTAACTTTCCTTAGGGAGGACAAGCACAGGATTTAATGTTTTGGGGGCATTTTGGCCCTGTTCTGCATCCAAATGAACACGGCAGCCGGTTCTCCCCATGATTGGGACCATGGATGCGAGTTCGCTGGAAGCCGTGGCGGAGGCTGTGCCTGGAGCTTCACAGCATGGCCGGTCCTTTAGTTCAGCCGGCAAAAAGCCTAGGGGGCAGCAGGATTGCTTGGTGTTTTTTGGGGGGGAAGACGGACCTTACAGGAAAGATGGAGTCCCTATGAGGAGGGAGTCCCTGTGAGGAGCTGCTGGGCCGCGTGGGAGAGAGGGGCCACTAACGTCTGAGTCTGAGGTAGCAGCGTGGCCATGGCAGTGGTTCGGAAGCAAGGAAGGAGCGAAGCTGTCGCGGAACCCAGTTACCGCTCCCCCTGAGAGGTCACCACGTCACACACCCAAGCAAGCCGTCAGCAAACATCTGCAAGTATTTCTGGAGGATTTTCATTTCTCTAGCTTTCACTGTAACGGGATTTAACCTCTAACATCGTTTCTTCAGAGAAACGCAGATCACACGCAGATCACACGAGTGAAAGTATCTATCCCCCCATTTGTACTTCTGTATTTTGTACAAAATGATCTCCACGGGATGTTAAAGATGTTACTGAATATGTGTAAGTGCAAGTCTTTTGCAGATAGCGTCATGAACACGGACGTTTGTTTGCCTCTGTGCTGAGGAAGCTCGCACAGGCACGGTTGTGCAGAGCGCGCACCAGAGCGTCTGCGGAGTGTGTCCGTGCAGGACGGACGGGAGCGCGGCTCTAGCGCGCTGGGCTCTTTGGTGCTAGCGTAGCTGCTGTTGCTTAACGTGGCATTCCCCCCACCCTGTCCACACTTTCCACCCTTGGTACAGGTATTTTTGATAAAGCTGTGGCATGGAAAGGTATGTTCTTCACGGGATGTTTGAGAATCTTTTTACCTTAACATTTTTAAAAAGTTCCCTTTATGGGCTTCCTTCTGTGTCTGGCTTAAGCCGGCTCCGTTTAATGATCACAGATAACGTTTCGAGAGGCAATATTTGAGTATAAAATTCTGACACGATGCTTAAGTTTCTGACCTGCTTTTCTCCCTCCCCTTATTCAAGATCGTGTGAAGATTTCTATCGCACAAGCACTCGGGCTGGGGGGCGGCTTTTAAAAAGACACGATCTGTGACGTGGAGACGGAGCGCGGCCAGAGAGCTGCTGACGGTCACTAAGCGTCTAGTCGCTACTGCTAGATCCCAGGTGTCCAGTAATTGGCCATTTCAGTAAGGAAAGTGCTATAAAAATATCCCTTAAAATATCAACATCTGAAGTAAGTTTAAGGACTTGGTAAATTCGCATGACCCTCTCCTTGGTGGAGGCAGAATGCAGATGGAGCCCGCGACAGGCCGAGCGAGCCCCGCGAGGCCGTGGAAGCAGCAGGTCGGCAGGCTCGTCGCTCGGGTTCTGCGCCAAGGCTCCTGCCTGCACCGGGCTTTCTTCTCTGTCCCCGTTCTGTGCTGACCATGGCGACCTGCCACGGGTGTGTGTACACTCCCTGTTCTTGCAGGAAGGAAGCTTCCTCAGGACAGTGTTGACTTGAAGGAACCACCTAGCTAAATCGGGGAGACTGCGTGGCCCTTTGTCTGGGGAAGGCCTGGTTGGAAGAGCGCCCCCTATTGGCTTCCCTCTCCTCGGACAGTGAAATTGTGAAAAGGTACACGGCTGTTTGGGGTCAACAGCACGTTCCTTTTCTTGTAAAGAAACGAAGCAATTCCTCGGGTGTTGGTCCTAGTGCTGGAAACTGGTGGTGCCTTTTGGCCTGCCGCTGGTGACACCCGTGGGTTGAGAAGCATTCGTTAAAGACCTGTGATGTTCTGTAAAGCCTGACAGTTCTGGTGGTTGCAAAGCTAGTGTCTGTCTGGTGCTCCCCATCTTACCAGAAGTGTTTGCTTTTTCTCATTCGTAGAGGTCCTGTAATAAAGAGGGATCCGACCAAGCTCAGAAAGAAAATGAATTTCAAGTAAGTAATTAAGTGCCTTCTGCCTCTGTCTGAGGTGCACGCGGTGTCCGTGGTGCCTGTCTGCTCACTGCCCCCCCGGGGGCCGGGCTGTCTCTCAGAGGCTGGGCTCCGGCCGCGCGGGGAGCCGCCCGCGTGAGAGCGTGTGTGGCCCGGCTGTGGTAGTTCCTGCTCAGTGTTGGCAGCGGTTGTGTGGTGTCCTCACGGCGATCGGAACAGCACGTGGGGTGCCAAGGGAAGGTGGTTTGGGGAGATGCTTGAGCGTGACGGACGCGGAGGCAGGCTGGCTCGGGCGCTGGGCTTCTGACCCCCTTCTTCCATCCACGCAACACTGGAGCAGGCCGTGCCCGGGGCAAGCAGGGGTGCCCTGGTCAGCGGGGCCTCTTCCCGATCAAAATGACCCCGTCTCTGAATGCTGACGTTCAGAAGAGCTTGCGGTCGAGAGTGCGGATGTGTCAGCCTGGGCCCTCTTCAGGCTCAGATGTGGGGCTTCTAGAGCAGTGATGTCCTCGTGCCGGGGCGATAAGCCACCTTGGAGCACACTGGCCCAGTGTGTGCAGGTTTGTATGGACGTACACACTGCCCACAACACAGACAGAAGTACGCTTTTACTCACTGTAGACTAGTTATTGAAACTGTCAAGAAATGGGAATTAACAAGATGGTGAGATCGTGAAAGAATATAAGTACTGATGTGTCCCCGTCATGTGTCGGTGGGTGGTTCCAGGGACACCCTGCCCCGGAAACCCCTGTCTAGCTGATCTAGAACATGTGCTCTGGGTGACGCTGACAGACACCACCAGGCGGGAAGTAATGGACATAGAGTTTTCCGCCAGCCCGAGTCCTTGGGGTATAGGCCTGTGTGTGTCCTGATGGTCGACCAGGCTGGGCCACAGGGGCCTCCGCGATGCCAGACCCACAGCATGTTCTCAGTTCTAGTTAACGAGGCGTCTTGGTGGCACCTGGCAGCACCCTGCCTGTTCCAATATGTTTTCTTCCCCTCCTCGGCTCCTTTCTGGGTCTGATCTGTTGTCTGACGTGCCCCACAACGTGGCCCGAGGCCCTCTTCCGGTGCTGCCCCTCAGCGCCATCCGCTGCCCACTTTCCCTGGCCATCTCGCCAGGTCCAAGGCTGAACACTTGGTCTCCACCCCACAGCCTCCAAGGAACCTCAGTTTCTCCTTTCTCTGCCAACAGAAAGCCAGGAGGCCCTTCGGACCCCCTTCTCTCCCTCACCCCATGTCTCAGCCACGGGTCAGTTGTTTCCCTGTGGCCTCTACCCTGGGTCTGAGCGCTCATCTTCAGTACCACCCGCCTCCCTAGTCCAGGCTGCCCCTGTCTCCTCTGGGGGCTCTGCTTCCCCTCCTGCTCCAGCTGCTGCTCTGATCGGGTCAGCCGCCGGCCTGATGTCCCTGATGTCCTTCAGCCCTCCCTGTGCCCCAAGCCAGCTTCCTTGTGGTCTGCCCCTGCCGAGCTTTCCATTCTCTTCTGTGTCCTTTCCCATTCTTGCTCTCCAGCCACGTTGTCCTAAACTGTGGGGTTTTCTTCGCAGATGCTGTTCCTCCCAGTTGGAATGCTCTCAGCTTCAGCCATTTCCCAGCCCTCTTCTGTTTGTAGTGAGGACCTTGCCCAAGGGTTGCTTTCCCACGGAGCCCTCGTGTTCCCTAGACGAGGTGTGTCTGTTTTGTGCCCTCGCCGAGAGTACCGTCTTCCTGGCCTCTGCACTTCCTCTGGCTGTGAGTTTGCAGCAGGATGTGATTCGTGTCTGCCTCCTGTTCCTGCGAGGGTCTAGGCTCAGGGCAGGACCTCCCCACCTCTTGCTGCCTCGCCGTGGCTCTCAGGCCCGCTGTCCAGTGGGGCGCAGATAGAACTGTCGAATGATGGCTGTAGTCAGAGCCCTTGCACAGCTCTGTAACCTTCTGCCCCTTGCCTGCTGGTGCACGCATTCCTGGTCCCTTCCTCTCCTCAGTCCAAGATGTTCTGTGAGCCCGTTTGGATGGCTGGCCTTTGCAGTCTTTGTCCTCTCTCTTCCAAACGTTTCCTGTGCTAACTGGCCTCGCGACAGCCTTGCTGTCCCAGAGACTTCTCCCCTGCAGCTCCCCGTGGGGAGGTGCTTTCCCATCATGTCCTGGTACTGGGAGTGGGGGGTCCTTCTTGTTTTCTCCTTGTTCCTGCTTTCAGACTATTTCCCTTCTGTTGAACACCCTCCTGAGAGCCATCATGGTTTGGTGAAGAGTTCCGTGTCTGCTTGGTCTTTGGCCCTGGCATTTCGCCCTCTCTGGGCCTGCACCTGAGCCACTGGACATCATTAGAGGAGGACCGGAGGACCACCAGCCTCTCTGGGAGGCTCGCCCTCCTGACCTGGCCATTCCCTGCCCTGGCTGCCGTGTTCTTAGCCCTCATCTTCCCACTTCCAGCCCAGGCTGTCTGTGTCTGTACCTGCCCTTCCCACGGGCAGGTCCTTCCCTTGTGCTCCCGACTCCAGCCACAGGCGTGTGGCTGCTGTTCCTTCCAGGGGCCAGAGCTTGCTGCCCTCGCACCGCGTCTGCTCCCTCTCTGTAGCAGGATTTCTTTTCTTTTTGGGGAAAAAAGTGTTCAGCGTTTGGGAAGCACAGAATAACGTAATAAATGCCCTCGCCCCACTGCACAGAATTAGGAATTGGTTTTGCTATAGTGCTTAATTTCAGTCTTTTTTGTACAAGTTTTACTTATTTTTAACTTTTTATTTCAAACTAATTGTAGACTTACAGGAAAGTTTGCAGAACTAGTACAGAGAGCTCCCCTCCGCCCCTTCCCCGGCTTCCCTGGCGCCAACACCTCCCGCAGCCCTGGAGACCAGCACCCGCGGGATAACAGCAACTGAGCTGCAGACCTTACCTGAATTTCCCGGGTTTCTCCATGGATGCTTTCTCTGTCCCGTTCCAGCATGCAGCCTGGACCCCACACTGCCTTTGCGGGTTCTTCCTTTGTCCCGTCTGCCTCTGTGTTACTGCCTCTGTGTTGCTAAGCACATGGATCAGTAATTTCATAGAACGTTCCCTTGGCACAGGTTCGTCTCACCTTTTCTCATGCCTGGAATGAGGTTATGCAGTTTCAGCAAGAATACCACAGAAATGCTATTCTGTCTTCTCTGAAAGTTCATAATCTCGGGACAACTGACTGGCTTGGTAGGTGGAGCGTCTGCCTTTGGCTCGGGTCATGGTCTTGGCATCCTGGGTTCAAGTCTCGCATTGGGGTCCTTGCTCTGCAGGGAGCCTGCTTTTCCCTCTACCTGCTGCTCCCCACTGCTTGTGCATTCTCTCTCTCTCTGACAAATAAAATCTTTAAAAAAAAATAGATTTTATTTGTTTATTTGACAGAGATCACAAGTAGGCAGAGAGAGAGGGGGAAGCAGGCTCCCCGCCGAGCAGAGAGCCCGATGTGGGACTTGATCCCAGAACCCTGAGATCATGACCTGAGCCAAAGGCAGAGTCCCAACCCACTGAGCCACCCAGGCGCCCCAGACAAATAAAATCTTAAAAAAAGAGAGACACTATATTTAAAAACAAAACCAACCCCACAAAAGTTCATAACCTTGATATTCTTATTACAGGATTTTAATTCTTTTAAAGAAATACAACTGTGTAGGTAAGGTGAATCATCAGTGTGCGCACCTCTGCCCCCCTCCAGCCAGCGGTCCCCCGCCCTCTTCCATTCGCCGGTCCCCTGCCCACCTTTCCGCTGCCCTGTCTTGTCACCAAGGACTTCCACGTTGCCGAATCCAGTGGCCTCCTTGCCCTTCCCCGTGTCCCTCCTGAACGGCCATCACCGGACACCGCTCTCGCCTTCACGCTCGCCGCCGCCTCTTCCACCCCCATCTGAACGAGGGCTTCAGGGGACGGACTGTAAAACCTCGAAGACTACGTGAAATTTCAGCATTTTTGCTGCTTTTTAGAATGAAATAGGCTAGAAAATACTAGAAGGCCTCGCACAGTGGTGAACAAGGTTGTTTTAGGGGTTGGGTGTGTTGGATAGCTTGCTGTGTGAGGACAGTCACTGGGGTGCTCGGGCTCCGTGTGGTTCCTCCTTGTCCGCTGCGCGCCAGCTGTATACGCGGCCTTAGATGCTGAAGGCTTCGTGGCCCGGACCTCCGGCCTCTCCGAGCTCATTTTGTCCTCTTCCTCCTGGGTCGCTCTGCTCCACTGCGGGGCCGGGGAGAGGGGGGCTCCCAGTTCCTGGAATGTGCTTGCTTCTCACCCCTCAGGAGTCCGCGTCACCGTCTCCTTAGAAGCAGCCACCCCGCCCCATCGTGTCCCCACAGTGTCCCCAGCCTGTGCCGCCCTTGCGCACTCTTGTCTGCTTCCGGCTCTGGAAGGGGGTCCCCGCGGGCGACAGTCGTGCCTTGTTCTTCTTTCCCCGGGGCTCACCACAGTGCCAGGCACGTAGTGGACATCCCGTAAATATTTGGGGGCTGAATATATACGAATGTTTCTGAAGCCAGAGTAAATCGTTTCAAGTGGAGGCTAGGACCTCCTGTCCTGAGAGCTGGGACCCGCTGTGGTTGGTTGGGTGGCCGGGCCTGGGCGCGCTGGACAGGGGACTGGGTCATGCGGGCCCCACCCTGTGCTCTACGGTGCGCGCTCCTTTGCTGTGCTCACTCGCACGGAGCAGGCAGGAAGCTGTGTGCAGACCCCATGGTTACAAAAAGGCTTCCTGTAGCGGACGCACTCGTCCTGAGATTACCTGCTCTCCTTCTGAACCTGTCCACTGGGCGCGCTTCTTGACCCCCCGTCTTTCTTAAGCGTTTTCCTTCGTTTCTCCCTCCACGTTCTTCCCTCCGCACGCAGCTCCCCCTTCTCCGTACTGGGAATAGATACTGCGCTGCGGTATTACACGTGAACAAAGAGATTCCTTGTTGACCGTGTTCAGAGCAACGCCGAAGAGAATTGCAAACTTCCCAAGTCTCGGTCCGCTTCTCGCCACCATGCCGGCGACAGGCTGACTTGGCTCTGGAGGACTCTGGGCAGTGTGTGTCCAGTCCAGTGACAGCACGGCCTGTGAAGTCTGTTCCCGGTGGCCTTTGTCCCGAGCAAACAAGGCGCCCAGCGCGCTAAGCCTCCGGAAGGAGCGCAGTGGGGCTTCACGTGTGTGAAGTTCGCAACTTCAAACTCGAGGGCCCGTTGAGTATGTGTTCTATGCGGTGCCTGCCCTGACGCCCTGGGGCTCAGTCACTTTACACGGAAGGAAGCTGAAGAACACGATTTTAACTCTCATGAAACCTGGATACCAGGACGGGAGAAATCCTGATGGGACTCTGAGATCCTGCAGCCGGTGGGAGCGGGTCCGGCTGGCTGAGGGCAGCGCAGGGCGCCCAGCGGCTGCCTGCCTGCTGCCGCCCCCTGGAGCCACCGGGTCCTGCCGTGCCAGGCCCGCCTTCGCCGCAGCACGTCACTCCGTGCGGGTTCCAGGTGGAGAGTTGGAGAAACACCTTGCAGACCTGTGCACGCTCTCCTGCAGGCGTCTCTGGTGCCGGACGTGGGGTCAGCAGTGACCTTACCTCCTCCGGGGGCTTCCCCTCTCCAACCTGCCCAGAGCTTCGTGGACCCGAGAGATCAGTGCTATATTGGTATTGTCCGTGTCTTCGTCTCCTTGGGCTGCTATAACAGACTCCTCGGGGCTGCCAGCAGCGGACCTTTGATTCTTACCAGGCTGGAGGCTGGAGGTCAGGGTGCTGGTACGGTTGGGTTCTGGGCCTGTGGGTGCTGCCTTCTCCCTGTGTCCTCCCGTGGTGGAGAGACAGAGGGAGGAACAGCAGGCTCTGGGACGCTTCATATAAGGACACTGATCGCGTGGATGCACTACACTCATGACCTGATCTGCACCATCACATTGGGTTAGGGCTTCATGCGTGAATTTGGGGAAGACACAGTTTTTAGCTCGTAGCAGCCCTAGATACAAAACTGCAAGTGAGTGAATAAAAATCAGGCCTCACCAGGTGGTCAGACCGTAATTGTGGGTGACACAAGATGGTGGCCAAACTATAATTTTGGGAGGTTACCAACTGGCAAATCTGTTTGTTCCCCGAAATGTGAAAATGACCAAATTACTTTTTCTTCTAATGTGGTTCCACGTCCTTTGGAAAAGTAATTTATCTGTTTTTCTTTTCTGTAACTTAGCGTCCTGTCGTTGCCAAGTAGGTCCTGTTGGTGTGTAGGTTGTTTTGTTTTTTTTGTTTTGTTTTTTAGATTTTAAGAGAGCACAAGCGGGGGAAGCAGCAGAGGGAGAGGGAGAAGCAGGCTCCCCGCTGAGCAGGGAGCCCGATGTGGGGCTCGATCCTAGGACCCTGGGATCATGACCTGAGCTGAAGGCAGATGCCTAACGACTGAGCCACGCAGGTGCCCCCACTTGTGTGTTTCTATAACTTGAGTTTAAGAGCTGTTTCACTGTGGGCAGTGTTCCTGCGGGATCCTAATCCCCAGGGTGCATTTCCTGACAAGGTGTGAGTAAGGATCACCTGAAAGCATTTTCTAGCCATACTTGTCGGCCCCTCCTCAGACACAGTGGCCTAGAGGCTCATTTGCTGTTTAATGGCAAAGAACTAAAGAGTGAATTTGAACTGAGACCAAAAGGTAGTTTTTGAAGACAGGATCATTCTAGATCCCACATGGATTATTAGGACCGAAGGTAGCATATGAGCATCATTGGGTTTTGGCAAGAGACAAACATTCCAAAGGCTGGGGAGAAGAGCAGAGCACAGGCCCTGTGAATGTGCCATGCCACGGTGCTCTTTGACCCCAACACAGGCCCAGATTCATCAGTCCTCCTGAAGGGTTGGTTTGAGGCCAGAAGGCCCCTGTGACCAGTGCACTCCTGCTCCACGCTCTCAGCCGGAAAGCAGGCCAGCCCCCGACCAGAGTGGGTGGCATTTGGGAAGATGCCATGGGTGGTACTCGAGAAATTTAAAAATAAATACAAGCAAGAAAATGCCAATAGATACTGTTCTGTTTGGGGAGTCAGTGACTCCTCTAAACTTGAATTTTCACACTCTTCAGTATAGTGGGATGGTTGCGAGTGTGGAGCCCGCGGATTACAAGTCATTGACCTCAGTTTCTTCGTACTTACAATGAGGGGGCAGGGCTGCTGGGGGTCAGATAGCCCGCTCGCGTGGGAGCACTTGTGAGCCTGCTCGTAGTCAGCCCTCAGTAAACTTCCGGTGTATTGCTGTCTGTTTCAGGGGGCTGAGGCCATGGTCCTGGAGAGCGTCATGTTTGCCATTCTTGCAGAGAGGTCGCTTGGGCCCAAGCTCTACGGCATCTTCCCCCAAGGCCGCCTGGAGCAGTTCATCCCGGTAAGGGGGGTTCTCGGCTGGTCGGTTGACAGGTGCCGCAGACAAAAGGGATTCCTTGTCTTGGTCCTGTGGGAGTCTGAGATGTTGTGGGCTGACATAGTAAATGGGCCTCAGCATTATGAAAGTGTCTCAGAAATAAAGAAAAAATAGATTTCTATTGAATTTACATTAGAACCTCTGTCTTTCCTGCAGAGGTGTTCATCCAAATGAAAATAGATTTGAAACCTAACATTCCCTATTGCCCCTAAAGCTGCTTGCCCTGAACCTTTCCCCTTTCCCCTTGTTCCTCTCAATTTCTGGACCACCTTTAGAAATCCCTGCTGAGCCCCAGGGCCCTGGCCACACCTGGGTCTTTGCCCTGTGGGGCCGCCACTACTCTCTGCCTTGTCTCCAAGCTCACTCCCTCTGAGTCTCCCCAGCTCCCAGGTGCCTGTGAGCTTCCTCTGACGTTTCAGGGCCCAGCTCAAATCCCAGTCGGGCCTGTGTGCCTTCTCTTGCTGTCCTGGGGCATTTCTAACGCTGCTGTAATATCTTCAGCTGTGAGAGTGCCTCAAGGACTGGGGTCACAAATGGGCTCATGCCCTGCATTGCGTGGCCACCTGTGTGTGCAGGTGGTTAAACACAGGACACCTGGCTGAAGGGATGCTCGACTTGCCAGGATTCAACCTGTGTTCAGCGGGAGGCTGGAGGAAGGGGTCCTAATTGTCTAATCCACTGCCCAGGGGTAGTCGCCTTTTTGGGACCTGGGTCCCGGGAGGGGTGCCCCCTGCTGGCTGGTGGCAGCACTGTCTGTGAACCTGCCGGCCGGAAGCTGTGTGGAAACCCACCAGTAGACCCTCGCTGCAGACCTTCCCTCCCGCCCTGGCACCTGGCTCGCCACCTGGCGGTTTTTTCATTTATAACTGTCCCAGTGAAGACCAAAGCCTCCGACTGTCATGAGGATCAAATGGGATAATAAAGTATCTGAAAGTATGGAAAATCGGAAATATTTTCTGTGGTTAGAAGTGGCGACGTCTTAAGGACACAACATTGAGTGAGAAAACCAGGCCGTGGAAGACTACACATAGGATAGCACTTGAGTAAAGCCCACTGAAAGCAAACTAAACACTGTTTAAAATATAACGTGTGGTAAGCCTTCTCTCTTTTGGGCAGGTGAAGGACCAGTGAGTACCACCCAGAATGATCGGACTGTCCTGTCCTGGTTCAGGGTCCGTGGGTTGTAGCATCTGTGGGATTGATACTGTGCTAGCTCTGAAATTCTAGCCTCTTCTGTGTATGACGTTTTGTATAGTGAAGATTTTTTGAAGTTCTGTTGAAGTACTAGGTTGAACCACATTAAAGTACTAGTCATCAACTATGACCCCAGAAATGGTGATTTCCTTTGGCTCAGCCTGCTGGCGTGTGTTATTTCCAGGTTTACTCTTGAGCACTGCGTGGGGTGGGATGCGTTCCACCGCTTTTGGTCCCCACAGCCATTTTCCAGAGGGTATGGAGAGTAGTGACCGCCAGGGACCCTGGTCAGTGTCCTGTCACTCTTTCCCTGTGCTGGGAAGGGAGCTCGGAACTCTGAAATACATTAATCTTCGAGCACGGTTGGCCTTAGACTTTCCGTGATGCCAAACGAAGTACTGGCATTTTTAAAAGCCATGTGAAAGCTGAGTGAGCTGTCACTAGAGCCACGTCCCCTGTCCTTGGAGGTTTCCCGAGTGGAGGAGACTGCGGCTGAGCCCGCTGCTGCCAGTGAGCTCTTAGCTCTCATCACCGGCCTCCCACCATTTGTCGAGACCTCGCTGGCTGGGTGCCGGTCCCGGGCCCTTGCCTGCCTTGTCTGCTCTAGGTCAGAGCAGCCCTGCCAGGGACTCCATGTCGTGCTTCTCATTTTATACAAGTCCGAAGGTCAGATGCAGAGGCCTGAGTAGCGAGACTTTGGCCACGTGACTGAAGTGAGGATTAGAGCCAGAATTGCAGCTGGGTTCTCTCCAACCCGGAGACGCCACCCCCTCACCCCTGCGGCTGTAGCGCCTCTTTGGGCTTCTGCAGGGGGGCGGTGCGTGTGGGAAAGACAGATCTTGGCTGATGGGGATTTCTTCGGGGAGAGCTGGGGCCCTCGTGGCTTCGTTCAGCCGGGCGCCCTGAGAGCCTGCTCCAGGCCGCGCCGGGTGCTGCGGCTGCGGCCACCGTGGAGGAGGGGGCACGGCCCACCCTGAGCTCCTGGCCGTGCTCCAGAGGAGGACCTGTGCTGAGCACCACCTCTCAGCTGCGCGGGGTCAGCCCGGGGTGTCTGCACCACTGAAGGAGTTGGACACGGGCTCATGCAGCTGCCATGAGACCCGGAGCCTTCCATGGGGTGCAGGGTGAGCCCTGGTGAGGGGGGAGAGGGGCGAGGGGAGGGGGTGGGATCCGCCAAAGTGCTTACATGTGAGAAGGACCCTCTCACGGTTCAAAGGGTTGAAAACAGAATTAGCTTGTGGGGGCATTGAGAAACGCTGTGGCAGTCACTGGGTCGCAGTCCAAGGGAGCGTCCTTGGGGAGGCCCGTGCGCTGGCCAGACAGCGGCGCAACTGGCTGCTGGGTCTTAGTGGGGGGGGGGGGTCGCACCCCTCCAGGCTCCCCAGAGAAGTGCTGTTTTCTGACTCCCTTGTTCCTTCCAGAGCCGGCGCTTAGACACTGAAGAATTAAGTGTGCCAGATATTTCTGCAGAAATAGCCGAGAAAATGGCCACGTTTCATGGTATGAAAATGCCATTCAATAAGGAACCAAAATGGCTTTTTGGAACAATGGAAAAGTAAGTGGTCAAACCGCTTGGCTCTAACTCAGTTTTCGGTTAGCGGCTGCCGGAGGTGCCAGAGTGAGTACGGGTTCACCCCGGCGGCCCTCTGGTCCCTGAGTGGGCAGCCGGGCGGGAGATGAGCTTTCTGGAAAGCCTGCAGCCCCGGGCTCTGTCCCGCTGCTGCAGTGGGCTTGGACTTGGCGGGAGCCCCGCCGGTGAGCCCCCAGAGCCGGGCAGTGATTTTTTTCTCCTTTCCCCTACCAGGTACCTGAACCAGGTGCTGAGGATTACGTTCTCGGGGGAGCCCAGGCGGAGGCAGCTGCACCGCCTCCTGCGCTACAACCTGCCCCTGGAGCTGGAGCACCTGAGGTGAGGCCCGGTCATGGTCACGGTCCCTGGGGCGGGTCAGGGGAGCCGTGGCGCTGGGGGTAGGGGCGCTGCGCGGTCTCTCTGAGCGCCCGACGGCTTCTCTCCCCTCCCTCCTGGGTGTGCACGGCGCTGGGGACATGGAGACTAAGACAGCCTTTGAGGCGCTTGTGTCTTATCAGGAGAGACAGAGACGAGCAAATGTGTCCCATAGCGTCCGTTTGTGATCAGAAGTGTGATGGAAGCGGGGGCTGGAGCCCACCGAGCAGGAGGGTCATGCTCTGGCTGGGGAGGGCCCGCGGGGCGGGAAGAGCTGGGTGTGCATGCTGGGGGGCTGCTGTGGTGCCCCGGGCTGAGCTGCGGCCAGGGGACGGCACGCTCTCAGAGCTCACGGTGACAGTGCCGCGGGGAGGCCGCACCAGGGAGGCTGCACGGTGCTGCCGAGCGCCAGTCCAGTCCCGGGCGCGGTGGCGTCTGACCCGAGGTGTGATTCCCTCTCCAGGTCGCTACTCGAGTCCACCCCTTCTCCAGTCGTGTTCTGTCATAACGACTGTCAGGAAGGTAAGAACTGCTGCCTGTTCCGTGAGGCCGGGTGTGCGTGTGTCCTTGGGGAGAGGCGTACGCGCCTGAAATAATGGGACAGCCGCGTGGCGGGGTGTCGTAGAACTAAGAAAAAGGAGGTCAAGTTTTTATGCTGACCAACAGAAAAATCACCAGGATATATGAAGAGAAAAAAAGCAAGTTTTAGAAAAATACATGGGTGTTCTCCCGTTTTTTGTAAAAAACGTATACAGAGAAGAGAAAATGAGAACATTCACTAAACTGGGAGCTTGGCCAAAGAACTGAAGCCTCCTGAGTCACATGTGTTCAGTATGTGACTCCGGTGAACGCGCGACTGATGGTCAGAGAACGCGGTAGGAGGCGACTGCCCCGCTCAGTGCTGGGGGCCTTGCGCTGGCCGCACCTCGCAGGGGCCTGAGGCCACCTGCTCTCCTGGGATCAGGTCACTCCCGTGACTTTGGGTTTCTGTGCCTTCCCTAAGGTACGAGGCTGGGTGCCTCTCCGTGTGACGTCAGACGGAGGCCCCACCTAGCTGGGCTCGCTCCCGCTGGGGCTGCGGGCCGGCTTTGGGGAGGCTCTGCCTTGCTCTCGCTGTGCTCTCCGACGCGGCTGGCTCACGTTCCCCATCGGCCCTTTGCCGGGCTCAGCAGTTTGTTTTTAATTTTGATGACAGTCCCTGTTAAAGACCAGTCATCACTCAGACAGTGCGATAGGTTAGTTTATTAATTAGCGGGTCATTGCTGACCAAGTCGAGCGGGGTGTAAATGTGCGTTAGCAGGTGATAGCCAGCTGCGCAGACGTCACCAGAGGGGTCTGAGGGAGGTCTGCTGGCCAGTGAGAGGCTAGATTGGGGGGGTTTGTACATTTATTTGTTCCGCTGCTCTGGGCGTCTCCTGTTAATGGCCCCTGGACACAGAAGCTGTGTGTGGAAAAGCCTAGAAAGAGCGCCTCCTGCAGAAACCCGGAAAGGGCACGGCCAAAACACTAGCAAAACCTGGCTCACTGGTGCCTACAGGCCAGTTGGTAGTGACAGATGCCGGACGCTGCGGCAAGTGGGGGGGGGGTCTGGCCGCCCGTTCACTGGGGGTCCAGAATCGAGCCTGATAGGGAATATGGTGGCAGGAACGCTGCCTGTGGCCTCCTCCTCGGAGAACCAAGTGAGGCAAAGCAGTGGGACCAAGTAGGGCCCACGGAGCCCTACGGAGGCTCAGTGCCATGGCATCCTCATGAGGGAGGACAGCGGGACTGGATGCAGCTTCCTCGCTTCTGGGGGTTGGGTTGGCTGGAACCCCAGCATGCCACAAGCATTTTTCCTTCGTGCCCCTGTGTGGAAAGTGGGGGGGGCTGCTGCCCCAACAAGCCGAGGGACAGCCGTTCTTGCTCCCGGGCGAGCGCAGGGCCACGTTGACCTCGGGCTGCTGTGAACAGGGGCTCTTGTGTCTGCGTGACCCTGAGCCTTCTGCTGAGGGCCTGGCCTTGGGAGGCGGAGCTGCTCCCGGCGCTCCACAGCCTGCACCCCCTCACTGTGTGGCCAGGGTTCCCTGACAGGATCACAACCACGCTTGGCCTTTCTGCTCAAGGACTTGCGCCTTCCACTGCCCACGCACCCGCAGTAAACGGCACGTCATCCAACCCCTTTTGCAGGTAATATCTTAATGCTGGAGGGCAGAGAGAATTCCGAAAAGCAGAGACTGATGCTCATCGACTTCGAGTACAGCAGTTACAATTACAGGTGTGCGGCCGCCCCGGGAGGAGGTTGGCAGCCAGGCCCCCAGCCCCGGGAGTTGCACACTGTCCCGGCAGCCTGCGGCGGCGCAGGAAGCGGCCCGGGCCTGTTCCGGACGGGTGGGGGGCAGGCGGCGGTGACTGATCAGAATGCAGAATCTGGTGTTTGTCGGCTTCAGAGATCAGAGGACTGATCTTCTGTAGCCTCTGCCGGCACTGGTTCTGTGACTACCCCTGGCCTCTCCCAGTCCCTGAGGCAGTTGTCCCTGGAGGGTCCTCAGGAAGGACCGCTTGTTGCTGGGGAGGGTGCTCACGACTCAGCCTTTTCCCTTCTCAGACCAGGGAGCCTGGTGGCTGGCACTTTGCCCCCTCTCTGCAGCTGCTCTTGCGTCTTTTTCAGGGGATTCGACATCGGGAATCATTTCTGTGAATGGATGTACGACTATAACTACGAAAAGTACCCGTTCTTCAGAGCCAACATCCTGAAGTACCCCACCCAGAAACAACAGGTGGGGGACGGCGGAGTGCGGGCTGGCGCTAGCTGAACTGCAGGAGTCCGTTTTCTGCAGTTAGCATTGGTTGCATCTTTTTTTTTTTTTTTTTTTTAAGATTTTATTTATTTGTCAGAGAGAGAGCGTGCGCAAGCACAGGCAGACAGAGCGGCCGGCAGAGGCAGAGGGAGAAGCAGGCTCCCCGCCGAGCAAGGACCCCGATGCGGGACTTGATCCTAGGACACTGGGATCATGACCCAAGCCCAAGGCAGCTGCCCAACCCACTGAGCCACCTAGGCGTCCCTGCATCTTTGTTTTTAATGACACCCCCCTTTTTGTTTTTAAGATTTTGTTTATTTGAGAGAGAGAGCGAGCACGCACAAGCAGTGGGGAGAGGGAGAAGCAGGCTCCCCGCCGAGCAGGGAGCCCCGGGATCATGACCCGAGCCTAAGGCAGACACTTAGTGACTGAGCCACCCAGGTGCCCCTCATGGCACCCCTTTTAAATTTAAGAATGGTTACGCAAACCCTGTGGCTCTAAAATGTTACTCTGTGTCAGGACACAAACTTGACATTTTTATCCCTGGGCCAGAGAGAACCTGTGTTCATTCTGTTGGCGAGCACAGTCTGTAGCTCCTCCTGGTTCTTTCTAAAAAGCCTGGCCTCTGATCTGCCTTCTGGCCTCCGTGGTGGGGATCTCAGTGCTTCCGGTGTTTCCTGTGTGTGTTTCACTCTGTGCAGACAGAAGTGGTCTTTTGGGCACTGGGACTTAGTAGCTGCTGTGCTGTTACAGTTCCCTTTCCTGTCCTGAGTATGGGGGGCAGGGTCTGTGTGAAGAATCACCCCATGGGGGGCACGCCTCGGTGTCCCAGGGTCCTGGGATCGAGCCCCATGTCGGACTCCCTGCTCAGCGGGGGGGTCTGCTTCTCCCTCTCCCTCTACTTCTCCTCACCCTGCTTGTTCTCTCTCTGAAATATATAAAGTCGTTAAAAAAAAAGAAAAAGAAAGAAATCACCCTGTGGGAAGTTCCTCCTTGGGAGCCCCTACTCCATTCCTCAGCCCGCCGTTGGAGCCGTGGGTTGAGAGTGAGCGGGCAGCGATGTGGAAGCAAGCTGGGCTGGGGAGAGGGTATCCCGAGCCTGCGCAGGGCAGCCGCCCAGCCCCTTTGCAATGGCAGCTATAGGACAGCCCCTCCCGTGGAGCCCCTGCCAGCTCGGCCGTGTTTCCGAGAGGTCAGAGAGGCGTGGGGACAAGGGTGTGATGGGTTGCTGCTGACTTCACTCGGGAGAGGTCTCTTGAGCACAGGCCTGTGCCAGGCACGGTGATCCTGGGTCTTCAGCAGGTCGCCCTCCTCCCGCCGCACTCTGGGGCCGACTGTGACCAGCTTGAGTATGTCCCGAGCCTCCAGGTCACGCGTGGGGGGAGGAGGAGACCCAGCAGCAGTCTTTGTAAAAGCCTTTGTGAACGCTGGGCAGCCCCAGAGGTGCCACTCTCCAGCCAGGAGTGGGGGGCGGTTCTGCTGGTGAAAAGGCCGCTTCCGCGGCGATGGGCGGCCGAGCCGTGTCGGCGCCCGCATCACACAGCCCCGGAAATCCAGTTCCATTTCGGTTTTCTGAGGAGCTTTACAAGTCACGGAGAGCTGCTGCTCTTCATTTCCTGCCCTTTCTGCGCCCAGTAGGTAATCTCCTGCTTTTCTCTCTTTAGTCCACTAAAGAGAAGTTGTAAAATGTTAAAGCTTTGTCTTGGAATTCCTAAAATAAAGCATCCAAATGAGGTGTGTCATTTCGGAAAGCTCTGCTGGGCCCCGTTAGTCTCCTGCTTGGGGGTGTTTGATCCACGCACATACATGAAACCGGCTTTAGTGGCCATCTAAAAAAATTACTATTTATATCTGGTTTGGAGTGAAAATTATGCTGGTCGAATAACATGAGTTTGGTGTCCCTTTGTAACCTTCTGGACCAAACTTAGATGAGATGATGTTCTTTGAAAATTTGGTAGACTCTGTAAGAAAGCGCGGGCCTGTTCGTCAGTAGCTCTCAGAGCAGGGCTCTTGAAGTGCGGCCTAGAGCTTCCGGTGAGGGAAGGCCACCAGTTACTGATTCTTAGGGTGTCGACCTTTTCAGATTTTCTATCTTCATTGGCCAATTTGAGCATCCAGTATCTCCCAGAAATGAACCCAGCTAGTGTGGTGGTTCAGGCATGAGTTTTAAAAATGATGCTTGTATTTGAACCCAGATCTGCCAGTGTTCAGTGTCCCCTGCTGACGCCATGTGCTTCCGTTTCCTCGCGTGCGGAAAGAAACGTTCAGGACGGTGGCTGCTACCTAGACTTGAAGAGGCCTGGGCTGTCCCCTTGCCTGGGCCGGGGCTACTCCTTCCAGAACACCCGGCGAGGACAGTGCTCAGACTGGAACACTGCTTTCTGGTGGGAGGGGGTGCCGATGGTAGAGCCGCCTAGGAGAGGGCAGATGGGCGAGGTGGCGGGGAGGCGGTGCTGGCGTTCCGAGTGGGCCATCAGTTAATGGCGTTTTTCTGGGCAGAGTGACTGCCTGCTGTTTCCTTCTTTATAAAAGAAAGTGAGTGGTGGTTTGCTCGGTTTTGGTGCGGTTAGGTATAGTGCGAGGTCTGAAGAACGGGGGGGGGGGTCTCCTAAATCCGGATTCGTGGGCCGGCTGCGGGTGGGACCTGGTAGCCCCTCTTCTCCAAACCAGAGTTAGACCTTCCCAGTTCACGGACACACACGTGTCACCCCGGCATCTCGGAGGTGGAAGGCCCCTCAGCGTGGTCTCGTCGGCTCCTGCTCTGCCGGCGCATCTGCCAGGGACCTCGGGCATCTGCCAGGGACCTCGGGCATCTGCCAGGGACCTCGGGCTCCGAGGGAGTGGCTGTGCACCATGCCGGCCTGTCCATGGAGATGCATGATACAGGCTTACCCTGCTTAGCGACCAGGCCGTGCGAAACGGTTGTGGAGTCGATTCCACCTGGGTGATTTTGTCCAGAAGTAGTCGTGGTTTCCTCTGCTTATCTTGCTGACAGTGCGGCGAGCCTAGTAGGGCTCTGCCAGGGAGCTGGAGATCGCTGCCCCCCAACAAGCGAGCTTCTGGGCTCCCACCAGGCACCAAGGTCCTCTGGGCTCCGCCGGCCGAGCGGGCTCCGCTGGTGCGTCGTGCTTCCTGACACGACTTCTGACAGCTGCTGATACCGTCTGTCTCGCCGTCACTGACTCTAATGTGATTTTTTTTTTTAAGCTCCATTTTATTTCCAATTACTTGGCTGCATTCCATAATGAATTTGAAAACCTCAGTAATGAAGAAAAGTCCACTATAGAAGAAGAAATGTTGCTTGAAGTCAATAGGTAATTTTTTTTTTTTTTTTGGTTAATTTACAGAATAGCTGTGTGTTTACAGACAATAGTCGGGGCCGCCGGCCTGCAGTCATGAGTATTTTAGGAGCTTCTTTATACCCGTACATTTCCGGGACTCATACTCTGTCAAAAACTGCTCATCTGGCAGCTCTCCAGATGTCCGCACGGCAGCAGGTGCGGCAAGCGGGGTCAGGGTACAGGGTCGGGCACGTGGGGGGCGCTCCGTGCTCTAAGCCACACGCCGCAGGACCATACAAGGCGGTGCCGCCCAGAGCCTGGGCCCTCTTGTCGCTTGGTGCTTGTCAGGTGGTGGGTGCTGTCCAGAAATGTGTTTCTTTTAAAAACGAATTACAAATTGTGAGTGTTGGTTTTGAGTCTTGCTTTTAAACTGTTTTGTCAGTAGCTCTCAAAGCAGGGCTGAGAAACTTCTAGATTTTGTGAAAGTCTTTGATAAAAATGTTTAGGTGCCTTTGGCCCCCCTTGTCCTGTCCAGCCCACTTGCCACAGATCACCTCTTCCTGAAGTGTCCACAACCCCGTTGCCGGGCATGTGGCCACCCTCGCTGCCCCTGGGGTCCCCCTGCTGCCTAGATCTTCCCTCTCTAGTTCTAGCACGGATGGAAATAGAAAAATGGAGGAGAGCCTGACAGAAGGGGTAGCCCAAGACACATGTAGGGGATCGGGGACCACAAGAGAAACAGTTGGGTTTGAGGAGAACACTGAAGCGTTCAGGGAAGCCCACAGGCACGTCGTAAGGAAAGCTTGGGTTCGCGGCAATGGTGGCCATGGCACGGCATAGAGATGGGGACCGCCAGGCTCTCCCCTCTGCTCTGTTTCACTGCTGTGCAAGGGCAGGGGTGAGGGCAAGGTGGCACCCTACCTCCTGGGAAAGCCAGCGAGTCACCAGAGGCCTGCACGTTCCTCCTCTCACTGCACGACGCCTGCAGGGTTGCTGATGCCCCGTGCTCACACCCGAAGCAGAGTTTCTTTCCCACCATAGCGCACGCGCCGCCTGCATGGCTTCCCGGCCTCCGTGTGAGTCCCGGGACTGTAGCTGAGCGCCAGGGACGGCTGCTGGGCGTGTCCACACTGCAAGTCCACCTGTCCCCAGCCGGAGGAGGGAGAGGCCAGCTGTGGTGCCCCCAGCCTGTTCTCCATCCCTGGGGAGTACAATCCTGTTGAGTGGGCCAGGGCTGACTAGGTTTGTGCCCCAGTGAGTTGCGGGGCCCGCTAGCAAGAAATCCCATCCCTGGGCCTGTGGCCGGTGCCACACATCTCACATGCGTCTCCTGCTTTTGTAATTACAGGTTTGCCCTTGCGTCCCATTTCTTCTGGGGACTTTGGTCCATCGTGCAGGCCAAGATTTCATCCATTGAATTTGGATACCTGGTATGTTCTGGGGTAGTTTTCTCTTCTATTCCCAGAAACAGAATCATTCCCCATGTTTGTGAGCGCTGGCTGGAGAATGCGCGGTCTTCTTCACGGAGGGCTGCCTGTGTCGCCGCGTAGCGAACCCACCTTAGCGCCGCGTGTGCCGTTGGAGGTGGCCTCACTCGCAGGGCAGCGGGCCCACCTCCCCTGCTTCAGAGAGCTGCTGTGTGGCCTTGTGGCTCCGATGGGGGAATGCAGAAATCAGACCCTAGCACGTAGCCCTTGACCTCAGTCCCTTCTGATGCAAGGGGCTGCGGGTGCGGGAGCGCCCTGACACGTTCCGTGGCTCCGCTCCTCGGCCTGCAGCGCCCCGCGTCGAGCCGGCGGCCGGTGCTGACCGGCGGAGCCGTCCTGCTTGCTGCAGGCCGATGTGACAAGACAGGCTGTCATCTTCTTCCAGCCTTGGAAACTGTCCTTGACGTAGACAGTTTTAGCCACGAGTCCAGCCTTCTGCCGCCCCATTAAGGAGTGTTGGTGGCGTGTCGTGGGGTGGGGGCACCGTCTGTGGCGAGCACCTGGCTTTAGGAAGGTGGAGGGGATGACGAGCCCATTTCATCCTTCCAGTCCTGTGTTAGGCTGATTTCTGCTTCCAGGTGGACGGTTTGGTAACGCACAGATGCTGTTGGGCAAAAGAAGGGGGAATAAGGAATTTTAAAGCAGATGTAGAGCCATGGTTAAATGATGTTGTTAAGGCAAAGTCGGGGCGCCTGGGTGGCTCCGTGGGTTAAGCCTCTGCCTTCGGCTCAGGTCATGATCCCAGGGTCCTGGGATCAAGTTCCACATGGGGCTCTCTGCTCAGCGGGGAGCCTGCTTGCCTCCCTCTCTCTCTGCCTGCCTCTCTGCCTACTTGCGATCTGTCAAATAAATAAATAAATAAAATCTTTTAAAAAATATTTTAAAAGAAGACAAAGTACACATCAAAAATATTACCAAAGCAAGGAATAATTTCATAATAATAAAGGGATCAGTGAATCCAGAAGATACTAAAAAAATATCCTAAAGGTGTACATACCTGTCTTGCCTCAAAAGACCTAAAGCAAAACCTGAGAAAACTGAGCAGAGAGAGGCAGACCCGCAGAGCAGAGGGGCAGAGCCAGAAACAGCAGCGGGAGGGACGGAGGAGGGGACTGCGCTCTCGCCCAGCCTGATGCTATCAGGCGCCCAGCTGCTGGGTGTATGTCCCTGCCCATGAATATGGACATTCATCAAGATAGACCGTTGGGCATTGGGAAACAGGTCTCAAGTTGAAAAGAACTGAAGCACAGAGGATATTCTCTGACCACGGGGGAATTAGGAAAGCAACAACAAAATCTTGAAAATTCCTAATTATTTGGAAATTAAGTAGTACACCTACATAAACCCTGGATCAAAGAAGAAATGAAATAGACAGAAGCTATTTTGAAAAAATTATAATGAAAACACAACATATCAGAATTTGTGGGATACGGTTAAAGCAGTTTTCAGAAATTTGCGGCTTTGAAGGTTATACATTTGTATTAGATAAGGAAGTTCTCAAATCAGTGACTAAAGCTTTTGCCTTAAGCCAGAAAGAGAAAAAACAACCTAAGGCTGAAGTCAGTAGAACCAGATACAGGAAGGGCGCCTCGCTGGCTCAGTCGGTGGAACATGTGACTCTTGATCTCAGGGTTGTGAGTTCAAGTCCCACATGAGGAGTGGAGCCTGCTTTAAAAAAAATAAGTAAAGAAAGAACTAAATAAAGCTAAAAGCAGAAATCCTTGAAATAGAAAATGCATGGGGAAAAAAGGGAGAGAGTTGGTGAAACCAAAAGTCGGTTCTTCAGAAGGTCAACACAATTTGTAAACTTCGGCTGCACTGAGCATCCAAGCAAGAGAAGACACACGTGACCGGGCCCAGTACAAGGAGGAGACCTCGCTCTGGATCCTATGGACGGTAAAAGGGTCAGAGAATATTATGAATAATTTTATGCCAACGGATTTGACAGCATGCAAGAAATGTGCATATTTCTTGGAAGATACAAGTGACAAAAACTAACCTAACACATGGTCATGTGGTTAATGAATAAATCGAATTCATACTCCAAAAGTCTCCCTGTAGAATGAACTGCTGGTCCTGGTGAATATCGTCAAACACTTAAGGAGGAAATCATACTGGTTCTGCACAGAGTTTTAGAAACTAATGACTCATTCGATGAAGCATTGCACTGATGCTGAAGGGAGTCAAAGACATTTCAAAAAACTGGCAGATTGGTGCCCTTCATGAACAGGACAGAAAAAGCATTATCAAAATATTAGCAGGTATTAAAGGAGACATTTACAAGAAGATAATGTGATCAAGTGGCATTTATCTCCCGAATGCAGGGTTTAGCACTTAATTTGACATTTTAAAAACCAGTTAGTATAATTCAGCGTATTAACAGAATGAAGGAGAAAAACCATATTCTCAGTGAATGCAGGAAAAGCATTTGACAAAATCCAATACCCATTCACCCCCCCCCCCGCCCCAAAAAGCCTCCGTAAAGTAGGAATGCAAGGGTCCTTCCTAGGCACAGGGCGCATACGAAAACCTACAGCTGGTATCGGGAGAGCGAGGCAGGCGCGCCCCTCCCTTGACCCGCGCACTCCCCCCTCCATGCCCTCGGGTCCCAGAGCACCTAACCAGCATAGTAAGGCCAGGAAAAGAGATGAAATGCAAAAATACAGGAAAGGAAGAAGAAAAACTGCCTTTATATTGTAGATGACATGATCAAGTACATGAGAAAATAGGAAAGAATCCATAGAAATGCCATTTCAGCTGTGGAGTGAGTTTATGGGGGTCACAGGGTACAAGGGCAGTGCTCGATGATGACCAGCTTTGTTCTACGTTTGAGAAACAGTCACAAATGAAATGTCAGTGTGTTTTCAATGGTATAAAAACATGAAATACTTAGGGATGAGATTTTTAATACACGTGCCTGATCTTCACACTGAGAAGTGTAAGACAATAGCTATAAGAACCTCAATAAATGGACAGCAAGACCACATTTATGGCTTCAGAAGACTCTGTATTAAGAGTCTATTCTCCCCAAACTGATTTCCACGGTCTCCATGATCCCACAGGCTTTTTGGTAGAAACTGGTAAGTTCTAAAATACATGTGACTGTGCCCGATTTCAAGATGTATCGAGACAGTAAGGTACTGTGTAAAGACAGACATCTGATGCCTCCAAAACACACTAACACCTACAGTCAACTGCTACGCCACAGAAGGGCCACGGTAATTCATTGGGGAAGGGGTTTGATTTTCAAAACTGATGAGGGAACAGCTAAACAGCCACCTGGGAAAAGTAATGAACCTTGATCTTCTGCCATATACACAAATGAACTTGAAACGGTAACAGACCTAAGTGTAAAAGCATCTGGAAAGCAAAGAAGAAAAGCTTTGTGACCACGATGGAGATTTCTTGGGTTACGTGAAGCACTAACCATAAATGAAAAAAGATCCGGTAAGTTGGGCTTAATCAAAATGAAAAACTTGTGCTTTTTGAATGACCATTAAGAAAATAAAAAGGCAAGCACAGAATTGGAGAAAGCGTTGCCAGTCTCTAACAAGGACTTGTATCTAGAATGCATAAAGAGCTCACAACTTAGCAGGAAACCAGATGCGCTACTGTATAAACAGGCAGAAGATTCGGACACGTCACAGAAGATAAAAGAATGGCCAGTGAACGTCTCTCGGTCTGACTAATGTCATTGGTCGTACACAAAATGCAAATTAAATCCCCAGTGAGCTACGCTGCACACCTATGATGACGGCTCAGACCGAGGACCCCGTTGGTACCTAGTGTGGGCGAGGACCCAAGCCGCGCGCGGGCACTCACGTGCGTTGCTCAGGGGGAGGTAGAAGGTCTGACCCGCCTGGAAGACGGCCTGACCGTACACGTGGCGGGCAGCCCAGCAGCCGCCTGCTTCGATACTGACCCGAAAAAAGCGAAAGCCTGTTCCTACACCGCAAGCGGCACTCGGGTGCACAGAGCAGCTTTCTGTTCAGTTGCCCCGACCTGGAAAGTGCCTGCCTGCCGGTCAGTTGTGGGGTCATTTGCGCTGTGATGAGCCGTCAGACAAGTCCTCCGCGGGAAATGGGAGTGAACCCCGGACCCTCACAGCAGCGTGGAGGAATCTGGGAAATGGACCGAATGAAACAAGCCAGACACGGAGGGGCCCACGCCCAGTGAGTCCATTCATGGGAAAGCTGTCTGCGGCGATCGGGGATGGAAACCGGGTCAGAGGCTGCCTGAGGCCACGCGCCGGGCCTGCGGAAGCCGAGTGTGCTGGGGGGCCTCCGGCATGATGCCGGAGCTGAGCTCCGTGGACACATTTGTGGAAAATGCCCGGCTCTGCGAAGGGGATCGTTACACCCCGATGTAGAGTTCGCGGCAGTGATGCTGTAACCTTCCTGGAAGTCCTTTCCGTCCCGAATGGGCGGCTTCAGAGGCTGCGCTGTCCACTGTGAGGGATGGGGGCGGGCAGACCAGGAGATGCCCAGGGGCTGGACGATTCTTGCGCAGACAGGACTCAGGACCAGCGTTTCTGCCATCCCTCTCGGGCCCTGTGCCGTAATCCTGCGGCTGACCCCAGAACGTTGGGGTACCTTCTTTCTCACACCTCCGCTCTGTACTTGCTGGCTCAGCCCTGAGGACCTGCTGCTTTGAGAGAGGAGCCTGCATTGGAGTCTGTGCCCGCAGCCTTCAGTGTAAACAAGAGGGTGAAGCGGGGCAGCGCCAGCCGTGTAGACAGAAGGCCCGCCCTGGTTGCCACACTGGGATGGCCGGGTGCCTGAGCTAGGTGTGTGGGCTCCTGACGGCCTGCGGCAGCCGGAGCCACTCTGTTCTGTGCCCTTGGTGGTGGCGGGCACACGGGCCTGGGTGGGACCTGGGCGGCCTTGGGTGGGAGTCCTTGGTGAGGCTGCTCTTCGTTGTGTCTCCTAGGACTATGCCCAAGCAAGGTTCGATGCCTATTTCGACCAGAAGAGGAAGCTCGGGGTGTGAGTGTGGAGGCGCCATCCACTTCATCCCTGGACTGCGTGGGGGCGGCCGAGCCAGCGGGGCCCTCCGCGCTCCGACGGCTGTCGCCGCGGCAAGCTTGGATGGCTCGCTGCCGGACGCAGATGTGTATGATACGAAAGACTGTATTAAAATTGAGTAACATTTCTATCCTGTCCTGTTCACGATTTCACTAGGACCCTGCAGTGAGATCGGGAGGCAGGAACATAGTACGTAGTGCAATACCTCCGAGTCCTCCGAGTCTAGAGAAGGCAGTTCTGTCGGGGCCGGAGCTCGCGGCCAGCGGCGGCACACAGCACGGGCAGTGTTTCTGCGGGTGCCTTTTTTGGTTAATGTCAGTTTTTCAAGGGTTTGAATTCACGTGCTGGGGCACGCTGTGACCAGGCCCTCGGTAGGTGACTACGTGTGTAGACGCCGCCGGCTCCCGAGGGCGGCGAGCGAGCCGGGACAGACTGTGACGTTGCTTTGCGGCCTGGCCGACCGCGAGTCCCCGGAAGCTGCTCCCTCACCCTTCTGGTCCCCACGGCGGACGCTGGAGGCCGCAGACCCCGTGCGGGGGGTGGGCCGTTGGCTCCGTCCCATGAATGTAGCTCCTTGGGGCTGTTGTACACACGTCGTCCCGCAGCCTCTGCCCCGCCCTCCTCAACCGAATGTGCTTTACTAACCCCAGTCTCGGGCCGGCGGGACCTATGGCCACGGAGGCCCGGCCGCTGGCCGAGGGGCGGTGCGGGCACCCGCGGACACACTCGCCTCCCGCCTGCCCTCCACCCAAAAAGCAGCCTGTGCCCTGCTCTCCGCGGCCTTTCCTGTTCCACTTCTGCTCAGCCCCGGCTTGCGGACTCTCTGCCAGGGCTGGTGCACCCGGCGGGGAGAGGGCGGCCTGGCCTGGGCTCTTGGCGGCTCCCCCTGCCCTCCCTGCTCCCGCTGTCCCTGACGGGGTCCTCCTGATGGGGACGAGCAGCTGTATGGGAAGGTGGGGGTTCCCTGGAGCTGTGAAACCTCATATATTCAATGTCCTTGGGGATAGGTGTTTCTACTCTGAGCTCTTACTCGAATTGCCGTTTCTGCTACCAGAGACTGTAGCTTACAAACAATAAAACCGTATGAACCCCGTCCTCAGTGTCCTCCTTGGGTGGGTCCAAAGCCCAGGCGGGGCTCCTGTTAGCTGGTCATGCTGGTGGAGGGCTCGGGGCCAGTCTGCTCTCCACCCTCCCTCCCACAAACACCTCTGGAAGAACGTAGAAGAAACTGGGAGCTGTGGGATTTGCTGGTAGAAACTGGACGGCTGGCTCGGTCAAGGCAGGAGGGAGATTTCCCTTCCAGACATTTAAAAGTTTAGCCAGGTGAATGTGTTTTGGTGTCCAAGCAATGAAACTGAGCAGTACGTGACACCTCCCTCCCGTGTGAGGGCGAGGCTCCCCCAGCTCATCCCTGCGGCATCCCCAGGCCCTGAGCCGGGCGGCCCTGGCCCTGGGGGGTGGGCTCCCCCCAGCAGCTGGCCAGATGAGAGCCACTGTGATGGCGATGCCCCGCTTGCCCTGCCCGGGCAGCTCTGGCCTCAAAGCAGCCTTTGTTCCTGAGGCCTCCTGCCGGAAAAGCCATTGCGGCTCCTCACCCCAGGACGGAAGGCCTCTGGGAAGCACAGGCTCCACCTCCCAGCCGGCAGTAGGACCCAGGCCAGAAAGACATGCATGATGACCCACTCCAGCCCCCCGGCTGAAGGAGCAGGACTGGTCACCCAGGGCTTCCCCGAAGGGGCGGCAGGACCCAGAGTCCAGCTCAGCCCTCCTCCTGACATTCCGAGCCCTGGACAGTCGGGCTGCCTGCACAGCCTCGGCCCTTTTCTGCAGGATGGGGTGTGTGTCTCTCTCTCCACTGCTGGGTCAGGCTCTGGCTGCTCCCTGCCTCCCTGGGGTGGGGCTGGCACCAGGGCAGCCCCTCATGCCAGGCACCACCCTTCATGCCCAGAGTATCCCGAACATTCTCTTACAGTCAATTTGCACTTCCCCAGGGATGGGGAGCTCACCCGCTCTGGCTCAGTCTGGGAAGACACTCAACCCGAACCAGAACCTCCTTGGTCCTAGGTCTGCCCCCACTTCAGCCCAAGGCTCTGGGACTTCTCCCCAACTTCTCAAGGGCCCAGCCCCTAGACCAGGGCTTCCCACCCCAGTGCACCCTACACCAAGCTCAATCCGGGAGAGCATACGGAAGAGGGGCATAATACAGCCAGGCACGGAGTCCAGAACACCAAGTCTTATGAGATGTGGTCAGTCTATGCCCAGAGCCCAGGCCCTGCCACCCCAGCCTCACCAGCCCCTGGCATTGCAGACAGGACCAAGACACAGTTCGTCATCCATCTTTATTTCTGGTCTCTGCAGGCAAGGGGAGGGACCTGGGCACGGCCACAGGTGGGCTCTAGTCTTCCTCCCCAGCGAAGGTGAAGGGGCTCAGCTTGTAGCCACTGCCTAAGTAGAACTTGTTCTGGAATTCCACCCTGGGGGTGACAAGGGGACAGCTGGTGAGGGGCAGGCCCCCCAGCCCTCGTGCTGCCCCGGGGCCAGCCAGGCGGGCCGCTCACCAGTGCAGCCGCAGTGCGTGCAGGAAGGCCGAGAGCCCCTCCATCACCAGCAGGATGGCCACAGTCAACACGGCGAAGGCGGCGAAGACGGGGACCAGCACCACAGCCGCCACGCCCAACTCCCGGCCCATGCGCAGGCCCACACGCATCACCATGGCCCACAGGACCTCCGACAGCTCTGGGGGGCAGGGAGGTAGCTGTGGAGGCCAGGGCCCAGGGGGTGCCCACCCGGCCCCCGTGGCAGCCTGAAGCACCCTTCCCCCTCTGCCCCGGCCCCGCTCCTGTTCCCGGGACCTTCTTGGACATCCTCCCTTTACAGAGGGGATGCTGAGGTCCAGAAAAGTGACCCTCCAGGCCACCCCGCCAGTAGCTACGAGTGTCAGGTGCAGCTGGGACCCGACCCATGGCCAGTCCGCCCGCTGAGGCCCCCTCGCTCACGGGCATGGGCCAGACTCAGGGCCCAGAGGCGCAGGTAGGACGCCGTGTTGGAGATGCAGCCCAGGCAGAACTCGATGGTGTGGATGGCCTGGTGCATGAGCACCTCAGACAGGACGAACTGGGGGGCGCGGGACAGTGAGGGGCCAGCCGGGCTGGCAGCCACCCCCGCCCCACACTCAGGAAGACCACACCCACCTCGGCCTCCTCTCCGTCCCCGGGGCACCCCGCTTTCTCCTCATCAGAGCCCCAGCCGGCCACGGAGGCGTCGGAGGAGTCCAGAATCCCCGCCTTGTCGTCATCCTGGGGGAGGGGGGGCAGCATCAGCAGGTCCTCCCCCCGCCCCCGGAGGCTGAGAGGCAGCGAGGGCAGGGTCAAGCCTCCCATCAGCCTTCATGCCCTGCCCCCACCCCGCACCCCTGCTCCGAGCCTCTACCGGCTGGCGGCCAGCGGGCCTGGGCGAGCGGCGGCGGTGCTGCCAGTACAGGAACAAGGGTGTGCCGAGCAGCAGGACGGGCACGGTGACCAGGGCCAGGACCACCAGTGTAGACTGCACCGCCTCCTGTGGGGGAGGGGCAGAGCTTGAGTCAGGGTGGCCCCTGAAAGCCACACACCCAGCTGGGGGGGTGGGCAGGGAGCCTGCAGCCCACTCCGCCGCCTCACCCCCAGGCCCCTCACTAAGCCGGGACACCGTGCTGTGAGGAATCCTTCCGGGGGAGAAGGGCACCCACGGCCTCACGCCCGCATCCCTGCTTCTCAGAGGAGGAGCCCGCCGCTCAGAGTGGCCCCCCGGCCCCAGCACACCTGGGCAGGGAAGAGGGCTTTGTTGGTGGGGCTGTGGGAGAAGAGGAACATGTTGATGAAGTGGATGAGGATGCTGGGGGCGGTCGCCGCGCTGGTGACAGAGATGCACAGCCACTTGTAGATGACCAGGAAGACGAGGTAGCCAAAAAGCCCCAGCAGGAAGATCAGCTCGGGCAGGGTCTCCAGGAGCAGTCGGTGCCACTGGCCAAAGTGCCTGAGGGACAGGAAGAATGGGGTCCCCAGGTCACCCACCGGGCCACCGTGGCCCTGCCTGTCCAGGTGTCCTCCCTCCCCAACCCGTCCGGGGAACCCGGGCCCTCACACGTGGTTGAAGACTCCCAGGACCACCCCGAAGGTCATGTGGGTGACCCCAAGGATGACGGACATCTTCATCTTGAAAGAGTTGAGGAAGCTCAGGTGGTTGACAGCCAGGCTCCAGACCTGGGGTGGCAGGAGGGACAGGTGGCACACAGGGGCCTCTCTGCCTACGTCCCTTGTAGCCCCTCTGCCCCTGGGGGGCCGTACCACTGTTTGCAACCCGTTGGCCCATGGTGGGCCAGCAGAAGGGAGCGGTGATGTGCCCAGACAGGCCGGGCAACCGGGGCCCAGACCCCGCTCTTCCCTGCCACGTGACCCTGCCCACAGCTCTCCTGTGCCTCTGTGTCCTCATCTGTGAAATGTGAGCAGTGCCAGCATGGGCCTCATGGGACCATCACCAGGACTATTTACCGCATCCTGTCACACGGAGAGCACAAAACAGTGCCTGGACAGTGGGCTCTGAGGAAGCCAGCGCTGCCCTCGCTGCCACATGCTTCTCTCGCCTTCCAAGTGGCTGCTGTGTGGTCCCAGCAAGGTGGGCCCCTTGTCCTTCTAGAGCCCCGCACCCCTGCACCCGGCACCAGGCCAGGCCCTCAGGAGGGGTGAGGGTTAACGTCTGGGTCCAGGCTGGGACAGGGTCAGTGCGGGGTTCCCGGCCCAGCCCGGCGCTCCCACCTGCCCACACCCCCCACAGCAAGTGGCCCGGACTCACGGGGTCAATGCCAAAGGGGTAGGGTCCCAGGAAGACACCGCTGACCGCGGGGTCCAGGGTGAGCAGCGGGTGTTCGGCCAGGAATGTGTCGCTGTGACAACAAGGGCGAGGGGTCAGGAACTGCCGGGGGCCGCAGGGGCTGCGGGGCCGCGGCCGGGCCTCACCTCCAGCCGGACTGGGTGGCCATGGCCGCCACGCTCCAGCCCGAGGGGAAGATGGTCGTGGCGCGGCTGAAGCACTCGTTGTAGATGAAGCCGGTGTAGACAGAGAAGAGCCCCATGAGCAGCAGCAGGTAGCGGCCCGTGAAGAAGGTGCGCCAGATCTGGGCGTGGGGTAGCCGTGAGGGGCGGCCCGGTGCCCCCGCTCCCCACCACCGCGCCCTGGGCCACCCTCACCTCGTTCCGCGCCGCCTTCACCGCGGGCCGGTCCTCCGCGAGCACCATGGCCAGGGCGAAGAGGAACATGAGCAGCCCGTGGCCCACGTCGCCGAACATCACGGCGAAGAGGAAGGGGAAGGTGATGATGGTGTAGGGCGCTGCGGGCAGAGGGGCCGGGCGGTCAGGGGCACGTGCACGTCGCGGCACCTGCTGCCACAGGAGCCCGAGCCCAGGCTCCGGGACCCAGGGAGACGCGGAGGGGCTGTTGGCGAGGCAGGGGCGCCAGACTGCGTGTCGGCATCCCCTAGCCTGCCACTTCCTGGCTGGGTGACCGGGGACTAGTGACTCAACCTCTCGGAACCTCTGTTTCCCCATCTGTACACTGAGGACAGCAGTGCTCCTGCTTCGTGGGGCTCCTGTCAATGAGTCTATCCAGGGGCAGTACGGGCAGCCGCGGCACTCAGCGAGAACCAGTTCCCGTGGGCAGAAGCTCCGAGAGGCCCTCCTGACCGGCACGGGGCAAGCTGCAGAAGGCCGAGTTGCTCACGTCCCCCTGAGGCCTCGCTTTCCCTTCAGTAAGATGGGACGAATCCCTCACGGGAGTTACAGGACCTCGGTGCGTGGCCCTGCTCTGAGCGGAGTCGTGTCCCTCCCCAGATGGAGTCCTAGCTCCTCAGAAAGCGACCAGAAGGTGGAGGCGGGATCTTTGCAGTTGGAAAGGTCCCTGGTGGCTCGCTGGGAGGCCACCACTGCAACAGGAGGGCTGCCTGGAGCGCCCCCATCTGGGCTTTTTGCAGCAGCCTGAGCCTCCGCCTGCCTCCTCCAGGGGGAGGCTCTGAGGGCCGGGAGCAGGTCATCGACCCTGACCGTCTGCTGATCAGGCTTGTTCTAAGTGGACCAGCCTCTGCGAACACGGAGGAACCACGAGCACGTGAAACGGTCCAGGGGCCCCAGAACAAGCACTGCAATGCGGCCCCTGCAGGGATGGCAGGCCCCAGAGGACTGCCCGTGACCCTGGTCATCATCCACTTGGTCTCACATTCTGTCCTCGTGTCCTGCATCCCCCACGCTGGGGGGGAACTGAGCACCCGTTTCTAGCCCACCAGCTCAGGCCGGACCCCTCCCTGGCCTATGGCCGAGTTCCTTCCAAAAACGCACCCACGGCTCACCTCCCACACCCATTCTTTGGACTCAGAAACCCACTGTGATCCCCACCCAGTGACAAGGGGTGGGGGGCGCTGGGCCCCCTGACCACACCGGAGCCAGCCGGCCACACGAGAAGCCACAACCGGAGGGAGCAAACTGGGTAGGTGACCGGCAGGTGCCACAGCCGCCGCCTGCCCCCCAACGCCCCCACCTCTCAGCTGCTTCCCTGACTGGTTTCTCCCAGCAGCACTGCTCTTCATAGGCCACTTGTGCCAGAGTCCCCCCCACCCCCTGCCCCCCCAAAGGGTCCGCTTCTGGGCGAACCCAACAGCGGTGGGGCTGGACAAGCAGCTCCATAGGCGGAGTCCCGCCTCGGGGACGGCTTCAACCTTCCCTGTGCGGCTCTGAGGACTGAGCTCTTACTCCCATTTTATAGATGTGGAAACGGAGGCTCCAAGAAACTAAGAAACGAGCCAGAGTAAGCGGCTCAGACCTCAAACCTGAGCCATTCCTTTGGCAAAGCCTGTTCTTTCCCGTGCTGGATCCCCGGTAAACCGAGCTAGGGGTGGGAGGGGGGTGGCTGGGGGTGAACACCAAGCTTGGACGCGCCTCCCCCTGCCCCCGCCCGTGTGGTGGGAGGATGGGCCCGTGCGGAGATGCCGCCCTCCGGGCTGGGGCTCCACAGCTCTCACCGGGGTTGACCTCCTGGTAGCGGCCCACACCGTAGGCGTCCACGATGCCCTGGAAGCTGGCCGTGAAGCGGTTGGTGCGGATGAGCGTGGGGGGCAGGTCCCGACAGGGGATGCGGTGAACCACGGCGCTCACACCCGCCTCGCTCTGGGGCACCCAAGGGGTAGAGGGACAGATGAGACTGATGTGGGGGACGGCTCGTCACCCACCCCCGCCCCCCCGCCAGACCCAGCTGGAGATGCGGGCGCTCACCGGGCAGGCGCCCGGGAGAGCTGGAACAGCCCCTCCCCTCTCCGTGGAACAGGACTACCTATTAGCCCCACCTGCCCCAATTCAGGGCGATTTAGGGAGAGCCCGAGGTCAGCTGGACCAGAAATTGCTTAGGAAATAGGAGTACGGTGCTTATCCAGGCGGCGCAGGAGAGGGAGCTGCGTTGCCTACTAGGCAGCAGCAGCTACAGTGACCCCTGGAGGGTCGTCACACCCATCTCACAGGTGAGTAGCCTGAGGCTCCCTCTAGTAGCCCCAGATCAGGGGCGGCGCCTGTGGAGCTGGCCTCCCAGGTGCTCTGGTCCCTCCAGGGGCTTCGGACATGAGGAGCAGAGAGGCCTTGGGCCAGGGGGTCAGGACAGACTCCCGGAAGGAGGGGCAGCCCGGGGCCAAGGCCCAGCGATGGCAACAGGAAGTGTGTTGGGAGGTGGGAGCAGGGGAGAGCGGGAGACGCCCCCCACTCACCGAGCCATCCCGCAGCACCTGCTGCAGGGCGGGCAGGTCGCTCGCGGCGCACCAGCCCTCGGCAATGAGGCACTTGTGCGTGGCGCTCACGCTGCACTGGTTGAGCACCAGGTACACCGCCTTCATCTTGCGGGTCTGCACCTGCCAGGGCGGCAGCAGCCGCTGCACGCGGCCCAGCACCTGGCTCAGGAAGCGCTCCGTCTCTCCCAGGACCTGAGGCCAGAGCAGAAGGTGAGGGCGGCCGGGGGGGGGCAGGGGGGCGGGGCGGGGCAGCCGGCCACGGCCACGGGGGAGCGCCCACCTCCTGCAGCTCGTGGCTCTGCTGCTGCAGCTGCTGCAGGACTCCCAGGCGGCCCTCCTCCTGCTCCACGAACGGGAACACGTGGCAGTGGAAGCTGGCGGGGAGGAGGGGTGATGCGAGCAGTTGCGGGGAGGGGGCAGGGGGCTCTGGTTGTGCAGAGGCTGAGTCTGAAAGGTGCATCCGGGGCAGGGGACGGGGTGGTGACACTCGCCCCTACCCCCCCGGGGCAGAAGGCCCCTCATGGAGCTCACCAGTCCGTGATCTTGCGGATCTTCTGCCCTATTTGTTCGCCCCAGTAGGAGATGAGGAAGGTCATCCACGTCGCCGGCTCCCCCTGCAGGACGGGGCCCGCTTGACCTGGACTCCTGGGCTCCCACCCCAAGATGCTCTCCCCGACCCCCCGGGCCCCCAGCCTGTACCGTCACCGGGTCCTCCAGCGGCTGCTCCGTCTCCCGGAAGCTGGCGATAAGGAAGCCCCGGCAGGCCCTCCAGAGCAGGCGTTCCAGGGTGGCGGCCTTGGCGGGCTCCACGGCACCTGCCACAAAGCTGCCAGGCCAGGCCACCGTGCTCAGGATGGCCGAGTAGGACAGCGGCCCTGCTCCCTGGAAGGAAGCCGGAGCCCGAAGCCGGGCCAGAAGAGAAGACACCCTCGAGAGCAACAGAAGTTGTGGGCCCGAAGGAGGAGGCTGGAGGCAGTCTGAGGGCGGAGGAGGAGAGCACTGGACAAGGAGTTGACCAGGAAAGATCTGGAACTTCCCCTTACTTACTTGACTCTCAGGTCCTGGTGGGGCCCCCCGGGGGGCTGGAGCAGGGGGGTTCTTTCCAAGAGCCCATCTGCAGGGGCGGCTGCCGACTAGGGGCCAAGAGGCACCACTGAGCCCCTCACCCAAGTAGGGGCCTGGCCCCCCTGCCTCTCCCGTTCCCCGTGGGGGCTGATGCTGACCTGGAGGCGATGGCCCTGGCCCAGCACGGCCGAGTGCAGCCGCAGCTGGTGCAGCTGCACCCGCAGGGACTGCTGGTTGCCCCGCACATCCCGGAGCTCCTGGGCCAGACGGTCCGTCTCCTCCTGGATGCGCAGCAGGTCACGGGGCGGGGGCGCCAGCAGCCTCCCCTCAGGTGGCGGCAGCTCCAGGCCAGCCCGCCGCACTTCCTCCTGCAGGAAGGCTGGGAACGGAGTAACAGGTGTCAGGGGAGGCCGTTGGGGGCCCACACCAGCTCACGGCCAAGGGCCACCTAATGTCTAGGGGTCCCAAACGCCATCCCAAACTCAACTGGCCACCAGCTAATTGATTCACTGAGTCCATGACCCCCAGAAAAACCCCAGGCCAAACTCTATCCCCACAGGGCCACTCTCCCTGTCCTGAGCTCTCTCCCTTGGCCACTGTCCCACTGGGCCTGGGTCCCACAGTGGGGTCCAGGCAGGTTGTCCTGAGCACTGGGGGACCTGGGGCAAGAGCGTGCATGGAGTCCGCTGCCTGAAGGCTAACAAAGCGTTAAAATAAATGTGCTCTGTTCTCCCCTCTCGTCAGCTCCTCCTGGGAGGGGCTGTCAGAGGCCGGGGCCAGAGTCCCCCTCACCTGGGTTGGAGAAGCAGCTTCTTGGGGCACCTGACTCTGGATACTGGCCTCCCCCACCCCAGTCCGTCTGAGAGACAGAGCTCTGTCCAAGTCTCTCCCCTGCTTAGAAACTGCAGTGGCTCCCAGTGTTCCCTGGATGAATTCCTAGGCCCTCATGTAATATTCGAGGCCTCCTCCAAGTGAGCCCCATTCTCAAGGGCACCCCACGGACCCCAGCGGTCCTCTCCTGGCTCTGCAGGGCCTGGCCTGAACCTCCCTTCTGCCTTCCACCTGGGGCACCAGGACTCTTCCTTTCAGGCTGAGCTCAATTGGCGCCCCCTCCAGGAAGCCTGCCTGGGATGTGGGCCTGAGGACAACTCACTGAAGGTCTTCTCCAGCTCTTCACAGCGCCGAACGTCCCCCACGAAGCGTCTCTGGAAGGCGCTCACCGAGGCGTTGAGCTGGGGTTGCCGCAAAGATGGGTCAGACTTCTAGGGAGGGGGCTAGGGAGGACCCCCAACCCCGGGGCCCAGGCTTGACTCTCGGCAGGCCATAGCTCCTCCCCCCAGAAAAGTGCTGAACACACCGCGAGCCTCCAGCAGCCCAGCGGGAGACAGACCCGGCTTTGCGTGCTCTGGGGAGCGAGTGACGGGGTCCCCGGAGGCAAGGTGGCCGCAGGGGCAAGGCTGGCCTTTCCGAGAGGGGAGCAGCCGCGGCAGAGGTTGCCAGGATTTCAAGCTGGGGCCCTTCCCGGGGGAGGCGGCCTGCTGTCTGGGACACTTAGGGACGAGGCCCCCTCCCGCGCCCGTCCGGCCCCACTCACGTCTCTGAACTCCACGAGCCCCAGCTCGCCGAGCTGGCTCACGCAGGTGTAAGCGGCCGAGGTGGGCAGGAAGAGCTGGACCAGTGCCACCTCCTCACTCCGGAACATGGAGCCCATGGTCCTGCGGGCTGGGCAGGGGGGAAGGCTCAGTCGGGGCGGGCCGGACAGCTCCCCACCGACTAGCAATGCCCTCCGCCTCAGCTCACGTCATCCATGGGAGGTCTGCTACCAACCCCGCCTGACATATGGGGAAACCGAGGCCCGGGCAGCTTCAAAGGGGGGCTGAGGTCACACAGGAAGTAAGCGGCGCAACTGCGAGTGCAGCCCGCCCTGGCTGGCCTCACGGCCTGACCCACGCCCCCATCCCCGCACTGGCTTTTCTCACATGCACCCTCTGCTCCCGCTGTCCCTCCTCTGTGACCTGCCCTCACCCTAGGCCCTACTCATCCTTAGGGCCCCAGGCCAAGGGTCGCCTCCAGCAGCTGGCCTCCTAATTGCCACAGCCCTCGGCTGGCCACCAACCCTCGTCCTTCTACACCAAGGAGCGTCCGTCCATGTAGACAGACAGCCGGGGCTGAAGGTTGGGGCTGTCCCCCAGCCCCAGAGTCCCCCTGCCAGCTGGAGCCCCCCTGGAGGTGTCTGCGTGTGCCCGGGGGGGGGGGGTGGGAGCCTCCAGCGGGTCCCCTGGTGCCCTCACTGAGGGCAGAGAGGCCCGAGGCCAGGTTGGGGCAGGACCTTCCCCCGCGGCTTGGTCCGCTTGGTGGCCGATGTCCAAATAGGGGCGGAAACAGCCTTCCAGGTGTCGAAACCCAGGAAAGTGAAACTGTGGAAGCTGACAGGGGCAGGACGGCCTGGCGGGGCCCTGCCCAGATGCCGCGGGGGAGGCCCTGCAGATGCCCCAGCCATGAGCCAGGGCTCCACGGCCATTGCTCTCGGGGCCCAGGGCCAGCCACTTCCCCTTTGTGGGACTCAGTTTCCTTAGCTCTCATAGTGTCAGGGAAGGGGACAGGCGTGGGTGAGGTCCCCAACTGAGGGTGACCATTTGGCCGCCAAAGCGCCGCCTGCTGTCTGGGCGGGTGAGGGCCTGCCCAGCTGGTCACTTCCTCCCCTGGGCCTGGTTTCCTTCAGTCTAAACAGGGAATGCAGCCCCTGCCCCGGCCTGGAAGAGGAAAGAAGGCGGAGAGGCAGCCCAGGACTGCAGCAGCCCCTGGCCCCAGGCAGAGAAGTGTGGGCAGGAGGGGCTAGGCTCTACCCCCAGAGGGCTGGGGCCCAGGCTCCAGAGTGTGGCTCAGGCTGTGACTGGCTGTGTGTCCTTGAGGAAGCCTCTCACCTTCTCTGGGCCTTCACTTCCTCTTTGGGTAAATGGGACGTGGCCACCCCCAGCAGAGACAAGACCTGGGTGGGCAGATGACAAAAATAGAGGTTCCACATAACCCCTCACCCTTTCTACCTCACTGCAACCTAACAGCAATCCTGGGGAAAGAGGACCTGGTGGCCTTGTTTTACAGACTCACGGACAGCTCAGCGCACCTGGAGAGGTGGGGTCTGGGATCAGGTGGTCAGCAGGTGGCTAAGTCGGGCCAGAGCTGGCCTTGGAGCTGTAGATCTGACGTCCCAGGGCACTGTATGCGCTCAGGGGAGGGTGGTTCTCCGCCCAAGGCCCCCTGAAAGGCTGGGCTGGACAGATGAGGGGATTATAGGGAACCAGGTCTGGGGACCCAAGGGGTACAGCAGTCGCAAGCTGTGGCCAATCTAGCCTGGTAACTGTCACTCACAGGGCCTCGGCCTGGGCGAGCCCCTTGGGTGGGAATTCCCTTGGATGGGGTGGGCGGGGTGTGCAGGGACCTGGTCAGACCCCCTCCCCCACAGGTGAGGATGCCACTGGCTCACCCCTTACCCCCCATCCTCTGTGGCCTCTACCCAAGCCGGGGGGTGGGGTGTACCCTACTCCTTTTAATGGAGCAAATGAAGGTTCCTCAGTCTTTTGGCCTTCAGGATCCAGACTGCAGCCCCCTCCTCCCTCTGTTCCCCCCTCCTCCTGGTCCCTCAGGGGCTGAGGCTAAGGCCAACTTCAGGAACCCACCAGATCTCTCCTCTAAGCCCCTGACCCATGATGATGAGAACTGAGCTGGAGAAGAGAAGACCTGCCGCCTCACCCATTTCAGACTGGTAGGCTCTGGAGTTCGAGTAACCCCACTTGCCTCTAGCTCTGCCTCTTCCTAGTTGGATGGGACTCAATTTCCTGATCTGTAGAATGGGTCCCTCCCTCCGAGGAAGATGCCCCAGAGAAAGCCCTGAGCGCCACCAGAGCAGCACCAGGACGGGCAGAGCTGGGCCCGGTAGTTGGCGGCTGTTAACTCCCCGTCCTCCTCTTTCCCCCACCCCACCTCCTCCTCTTCCTCCTCCTCCTCGGCGCCACGGCGGCCCCCACCAAGGCCTGACACCCGGCGGGCCGGCAGACTGAGTCGCATGCACGGACCCAGCTGGGATGGGGGTTCCAGGACCCCTTTCTCCGGGCAGGGCGAACCGAGGGTGGCAGACGGAGCTGGAGGGCCCTGCGGATCCCGGCTGGGGCACACTCACCCCCGGGTCCGCCGCACGCGGCGCTGCTCAGCTCTGCGCTCCCGGCTCTGCGCTCCGGGCCGCGGCGCCCACGCAACTCACTTTCCCCGGCGGGCGGGCCGCAAGGGGCGGGGCCACGGAAGCCCCGCCCCGCCCCCTCCGGGCCCGGCGGGGAGAGGCTCCGGAGTCCCGCGAGCGGCAGGCGGGGAGGCAGGGCCCGGGCTGCGGCCCCGCCCGCCCTCGCTTGCTCGCGGGAGGCTGGGGGACGGGACGTGGGGCGGGGAGGCCGGGGGACCCGAGCCGAGACGCTGAGCCGCGTCGACCGCGCACGCCTACGTGGCCGGGACGCGGGTGCGGGGAGGCGGCCGGGGCTCGGGGATGGGAACCCCCCACACACACCTAGAGGGCTCGCTGGGCCTGCGGCAGATGGGAGCCCAAAGCACTGAGGCTTGAGGTCTAAGGGCTTCGCACCCCACTCTGGGCCCTCTTTCCTGAGTCCGCGTTTGCACCCGGTCCTTACACCTTCCTGCCTCTTGACCACCCAGGGAAGGAGCCTAAGCTCCAGGCCCAGGGGCCCTGGGTGGGTGCAGTTCTCTGCGGGCCTTTTTCCTAAGCGGCAGCAGGATACTGAGGGCTGGGCCGGCCTTGTGATGTTGAGCGCACCCAATGGTAGTTGTTGCTTTTCCTATAGCTAGGGGCGTGCGTGTGACTTTCCTGATTAGCTCCCCACGGTTGGTCATGTCCCAGCACCCCTGAACGGAGGCTCACGAATGTTCAGCTGCCTGCACTTTGGACAGACCAGGACCATACCCACTGGGGACAGGAAGGACAAGGGGCCTCTCAGCTCTGGTGATCCTTGAACTTCACATGGCAAGGTCCTCTGAGGGGTAAGGGAGCTGTGGGCAAATGAAGCAAGCCCCAGAGCTGGGGGTGGAAAGTTACAGCCAAGGTCAGTATCATCAGAAAGGGGATGACCCAGTTCTTGGACATCGTAGGTCTGTTTCCTGGGGGGGGGGGGCTTCAACCAAACTGAGGTCAATACTTTCTGGTGCAGCGGAAACCGGAACCCCACTGTTACAAAATGGCATTGGAGGTGCGCTCCCGAAACACACAGAAAGTTTGGGGTCAGAAAGGGAAAGGATGAAGTCAGGAGCGGGACCATCTGACCCATTTTAAACAAATGTGTTCTATTTACCGGTGTACAGATACAGGCTCCGTGACAATCAGCGAATGCTGGTTGTGTCTGGGAAAAGTGCAATCCAAGGTGACGTAGCATTTTCAAGCTGATGACTGTAAGGCTCGGGCCTCCCACAGCCACTACGGCCTGCAGGGACCTGGGCACACATACACTTCCTAGGTTCTGGTCTTCTCTTCAGCTCCTGCATTCCTCACCCCTGCGCCTAGTTCCTTAGGCTGTGGGGGCCCAAGCAGGGCCTGGACCACTTCAGCACCAGGAGATGGCCCAGGTGCCAGCAGCCATGAACAAAGGGAATGAGCTGGGGAAAGGCTAGGACTCTTTGCAACAGGCCTTCTCAGAGCCTTGAATGTGCTCACAGGTGGTGTCTATCCCAGAGGAAAGAGGGCACTTGGGGCATTTCCCACACTGGTCCACAGAACATCCTCCTCTCTCTTCTTTTGACACGGCATCACAGGAGGTTAGCGTTTTGTGAAGAGCACTTTTGGGAACGATGGAAGAGGAGGGGCCCAGATCTCTGACCTGAGCTAGTGTTTTCATCGGACACATGCTGTGTGACCCCAAGCAAGTCCCTCACTTCTCTGAGCTGGCGTGCTCACAGGTACAAACAAGCCGAAGCCTTTTTGCGAGGCACTGGGTCCCAGGGAGCAGGTTCTGGCTGTCCTGTCTGCACCGGGCTAGCACACGACCGCCTGGGGAACCACACACTGCCGGGACTGGGAAGGGGAAGTTCCGAGCACCAGCAGCCAAGCCCGCAGCCTGGTCTGGGGAACTTGGGGCAGAAAGGGGATGTGGCGAGAGATGAGGCAAGGCCAGCTCAGGGACAGCAGGGCCTGTGTCACCTCCTTGTGACTGCTGCCCCAGGCACGCCTCTCCCTGCCCCCAACAAGGAGACCCTGGCCTTTCTGAGGTTCTGCCACTCACTGGGCTTCTGCCCGAAGCCTCGGGAGACTCGACATCCTTAAGGCCGTAGCCATGCATGGCCCGACCCTCCGGACACCCAGGATTACAGGACAGCGACCCGAGACTAAGCCCGGGGGACTATGCCCAGGAAGATGGGTATGCAGGAGGACTGCATTGTGCCGGGGCCCAGCCACGGCCCCCGGACTCCCACGGAAGGCCAGGTCACCTCTGCCAGCTTCCCTGAAGGACCCGCCCAGGGGAGGGACTCGCAGGCTGAACCTTTGTGGCCCGGACAGCTGGATTCACGACGGACACGGGACAGGAGGGCAGAACTCTTTTATTGGGTGGCGGGGGCTGCAGGCCAGCTGGGCGGTGGGGGGCATCAGCGGTAGAGGTAGTCGGCCTGGATGTTGGCGGCAATCTCGGCCTCCCACTTGTCCCCGTTGCTCAGCAGCTTCTCCTTGTTGTACAGGAGCTCCTCGTGCGTCTCAGTGGAGAACTCGAAGTTGGGGCCCTGCGGGCGGGGGCAGGTGCAGCGGCATCAAGCCCCCCGCCCCCCCGCCCCGGAGCACATCTGCCCCCGGCCCCGCCCCCGCCCCCCCCACAGGCCCGCTCACCTCCACGATGGCGTCCACGGGGCAGGCCTCCTGGCAGAAGCCGCAATAGATACACTTGGTCATGTCGATGTCATAGCGCGTGGTCCGGCGGCTGCCATCGGCCCGCGGCTCAGCCTCGATGGTGATGGCCTGCGGGAAGGGTACCGGGTGCCCCAACTGCTCCTGTCTGCTCCCTCCTGGGGGCTCACCCCAGGGCCACCCACTCTTGGCCTGAGGCACCCCTCCTGACACCTTTCCCCAAAGTCCCCTGTCATTCTGCCCTAGAGGACATTTCTGTCCACTTCTGGCATCTCCTGCCTAAGACACTAGGTCTCCCGAGGGGAGGCCCCTAGGCTGCTGGGTTCACTGCCGCACCGGTGGCCCTGGCACCGCCCTGGTGGCGGCGGATAAGAAAACGGAGGCTCAGCGATGTTGAGGGGCTTCCCCAGGCCGCACAAAGCCCAGACTCAAAGCTAGGTCCCTACCCCTCAGTTTCTGGGTACGGCCTGGTGCCAGCAGTGAGACACTCTGGAGCCTCCCATGGCCAGAAGATGTTCAAAGGGAGCTTGCCGAAGGTCTTTATATGTCCCCAGGAGGTAATGTTCATCATTCAGTGGGACCGTAGGCTGGTGGCCTTGTTTCTTTGGCCTCAGTTTCCTTATTTATAAAAATGGGAGATAATAATCTCTATATCCCAGGTTGCTGTAAAAGTCAGTCATGAGCAGGAACAGCAGCTGATCTGTCCACGGGCTCATGACCTGGAAGGCTGTCATGGCTACAGGTGTCTGGGCTCCTCTATGCGCTCTGGGGTCAGAGACACCAAGGTCACGGCCCGGGAGGCTGCTGGGAGGGGGCGGTCCCTGTGTGGGGGATGCTGACTGCCGGGCACACCCATGGGTCCGCCCAAGAGCCTCAACTGCACTTGTCTGTCTGTCTCTTTTTTTTAAAGATTTATTTATTTGAGAGGGAGACGACGGGCATGCAGGAAGTAAGGGGGAGAGGCAGAGGAAGGGGGTAAGTCCAGCAGACGCCCCACGGAAAGCAGAGCCCGATGTGGGATTTGGTCTCTCGACACTGAGAGCATGACCTGAGCTGAAGCCAAGAACCGGCCGCTTAAACCAACTGCGCCCCAACCGGATCTGTTTCTCCACTAAGGGGCCCTGACTCAGGGCTGGGAGCGCCGTGCAGGGCCCTGCAACAGAACTAATGCTGGAGCTTCAAAGGAGCAGGAGACAGGGGCAGTGAGGGCCTCAGGGGCGGCACGTGTGTCCTCGGGGCCGGTGACAGGCACATTCGCAGAACGCTAAAACCACTGCCATGTTCAGGGCAAAAGCGGACCTTCAGGTACCACCCTGTGGCTCACTGACCAGGCGTCATGTGGCCGGCTCAGGGCTGCGAGCCTTCCTCTGAGGACTCAGGGACCTGCACTGGCCTGGCAACAAGGCTCAGGGAGGGCAAGGGGCTTTCCCAGGGACACATTCCCAGTGAGGGGGTGGGCGTCCAAGACTGCCCTGCTTCCCTCTGAGTGGCAGGCGCTGGGGGGGCAGGCAGCAGGGGTCAGGGGCTCACCTGGGCGGGGCAGACAGCTTCACAAAGCTTACAGGCAATGCAGCGCTCCTCTCCCGACGGATAGCGGCGCAGCGCGTGCTCTCCCCGAAAGCGAGGGCTCAGTGGGCCCTTCTCGAACGGGTAGTTGATGGTGGCAGGCTCCCGGAACAGGTAGCTCAGGGTCATGCCCAGGCCTGCGGGCAGCAGGGGCATGGTGGGTGGGAGCCCCGCCTCCCTAACACTCTGTGCCCACCCCCATCCCCTTCCCCCAGGGCCCACCTCGGATGAGCTCAGTCCACAGCAGGGTCTGAGCCGCCCTGTCGGTCACCGCCTTCATGTCCATTGAGGGTTCCTGCATGTTCACGAACTCTGCAGGGGAGGTGGGCAGAGAGGACTGTGGCAGGGCCTCACGGGCCCATGTCCCTCCCCTAGGAATCCAACTCAGGAAGATAAGGCCTTGTCTTCCTTCCAGCTGCCCCCCCACCAAGGACTGGTTCATTCATCAAATCTTCTGGCCTCAGCAAGGGCCTTGCGAGGCCTGTCTCTGGCTCTGGGCAGTCCTTGTCCACTTCTCCCTGTGCATATGGAGCTGTCCAAGCCAGAGGTTTAGGGGTGGGGGCTGGGAAGAGGCTCGGGCAGTGAGGTCCTGGCAGAAGGGGACCGACGCCAGAGCCTCCCACCTGGCAGCTCCCTCCCTCCCTGTCCCAGGCAGGGGAGCTCTGAGCTCAGTGTGCGGCCCCAGAGAAGCCTCCTCATCCCCTCGCAGACAGAGCCTGTCCCCAAGAATCACATTCAGTCTAGATCACTGTTACAAAGTAGAAACAGGCTCAGAGAGGGGGAGCCTCAGGCAGAGCCGGGACTAGAACCTAGGCCTCCACCCCTGTCTCTGGCAGGTTCAGGATCGGGAAAGCCCAAGGCTCAAGGTGCCCCCAGACTCACTGTAGGTTGCTACCACAGTGCTGCCGTGGAGGCTCCGGCCAGCGGGTTGCCCTGCGAGGAGAGGGATTACGTTAGGCAGCTGCAGACTCACGTCAGGAGATTGGGCTCCCCAACGCGCCAGGAAAGGCTCCCTTGGTCCTACCTGCTCGTGCAGCCTGGGCCAGAGCCCGAAGCAGCGTGGGTGTACTCAGGCAGCGCATCTGCAGGGATGCAAAGGGAGAGGCATGCGTGGGTCCCAGACCTGTCCCCAGGTACTGCGGGAGCCCGGACCTCAGTGCCGCTCTGTCACTTGGTCTCCGATTTACCCCCATTTCTAACAGAGGCACAGGTGTGGCACCTCCCAGCCCTCCAAACCTGACCCAGCTAGGCTGGGCTAAGAGTGAGGAGGCATCTGTGAACCCAGGTCCTATTGATCTCACCTTCTAAGAAATCTTTAAAATCCATCCCTCCTCCTCTCTTGCCTGACCAGTGCTCCTGTCTCCTATCGGTCCCCTTCCCTGTTTATCCTCTTGGGATCTGACAACACCGATAGCAGCCACCAGGACTGAAAGCTCACTGTCCTGGGGTGGGGGGGAGGTCACGCACACCATCATTCGGTCCTCACAAGGACCCCACGAGAGGCACAGATGCGAAGCTGAAGCCTGGCCATGTTAAGTGACTTGCCCAAAGTCACACACTGGATGGGGGAGGGTGTGGGACCAGTACATGAACTCAGGCTCCGCCCTTTACACCCACAGGCCCCCCCCTCCCCCATGCTAGAAACCCTTTAAAGGCTTAAATAACCCTTGGGATCAAATTCCTTGCCCCACCATCAAGGTCCTTCTGGAACGGTCTCCTGCCTGCCAAGTGACCTTGGGCGGGTGAGGTCATCCTGCACGTTTTCTCCTCCGAGAAATGGGGGTCAGAAGAACGAAGGGGGTTGCATATGTCCCGAGCCTGGCACCTAGCCGAAGCTCAAAAGTGGCCATCCCGTGACCTGTGCCTTCCCGCGTGCCCATCTCCGACCCCTGACTCCAGTGCCAGGAGCCTGACACCTTCCCCGACCTTCCCCATGACCTCCGACCCCACGGACGCGGGCGGGGCATGCGCCTTGGCGGTGCCGGCCCCCGGGTCCGCCCGCTGCGCGCTGAAGGACACCTGCACCGCCGGCCCTGAGCAGGCCGAGATGAAGCCCGTCCGCACAGCCGGCGGGGCTTACGAGAGCACCACACTCGCCCCCGACGCCGCACCGCCCAGGGCCGGCTTTTAACAGTTGAGCCCGAACACCTACCATGAAGCGCTGTCGCTCCTTCCCTTGCCGAGCGGCCTTTCCGCCGAGAGGCGGAGCCTACACGCTGAGACGCTACCATTGGGCCGGCTGGTTTCACCTTTTCCGCGCTCCTCTTTTACGGTGTGACCTGATTGGCCAGTGCCTCCGCTGAAAGAGGCGGGATCCAGAAGCATCTTTCCTTTGATTGGCTAGGGGATAGCCAACTCTTGAAGTTGCGCAGGGCGCTGCCATGTTGGATTGGAGAGGCCAATAAGAGAGGACTCCTGAGCCACTGGAGGCGGGACGTCCGGGGCGTGGCTTAGGAAGCGGCTCCGGGTCGGACCTGGCGCGGAGGGTTGGAGGAGGGTTGCTGGGTTGCTGCGGGGTATTTGTGGTCGGTGCAGAGAACTGTGGTCGGTGCAAAGATTCCGCGGGAGCCGTGCCTGGTCGGTGCCAAACCTTGACCCAGGGGCCGCGTGTGGAGGATTATTCTCGCTTTATTGATGGGGAAACTGAGGCACGGACTTGTCTAGGAAATTGGCCCAAGCGTTAGAGCTGCACAGTGCGGCCGCCTGCGTCCTACCTGGGTGTGTGTGACGCGGGATCCCTGTCCCTCAACAGCCACCCAACTGTCTCCTCCCAGGGGATCCATCGTGGGGCAGAGGGACCCCGTGGTGGCAGGCACGGAGAAGGCCCTTGGGGCCTCCTGTGTGTTGGTGGTGGGCTGGGGAGGGGGAGGCGTTCTCGCAAGGCTTCTCGGTTGATACGATGTCCCAGCTGACTCCGAGGAGTAGGGCCGGCCAAGGGCAGGGCAGGCATGCGGGGCGTGCGTGCAGAGGTCCTCTTGAGAAGGACAACAGGGACCCAGCGCTGTGGAGGAGCCTCCAAGGATTCATGTGGGTCCTGACTTCCGGGCCACAGGGAGCCACTGAGGGGCTCAGGCTGGACGGCGGGGTAGCATGGTCGGGGTGAGCTTTGGGAAGATCAGTGAGTGCACTGAGGTCAGGCCTGTGGGGAAAGAAGAGGTGACAGATGGCCCTGGTCATGGCGGCCAGGTGTGTGGATTGCAAGTTCTGCAGCTTTATAGCACCATCAGGACTTGTTCAGAGGTGGGACTTGGGGGGTGAGAAGGGGATGTTGAGCCGGGGGCCCCAGGGCTTTGGTTTGGTGGCTGAGTGGGTAAGGGACAATTCCATGGCATCAGGGCCCAGGAGGATGAGCAGGAGAGGGTGACTCTGGTGTGGGACGTGGTAAGGGGAAGGCACCCAGGGCCAGCCACTGGGGGGACAGGAAGGTGCTCAGAACTCCCAAGAAGGCCTGAGGGGAGAAAGACTGACACCACCCAAAGGAGGAGACAGGAGCTTGGGATGAATAATTCATTTATTATTAAACTCCAAAATGTAATCCCCACAGTGAAGTCCGGAGGTGCTGGTTGTGAAGGGGGGTGGCTCAGAAGTGTCCACACCTGCCGGCCTCCCCAGGACTCGGGTGGCTAGTGGGTACCAGGGACAGGTTACCGCATAGTCTTCCAGGCTCCCTCGCCTTGGTCCATCCTAGTTGGGGTCAGCTGAGGGAAGCTGGAAGGCAGCAGGCTGAGGGCTCCCAGAGAGAAGCCCCAGGAGGGAGCAGGGCATGCCCTGGTCTGGGCTGTGGTCTTTCCCCACCTGGGTGTGTGCCCCAGGCCACATCTGCCCTAGCCGCAGGCGGCAGGGGCAGCAGACTCACAGGTGTGAGCCGGGCTCAGAGCAGGGTACAGCTGCAGCTGCGACCCTCCATGGCCACCAGCAGCATCCTCAAGTTGCGAGGCGAGTAGGGCGGGTAGCGAATGGAGTAGATCTTCTCCAGCCCGGGGTGGCGCAGCAGGCAGGCACGGTGGTGGGAGAAGGTATCGAAGGAGAACTTGCCATGGTAGCTGCCCATCCCACTGGCACCTGTAGGGCGACATGGGACACGTCAGTCAGCCCCGCAGCAGCCAGCGGGAGGCTGTCAGACACACCTGGGCTCTGCCGGTCGGTCACACGCAATAGGACCTTGGTTTCCCCATCTGCGAAATGGGCCGTCTGTGTGATATGGAGTAGCCGCGACCCTCTCTGATCCCACCGCTTCTTCAGTGGCATGGGAGAGCCAGAGACAGGCACCTGCCCACACTAGGCACCCAAGCCACTGTCCAGAGGGCCTGGCAAATTGTCTGGGGTGGGGGGTGGACTGAATGCGGACGCCGGGGCTGTGTGGGCCTCCAGGACCAGGCACCACTGCTGGCCCCCGTACCAGAACCCCAAATGGTGTCCTTATGGGTCCCCATCCATATGTACATGCAGGGGCAGGTCTGGAAGGTTTTTGCAGGATGGAGGCAGGGGTGCCCTCAGTCCAGTAACAGCAAGAGAAGGCGGGGCTCCGCCAGCACTTACCCACTCCTCCGAAAGGCAAGCTGGCGAGGGTCATGTGCATGAAACCATCGTTCCCGCAGAAGCCCCCGCTGCTAGTCTGGGCTAGTACTCGCTTGACCACCTGGTGGGGAGGGGAACAGCCATGAGGCCCTGTGGCGGGCAGCCAGAAGCCAGCCCGCAGGACCCCGCAGGGTGGAAGAGTCTGGCCACCCAGGGAGTGTCACAGGTGGGGGGGTGTGGTTGTGTCCAAGCCTGCCCCCGAGCCCCCAAGTCTGGACATGTTTCCTGTGCAGCTGCTGGAGCGTGGCCCTTGCGAGGGGGCTGGTGACACAGACGCAGGGCCAAGAGGGAGGCAGGAAGCTCAGCGGTCCCCTGGGGACGTGGAGAGTTCAAGGTGAAATGCCAGGTAGTCAGGGAAGCGTCCCAAGGGAGGGACGTGATGCCACTGCTGCCTCTCAGGGGAAGGGGTCCCCCCAGGCAGAGTGAAGGGCAGGTGCAGAGACCCAGGGGCTGGGCTGTGCAGTGTGCAGCACAGGGAGGACCTTGAGATGGGGTGATGAAGCCAGGTGTGCATTTTAGGAACATGAACGTGGCCCTTGCTTGACTTAAAGAAGCCCCTTTCTCTCTCTCTCTCTCTTTTTTTTTTTTTTTAAGATTTTATTTATTTATTTGACAGAGGCACTGAGAGACATCACAAGCAGGGGGAGTGGGAGAGGGAGGAGCAGGAGCCCAATGCGGGGCTCGATCCCCGGACCCTGGGATCATGACCCGAGCTGAAGGCATACGCTAAAGGACTGAGCCACTCAGGTGCCCCAAGAAGCCCTTTTCTCTTTAAACCTATAGGTTTATTGGAAGAATGAGGGGAAATGATCAGCAAACACTATAGTCATTGCCAGAAAACTCGGCTATATTTAGTTATGACATGTGATCCTGAGCTAACGGCTGGTCTGCGTGTGAGAGGGAACCGCCCCATCACAGGGCTCAGAAATCACGTGGAGGTGGGTAATAATAGTGACACAAGAGGGAGCAGGGTTGTCACAGTGTTTCTTGGGGGCGGCCATGGGTCCCCGGGGCCAGTCAGTGCTGAGCATTGAGAAAACTGACCCCTTTCCAAAAAACCCGGATTGTAAATTTTCTGAAGTTACTATTATCCAGATAGAGCAGGGCTCCTTGGAAGAATGACTGACTCGGGCTGGGCAAGGGAAACACGGGATGAGCCGAAGCAGCTCGTGGACCCTGAAAGGAAGGAAGTGGTTGGAAAACAAAAGGATGGGGGGTGACACTGAAGGACACAGCAGCTCCCAGTGCCCGAAGAGGGACAGACTGAGCAAGGACACAAGGCAGAGTTGCATTGTGACCCGGAGAATAAAACAGGTGCACGCGAGTCCCTGCTGATAGAAGTGATTCAAGAGCCAAATCGTTCTTACAGATTCCAGGGGATGGAAGTAGGTGTCCGCCTTCAGCAGGTGGCGCTCAATCCCATGGAAGGGGGGCTCGACTTCCAGACTTGCTCTCAAAGAAGAGGTCGGTCTCTTGTGGGAGACCCCTGGCAGCCGAGACCTTGGCCTCACCAGTGATGTGTGGATCCCTATTCCTGATAGGAGGTTGGAGGCCAGCCCTCACCTCCGTGGTAATCTTTCATGAGACAAACACCAGACCACCAAGGTTGGGGACATGCTGCAAGGGACCTGGTCAGCGCCTCTCAAGCTGAGCGGGGGTGACAGACAAGAGGACCCGCAACTAAGGCAATGTAGGGCTCTAGCTGGGCTCTTTGGGCTGAAAGAAAAATGTGAAGCTCAAATAGAATTTGGAGTGTTGTTAACAGTAACAGACCAAGCACCATCTCTTAGGGTTTTGTTTTTTTTTTTTTTAAAGATTTTATTTATTTGTCAGAGAGAGAGGGAGCACAGGCAGACAGAGAGGCAGGCAGAGGCAGAGGGAGAAGCAGGCCCCCTGCCGAGCAAGGAGCCTGATGTGGGACTCGATCCCAGAATGCTGGGACAATGACCCGAGCCGAAGGCAGCTGCCCAACCAACTGAGCCACCCAGGCGTCCCCATCTCTTAGTTTTGTTGAACATAAGGGCCCTTAAATGGGGGAAACTGGTAGCGGGGTATATTGGGACTCCCTGGACTATCTTTGTCTTCTGTAAAGTAAAAATTATTCCAAAATAAAGAGTTTACTGAAAACATACTGCGTGGCTCAGTTGGTTAAGCGTCTGCCTTTGGTTCAGATCATGATCCCAGGGTCCTGGGATTGAGCCCTGAATCGGGGCTCCTGCTGAGCAGGGAGCTTGTTTCTCCCTCTCCCTCTGCCCCTCCCCCTTGTTCATGCTCTCTCTTCAAATAAATAAATAAAATCTTAAAAAAAAAAACCCCACACTGTCCAATCTGCGAGGGATCTCATAAAGAGCTGTGTGAGAGAGGAAGGTGTGCCCTGAGCTGTAGACGCCTGCCCTTTGCCCTTGAGGCTCCCAGGATGCCCCCAGGGGCTGAGCAGGGCAGGGGGCTGGGGTTCACTGTCCTTCCTGTGTGTTCTGGTCCTTCATTCTCCCCTAGTCATTCCACGCCATTCCGCGTGTGCCTTCTATGAGCCCAGCACTGGAAGGGGACATTTGACAGCCAGAGATGATGAGGAAGACAGAGCGGGGTGCTGACGGAGCCGGGGACGTGAACCCTGGAGACTGTTGCTTAGGTTGGGGGGCAGAAAGGGCAGTTGTAGAAAGGTAGAAAGGACAGTGACAGAACCAAGAGTGCCCCATCCTAGAATTTCTGTGACTGCTCCAGAGAAGCAGGACACGCAATCCTCCCTCCAGGCCCCTTGGTCCCTCCAATCCCGGAGCCATCTCCCCGTCTGCTGTCACCAGCCCGCCATCCACTGCTGGCCCCTGACCCCATCTCTGTCCAGCCCCCCCCTGCCTGGGCCCCCGACCCAGGGCCCCCTGGGCCCCCCACCTGGTTGCTGTTGGAGAAGGCATACAGGGCCAGGGGCTTCTCCCGACGGTTGATGAAGTCGATGGCCTCGTCCAGGCTCCTCACGTTCATGATGGGCAGGATGGGGCCGAAGATCTCCTCCTGCATCACCGGCTCCGTCTCCTGCACGTCCACCAGCACCGTGGGGGCTGCGGGCACAAGGGACCCCTCAGCGCTGGGGCGGGACGGGGGTGGGGGTGGGCCACGGGCGGGCCTCAGGGGCCTTCCGGGGAAGAGAGCGGCCCCGCGGCCCCCAGGAAGGACGGCGAGGGGCTGTCCAGCCCGGGCGGGGGTCACGGTGGAGCAGAGGTGGGGGAGGCGGGAGTCCAGGCTGGGCTAGATGGCGAGGCCCTGGGAGCCTCGAGGCGGGGCGGGGCGACGAGGGGTCGGGGCGGGGCTACTGGGTGTCGAGGGCGGGGCCCGGACTCGCGACCCAGGCTCGAGGCCCACGCGCGACCCGCGTCCTGGGAGGGCCTCCGCCCGGCGACCGCGCGGCGACAGGACGCGCTCACCGATGTAGCGCTCGCTCTCGTCGCTCTGGCCGCCGATGGCCACGCGGCCGCAGCCCAGCAGGCCCCGGAGCCGCTGGAAGTGCTTGTCGCTGATGATGCGGCCCAGGCTCGGGCAGCTCCGGGGGTCGTCGCCGTAGAAGCGGGTGATGGCGCTCTGCAGGGCGGGCAGCAGCCGCTCCTGCGTGTCGGGGCTGCACAGCACGTAGTCGGGGGCCACGCAGGTCTGGCCGCTGTTGAAGTAGCGGAAAAAGGCCACGCGGTTGGCCACGGTCTGGGGGTCGCAGTCGTCGTCCACGTAGCAGGGGTTCTTGCCCCCCAGCTCCAGCGTGACGGGCGTCAGGTGCTTGGCGGCGGCAGCCATGACGATCCTGCCCACACGGGGGCTCCCTGGGCAGTGGAAAGAAACCAGGGTGACCCTCAGTCACCTCAGCCAGGTGGGATGGCCTCCGCTGTGGGCTGGGACCCCTGGCAGGGGAGTGCACTCCCTGGCCTGACCTCCCTGGAGAGGTGGTGGAGTTGGAGGATGCCAGCCCTACCCCGGACCTCCCCTGGCCGTCTCTGCCCCAGCACCTTGCTTAGAGCCTCCGCCAGCCCAGCCCAGCCACGCGGGGTCCATAGAGGGGTCTGCACAGAGCACAAGCCAGGTCCCTGGCTCCCTCTCCTGACCTGCCTTGTTAGAAATTCAGGAGCCCCTTGCCCTGCTTCTGATCCCGGGCTCCCTCTGCCAGTGATTTTTTTTTTTTTTAAGATTTATTTATTTACTTGACAGAGACACAGAAAAAAAGGGAACATAGGTGGGGGGGTGCAGAGGGAGAGGGAGAAGCAGGCCCCTGCTGAGCAGGGAGCCTGATGTGGGGCTTGATCCCAGGACTCTGGAATCATGACCTCAGTGGAAGGCAGATGCTTAACGACTGAGCCAGCCAGGTGCCCCCCTGCCAGTGACTCTTGCCAGCCTGCCACGCTCCATCCCCCCCCCACCTCTCCAGTCTTCTCCAGAACTGGCAGAGACTGCTCTGGTCCAAGGCCAGAGTCCAGCTCCAAGGGCTGCCGTTTGGGTCTTTCTCTCTGACGTAACCTGGCGGCTACGCCACGCTAACCCCCCCTTCCCTCTGCTCCCGGCCTTTGGCTGAAGTGGCCACCTGCCCATCTCCAGGGTCTCACAGTCCCCTCCATCCACCTCCCCCTCACCAAAAGTTCCCTGTATCCAAGATGTTCCTGCCCATGCCTGGCCCAGGGTCCTGTGCTGCCATTTTTGCTGGGATGGCCCTCTCCGGCCACCACCTGGGAGCCTGATGTCCCTGCTCTAGTCTGGCCCAGCTTCCCTGCCCTTTCCCCCCGGCCCACCCTGCTCCAGGCCCCCCACATCCCCTCACCTGTCCTCGTCTCCCCCAGGTCTTTCAGAAACATCTCCTTGTCTATGAGGCTCCCCTTGTCTGTTGAATCCTGTCACGCTTCCCTGCCAGAGTCCCTTCCAAGGGCCCCATCATTCCCACGCTGTTCAATTCTCTGTCCCCTGTCCCCTTGTTATAGCATGAGCTTCCCCGGCAGGGAGGCTCTGTCTCCTCAGCCCTTGCTTTATCGCAAGGCTAGGACGGCGTCTGGACAGGGCATGTTCCCTCAGAAAACAGCGAGCAAGTGAATGGATGCTTCCCCTGGCCACGGGCTGTGACAAAGCCTTCCACAAGTTCACATACCCTCAAGACAGATCTGTGACTGTCGTCAGACAAGGACAGTCCTGCAGGAGTCAGGGGCTCATGGCAGACTAGGTCCTGGTCAGTCTCCCAGCCTCTGCGCAGGCTGCCCAGGTTCCTGGCCCGAGTCAAAGGCCCAAAGCCCGCCGAGCTGTCAGGTGTGATGGTGGAAGGTGGGCCACCCCCTCCCCAGCCCCCCCCCCACCTCCAGCCACCAGGAATCTACAGGACCAGCTGAGGACTCCGCCCCCTGCTTCTGTAGCAGGCTCCCTGGCCGCCAAGGTGGGGGCCCATGGGCCCTGTCCTGGGCTTGTGGCAGGGTTTGTGGGGAGAAAGGCAGAGACCACACTCCCCTGCTCTGGTGTGGACAAGGTGTACCAGGCACGAGGCCAGTGAGCAGGAGGCCTCCGAAGTGGCTCTCCGCCCCGTCTGCTTTCTCTCTCCTCCAGAACCTCAGCCAGGGAACACGGCTCCCTGCCTCTCCGGCTCTGTGACCCTTATAGGACACCCCACCACACACACCCCGATCCTGTCACCTGAAGCCAGGTGGTGTCTGGGCCTCAGGGGCACGTGCCAGGGAGATGGCAGAGGACCACAGAGAACGATACTCACTGAGGGCCTGGGAGGAAAATCCAGCCTCCCTAATCCTGGTCCCCGAAGTGACCCCAGCTGGGTGCCATGGCTCTTCATTACCTTGTCCTCCAAACCCTCATCTGTCCAGCCCGCCACAAGGGCCCTGGGTCAGTAGGGTCATGTATAAGGTCCTGAGACCAGTGGGTGGTGTATAAGGTCTCCAGGGGGGAGCCTGGCACAGTGGGAGCTCGGCACGGGCAGAGGCTGTCATCCATGAGACTGTGACCAGGGAAGGGGCCTGGAGGGTCCCAGGGGCCAGGGCTGCTCCCCAGCCTGCTCAAGGAGCACAGAGCAAGCTTGTCCTGGAGCCAGCCTGCTTCCTTCCTGGCTGTCTGTGCGCATGGGTCCCTTGGCCTCTCCCAGGGTTGGGGACGAGCACCCTGAGGGGGTGGTTGGGCTCGACCATCCCCATGCGGAACCCCCCAGGCCCTGCACGCCGCGGGCACCCTGGCCTCACCCGTGAAGAAGATGTGGTCGAACTTGTGCTCCAGCAGCTGCCCGGTCTCCTGGGGCCCTCCCAGCACCACTGCAAAGCAGCTCTGCAAGGCGGAGTGGCAGACGGCTCCCTCTGGGACCCCAGCCTGGGGAACGCAGGGGGCTACCTCCCTGTGTGCCCCCCCTTGCTGGGCCTGACCCACAGATTCCAGGGACCTAGATGGGCCAGATGGGAGCAGGGAGCTGCCCGGTGTCCCCCGCAGTCCCACCCCGGAAGGTGTGAGGTTAGGGCCCGGCTGGGGTTGAGGGGTGCACAGGCGGCAGGCAGGGTGGGGGTGTGGTCAGGGCTGCCCAGAAGACAGGCTCCGGCAGGCTCCGGAAGACAGATGGCAGGTTCCGGGGCCACGGTCCCGAGAGCACAGCTGGACGCACTCGCTCTCTGTTTCACTCGATGGGAAAGAGGCAAAGAGGGCAGCGACCCAGCCATGGCTGCACACCCCAAAGGAGGCAGGACTGAGGTTGGAACTCAGGTCCTGCGGAACCCCAGTGCAGCTGCTGGGCCCACTCCATGCCCGGCTCACCTGGTCCAGGTATCGGGGCAGGACCTCAGCCAGGACCTTCTCTGTGCTCCTGCTGAACTCCGAAGGCTTCAGCACCACGCAGTTCCCTGCGGGGCGGGGCAGGGGCAGCGCTGGGAGAGGGCCGGCCTCTCCCGCCTCCGCTCAGCCCTTGCCCCTGGTGCCCGGCCTCGCTCTGCTCTCAGGAGAAGCATCTGGCTGAGAGGTGACTGACGGGCCCCCGAGGCCCCACCGCCCAGGGAGGCTGGGCCAGGCGGGAACCGGCTTTTCTTAGCCCCTCGTTGCCAGCTCCCCGCTCACAGGCTCTGTGGGCCACCAGGGGGCCTGAGGGTGGGGACAGCTGGGACAGCGGGCAGCGGGAAGGGCCAAACTGCTCTTACCTGCAGCGAGGGCACCCACCAGGGGCACCAGGGTCAGGTTCACCGGGTAGTTCCAGGGGGCGATGATGAGCACCAGGCCGAAGGGCTCCTTCCGGATGAAGGCCGAGTCCAGCTGCGTGGCCTGGGCCCCAGGGCCAGGGTGGTGGTGAGTGGTGGGGCCTTGAGACTGCCAGACCCTCTGTGCCACCCTCCAGCGGGCGAGGCTGCCCGTGTGCCCTCTCCCCCCTGGGGCCAGCTCACCAGATTCTTGGGCACTTTCTCATCCTTCATCCAGGACCTCAGATTCCTGAGGGCCAAGTCAATCTCGCTTTCGCTGATTCTGATCTCAGACACCTCTGCCTCGAAGGTTGACTGCAGGGGAGAGATAGGGGCGGGGTTCGGGCTGGGGGACCCCAGTTGGATCCTTCATTCACGCACTCCGTGTTCAATGAGGGCTTCCAGCCCTCGGGAGTCCCTCCTGTGCCAGGAACGCAGCAGGGAGAGACAGCACTGGGCCCAGAGAGCCTGCCCCGCAGAGCGGACATCGGAGGGGGACAGCCGCTGTGACACTGAGAACACCGATGTGACCAGAGCCATGGGAGTGAAACAGGGGACAGGGGACAGAGACTGCTGGAGTGTGTGATGTGCGTGCATTGCGTGTGTGTGTGTGTGTGTGTGTTTGTTGGGGGCTGTGCACGGGCACGCGCACGCGAGTGCATGGGCGTCCGTGAATGCGTGTGTGCGCACCTGTGTGTGCTCATGTATGTATGTGTGTGTGTGTGTACTCTGCTTTATACAAGATTATCAGTGCCGGCCTTGGGACGAGGTGACCTTTGAGCGGTGAGAACTGGGAGGGGGCGAGCCCACGGATACGTGGAGGCAGAAAATTCCAGGCTCTGAGGTGGGCGCCGGCTTGCTGTGTTCCTAGTTAGCAAGGAGCAGACTGGGTGAGGCCATGGCACCGGGCAGCAGGGGTGAGGACTGTCGAGGAGAGAACCCTGGTTTCATAGGTTCATGGGAAAACAGATGATTCCAGAAACTGCTGACAAGGAAGCCTGGGCCTCACCTGGCTACAATCCCGGGGCATCACAGTTTAAGGCAGATTTGGGAACACTGAGAAAGGGAGCAGGCATCACCAGGAAGCCACATCCTCAAGGTTAGTCCTTGTGGATACACTTTGCTATCCCCAAGGGATGACCCTGGATGCCCTGAGGCACTAGTCTCAAAGTCCATGACTGCTCTGGGGACAGGCCGGACACTTGGCCCTGTGCCTGTGAGTCGGGAGCTACCCAAGGAAGCTACTGAAGGACCCCGGGGCCAGCTCTGCTCTATCGTGACTTGGGTGGAACCTGCAGGCCCACTGCAAGGGTGGCACCTCACCCGGCGGCAAAGAGGCATAGGCCTGGCCCTGAGGAGTTCCAGGCGTTGAGGGGCCTGGGGAGCCTGGGGGTGGGTCTGGACGCCGCGGCCTTGGTGGCAGGTGCAGAGGGCATTTTGTCCAGAGAAGGATCCCTCGGGGCACGAGCAGCCAAGCGGTTGGGCCCTGTCGGCTGAGGGGGTGGGAGGTTGCCCGGAAGCAAATGCATTGCTGGGCTGCTACTGAAATTGGGAGAAGCCAAGCCCTCAGGCCTGTGGGTTTGGAGAGGGGCCAATGACGCCCAACTTTCTGAGTGAAACTGAACTCATCTGTGGTGCACGAGCCACTACATGGTGTGACCCGCCTCCCTGGATCTATCTTTTGTGCATCTCTGCATCTCTTACTCCCCTCCAGGTATGCTGGCCTCTTTGCTCCACCTCAAGCACAGAGGCCGCCTGCCTCAGGGCCTTTGCACATGCTGTGCCTGCTGCCATTTCCTCCAAAGTTCTCCCTCCCGCAGGTCTCCTCAGAGAAACTGCCCCTGACTCCCACATGTAAAACACCGCCCTGCTCCTGGTTCGCCCTCTTGCCCCTCTCACCCTGGGAGTGTCTCTCCATGGCACTTGAAACCATCCAATATACTATACAATTAGTTCTTTACTGTTGTTTTGTGCCACTCTCCGGAAGGCCAGCTCCCTGGGCACAAGGATTTTGGTTCACTTTCTGTTGTACCCTCTTGGCCTAGAACAGGAGACCCAGAACATGGTAGGTGCTCAGTACGGCGTTGTGGGGCAGATGGTAAATGCGCGGATAGACGCTGCGGAAGAGGCGAAGAATCCGTGCGGGCACAGGGAAGGGAGTGGGGTTTGCATGGCCTTAGTCCCTGCTCAGGGAGGAAGCTGCGGCCCCCACCCCGCCCGTCCCCGGCCCCCGGCCCCGCCTCCAACCCCCGGCCCCGCCCACCTTGTGCAGGTCCTGCGCCAAAGCCTCCTGCAGAAGCTGCTTGTTTTCCTGCAGGAAGCGGCGGAGGCCCTTGAGCTGCGCCGCCCTGAACTCGGCGGGCCTCGTCCGCCCTGTGCTGAAGGCCTCCCGCAGCCGCCGCAGGGTGTCCGCGTAGGGGTCCATCCTGCAGGGAGGGGGCAACGTGGGCCGGGGCTCCCCACCTTCTCCGGCATCCTCCTCGAGCTCCTGGCTGTACCTGTGTGGGCTCACGGACACTCCTACAAGGACTCCCGCATGACCCCAGAGGGCAGGGGCTGCCCCCTCTACACACGTGTGCGCACACACACACACACACACACATTCTGATGGACCCCCAATCCCTTCCCCTTGGCCAGTGGGCAGGAGAGCCCTGGACCTTGGGCTGGGGGCAGGACAGCACCCGGTGGGGGGCGCTTGGGAGCAGCTACCCCAGAGCCCCAAAAGGTAGGCAGGCAGCAGGGGAACCTCATTTCTCCCTGCCACACGGAAATGAGCCCCAAGCCATGGTCCCCCTCCCACTCTGGTGCCCCTCATGGAGATGGGGCCGCCATCATCCCTGCCAGGTCTGTGAGGATTAACCAGGAAGAGTTCGATAAGTAGAGGACAGTCCACCAACAGCCACCATGGCCGCCACTGGGGGACAATCCAGACACAGAATACACCGCGCCTCCTGCCCCTCTCCTGGGGGCACTGCCTGGGGAAGCCAGGCTGGCTGGTGGCAGCACGGGGGTGCTGGGGTCCTGGGGGACCTGGGCGGTGGCTTCCACTGTCTCTGCCCCTCTCACCAGCCCCAGTGCTGGAGGAGCTGGAACAGTAGGCGGCAGGGGCTGAGGGGGCCCTCGATGCCTCCATGCTGTCAGCAGCCTGGGCGGGAGGTCCAGGTGGGGTCCCCACATTCCCCCGGGCCCCCGCCTGTTTACTCGAAACTCATCAGAGGAGCAGGGTGACGTACTTGCTTCCTGGCCTGGTGCCAAGGACCCGTGGGGACCCTTTCCTCCTGCCCTCTCTGACTCCCTTCCCTTCAGGTCGCAGCTTGGTGAACGCCTCCTCTAGGCAGCTCGCCCGGATTACTCCTTCACATGGGAAGGGGTTTCATCCTCTCTCCCGCTGGCCTCTCTTTGCCTCCCTACCTGAGTTAGGTCTTAGCCTCCTTATCTGTCGGGGAGGGTAACCCTAGTGGCCACCAGCTGACAGGCTGTTTTTCAAAGAGGAGACCACGCTGTCCAGCTCTGAGCCCAGGGCCAGGTGTCAGCATGCCCAAAGCTGCCAGCTGTTGTTAAGTGGCTGCCCCATGGCCCTCAGATTTCTGGAGTGATCCATGGTCTCCAGAGCTGAGCCTGCTCCAGCCAAATAGAATGGCCCGGCCGGAAGGGCACTCTGTGCCGAGAGCCTGGCTGCAGCCCTGGGCATGATGGGGGAGGGGCAGGCTGACCCCACAGGCCTCCTGCTCTGGTCTGGGGAATGAAGCAGTTGCCTGGGGGCACAAGACAGATCCCATGGGACCCAGAGGCAGTGCCAGCGTAGCAGAGAGGGGACATTCTCAGAGCCCCTCTCGGCCCCAGGCTTGCCCCCAGACCCCACGCGCCTCTCGGAGGAAGGGACGCCAGGCAGTGCCAAGGCCCTCCCGGCCTCCAGGGCTGCCATCTGGGCTTGTCACCCCCGGCTCGGCCTCCTTCTGGCCTTATGACCTTGGGCAGGCCACTCATCTCTCTGCCTCAATTTCCTTGTCTGTAAAGTGGGAATAATAACAGCACTTGCCATCCTCCCGACAAACAAATGACATCAGGCCCCCTAAAGCCATGGCCGCGGTGCACGGGCTGGAGGTCACCAGCGGCTGGGGTCACTAAGTTCCTAGCCAGCGTTTCTTTCTCTCCACCTGCTGCCACTCCTTGTTTTGTCTCGTGGGCCCCTCCGGACCCCTGCGGATGGGTGTGGAGTACAGAGTGCGCCCACCTCATCTGCCCCCCCAGGGCTCTGTGCCTTTTCATAAGCGATGTCTGCAGAACCCACAAAAATGTCAGGCACGTAACTGGAACAGTGCACCTCTGGGCGAGGGAGGGGAGGGGAGCTCTGTGGGGGTGCTGGACGGAACATTCCAGCAGCCTCGCCTGGCAACACTGAAGCCGACTCACCCAATATTGTCCCCCACCCACCAACGTTGGTCAATCTGGACAGAGGGATCAAGGGATGCCCTTTAGGGGATGGGAAGCTGGGTACCGCCCAGGTGTGCCCAGGAGGCCAGGGCACCTCCTGGGGGAGCCTGGGTCTGTGACCTCACAAAGGACACAGATATGGGGCTTCCTGGATCGGTCTGGGCTGGGGTCTTGGAGCCCACCTCCACCCCCCCGACCCCTACCCCTCGGGAACATGTGATATTGTGGAAGTTCATGAGGATGTTGAATGACATTTCCTGTGCCTGCGTGACACATTTGACCCCTACAACAGCCTGCTGAGGGCACCGTCTTCTCCCTCGCAAGGAGAGGGACATCTCAGCACAGAGAGGGCAAGGAGGTGAACCAAGACCACCCGCTTTTCTACCCTGGAAGCCAGGATGCAAAGGAATCTGGAGGAACAGAGGGCTGCCCACCCCCACCCTCCATCCCCCTACATGGCAGCCTGACCCCTGGGGAGAGGGACACCTCAGGGGGCTGGTCTGAACTGCAGATGCAGGAACAGGGAGCAGGGGCACGTGGCTGGACTTGGGCACTGCCCTCGAGGGTGAGAAGACACACTGGTTGTACCCCGCTCTCTGCCTCTGACTCCCCCTATTCCCACTAGTCCCCACCTTGCTTCCCCTTGGGACCTCCTCTGGCTGACTGCCAAGGTCCCAGCGGCTGGTGGGCCCAAGGGTCCGCCACCCACTAAGGGGCCCCGGCTTCAGCCACCTGCCGTGCCACATGTGTTCTTGACCTGTGGCTCCTGAGGCCAGTGGGTGGGGTAGGAGGGGCCAAGACAGCAGATGATGACAAGGGACAGGCCTGTTTCCCTTGGCTTGGAGGCTGGGGGAGGACAAGCCACATCCCCTTAAGGCCTTGGCCCAGGGACTCCTCTAGCTATCACGATGAGCAGGCACTGACCGCACGTGCCGACCTCAGTCAGCCTGACATGGGTGTCCCCACGGTGCCCCTGGGGGAAGCTGAGGCCCAGACAGATCGCATGGCGTCAGGGCGGGGGTGAGTCAGCTGGGCACGCCGGTCTGCTGGCTCCAAAGCATCACTGGGACTCTACTGTCCCACCCCCCGCCCTACGAGGTGGCCCGTCCTGTGATGAGCTCTCCATGGAGTGGCCCCCCCCTGCTCCCCACCCAGCCTCTGCCATTCTCACTGCCTCCGCTTCCTGAGCTGTCCTGGAAGCCTCCTAAGGGAAACCGCCCCCCTCCTTCTTAAAGTAGGCTCCATACCCAGTGTGGAGCCCAACACGGGGCTTGAACTCACAGCCCTGAGATCAGGACAGGAGCTGAGATCAAGAGTTAGATGCTCAACTGACTGAGACCCCAAGAGCCTCCCTAAGAACACCCCTTCGGTATGGTGTCGGGGCACGGAGGTCTGGGCTCGAATCCCGGCAGCCTGTTTGTGAGCTAGGAGCCCCTGAGCGGGTTGCTCGGCTCCTCTGCGGCTCGCCTGCCCCATCCGAGAAATGGGGGTGGTACCTAGCTGCCCCAGGGCGCTGTTGGGAGGATTCGGGCGTGCGGTGTGTGCTCGGTGACCATGGCTCTGAACGAGCGCACTCAGACAGCCTGTGAAGGACAGCTGTGCCAAGGGGGCTCCAGGGAGGAGACCCTGGGGAAGAGCCCAAGGAGAGGCCTTGGCCCAGTGTGGGCACGAGGGAGGAAAAGACATCAACCTGAGCGCCATGTAGGGGTGAGAGAGATAAACAACTTGGAGCTCTGAGGGTCTGGGGGGCGCCTCGATCAGGCTGCCAGAGTGGAGGTCACAGTGCCAGCCTTGATGACCCCACAGTCCTGTTACCCCAGGGTCTCCAATCTGATCTCCCCTTGGAGCCTGAACCTGGCTTTTCATGGGCTCTCCAGAAGCTCTGGCAGAGTCCCCTCCCTACAATGGGGGGTGGGGGAACTGGGGATCAACCCTTGGCCTGTGGGAGGAGCCAACCCCACCCCGGAGAGTTCCCCTGTTGCTCTGAGACCTTCTGATGATCAACCCCTCCTCCAGGCAGGGCAGAGTCTGGCTCATCCCTCTTTCCTGGATCCTGGCAGAGCCCGCTCCCAAGAACGGGATGTCCCATAGTTAGTGGGTACTCTGGCCCCAGCACCGGGCTCGCCTAGCAGCGCCCAGAAACTCTGTGTTGCCAGATGGATGCTTGCCCTGCCCCCATCCCTTCCCCCACCAGGGATGGGGGTGTATTCCCTCCTGGGGCAGCCAGGTCCAGAGCTGCGGCCCTCAGCCCCAGAAAAGATGTGCTGTGACCCCAGTGAGAGGACAATGAGAGACAAAACAAGGATGGCTGCCGGCCACCAGCCTCAAAGGCCCGGAGCCTCGCCTCAGCCCCTCCCTCTCCAGCTCTTAGGTCTGAGCAGAGGAAGTTCCTTCCCTCCTCCCCTTTCTCCCCAGGCAGGCAGAGGAGCTCCTGGAAGACAAAGCCAGCCTGTGTGTGTGGCCTCCAGTAGCCAGGCCTGCCCCGGCAGCCCCCAGCCTGGTGTCCCCGAGCAAGCCCACCAGCCTGGTCCCGGGCCCTGGCTGCTGGGGACTCATCCCCGCCTCCCTGGGACAGCGTACCTGAGGCCCTGCCAAGCTGCCCTTCCTCCTGGCCGTCCCCGCTCTGCCCCAATGCCCGGTAGTTATGAAATGTCCGAGGCTGGGCGGGCTGCTAGGGCGGGGCTGCCCTGGCCTCGTGCCTGACCTTGGCTCTGGGCCGGCTGGAAGCTGCCGGCAGAGATTTCATTACCTCTCTCTCAGGGGCCTCTGGATCCTCTCCCGGACCACAGAGAAGGAGCCAGGGCCCAGAGAGGGCCAGCCCGATTCCGGGGCCACACAGCAGGTGTTCAGGGAGCGCTGAGCTGAGGGATCCAGCCCAAGGTCTCACCAGACCCAGGCCCAACTTGGAGGAGGACAGCCTGGGGCTGTGGGCCTGGGAATTATGACGTGGGGTGGCGTCCAATTGCCTGGAGTAGCAGGGAAGCCCTGCCCCGACACCACCGCCCTCCTACCCCCCACGCCCCTGGGAGCCTTGGTTTTCCAGGTGCAAGAGGAAGAGAAGGGATCCAGAGTGGCTGGAGTCCGGAAAGACAGTGTCAGGGCCCAGCCCGCGGACCCCTCCGTTCCCGAGCTCTCCCCGTAGCTCTGTCCATCGATGCCACCTCACCCAGGACCCCCTCTCAGAACAGGTCACCCTGCGCCCTGCCATTTCACCATGAGAAAACAGGAACCCCAGAGAGGCGACCGGACTTGACCCCACAGGGCATGGACGGCGGGGCTGCGACCCACATCGGAAGCTGGTCGCTCTGGAGCGGAGGGGCCGCGTCCGTCCCGAGAGGTCCCCTCCCACCTCTGAAGGTAGCGTTCCACCCTCTGCCCTCTAGGACAGCTGTCATGGTAAGTGTCCCCACGGTGGTTCCTGTGGGCTTGCTCCTCTGGGGCCTGAGCTGTGCCAAGGGGGCCTTCCTCTGTCTTAGCAGGGCCCCCGCCCCACGCACACCTGCGCCACAAAGGGGGATGGTTCCCGAGCAGCTGCTGGTGTCAGACAGGCAGGTGATCAGGTTACAGGTGTGGGGGCAGAAGCATCCTTTGTGCCCTCGCCCCATGCCTGCCACCCTGGACCCGCCACTACCCCTCTGTCTTGGTGCCCCGGGTGTCTGCCTGGTATCCTGGCCTGGGGCCTCTGGGCCAACCCGGCACCTGGGAGATGCTTCTCGCCGCCCCGGCCCTCCCGCTGCCCCTGCCTACCTGAGGGGCAGGAGAGGTCTCCTGGCCCACACCTGCTCGGGCTCCCCTGGAGGCTTCAGCCCGCTGGGACAGGGGGAAGGGGCTGCAGAGGCCCCCGTCCTCCCCGTGGGATGGAGCCCCCAGCCGCTGCCTGTCACGTGGTTCAGCATGTGACAGCCGTGCCCTGCTGTCTGGAGCTGAGCCAGGCAAAGGCAGTGGCGGAGCGGGCGCCAGGCGGGGCTGGGCGGGGGCCGAGCCTGACAGCGCTTAGCCGGGACCCAGGCCCAGAGAGGGGCAGCCACTGGTCTAAGGCTACACAGCCAATCAGGGGCCCACCTAAGGAGACACTGGTGGGGAGACGGGTGTTGGAGGATCCTGAAGGGACCCTTCTGGGCCAAGGATCGCCTTGCAGGGACCCCCAGCCCCCTGCCCTGTGAACTTGCCATGAATTTCGGAACAGCCTTCGACTTCTCCAAAGAGGCCTGGCCTCCTGGCACAGGCGTGCTCCCCTGGCCTGGCAGTGAAGCTCCCCCAGTCTGAGGGGGCATAGCTCTTTGGGGAGGAATAGGTGCCCTCCCCCCTCTCTGGGTTGGAGGCCTCTATTGATCCTCGAAGATTCTGGGGGCTCAGTGCAGTCTGGAGGTCATGTCCCTGTTGCGGAGAGCCGAAGATCCATGGGGGGAGGTCCGTGTGGGACCCCACCAGGAGGCACCCTTTGAGCCAGCTCTGATGGGTGACAGGCTCTGCTGAGGACCCTGGTCGCCCATGTGGGGTGTGCAGACGTCGGGAGAGGGGACACAGCGGCCTCGCATCCCCACATTCGCCTCAGCCCTGTGCTTTGGGGAGTCCTCTGTGTTTTAGCTTGGAGGCTGGGATGGAATGAACTTCATTATTGTCACCTTCAGCCTCCTCGGGGTGGAGAGGTGGGTAAGGGTGGGCTGGGCATGGGCCACGGCATCCACGGACTCCTTAACACGCTCATCGGTTCACTCCCTCACATACTCGATGTGAGGAGCATCACGCCACCCTGCCCGCTGACGGACACTCAAACCATGCTCCTCCGCCCACGTGCTAAGTGGCCTTGAGCAGGCTGTGGCCTCTCCCCCCACCCCCCCATCTTCTTTACCTCCCCCCTTGCGGAACGGGGCTGACTCTGGCTGCCTGTGTGTTTGGAAACATCTGGTATACAGTAGGTGCTCAGTAAGCATGGATGCCTTCCTGTCCCTTTCCCGCCCTCCTGAGGGAGTAGCCACTCTGGCCTTGTCCCCAGGACCCTGTCCCCCACCTTCCTTCCTTGTCTCTTGCCTTAGAGGCAAGACCACCCTGGCTCCTGTCCCTCCCCCACCCCCAGCCTCCCCTCAGAGACCAGCAGGACCCATTCCAGGTGCAGAGTTAGAGGCCGGGGTGCACTCGGCACACCTTGACGAAGTGCCCGCGGTGCTCCAAGCTTGCGCCAGGCACTCGATGCAAATCCTCACTGAAGTCTGGGACGTTGCAGTTCTAGCTTGCGGGAGAGACAACAGGCTCAGAGACGTGCAGTGACCAGGGCAGGCACACACAGGAAGAGTGACAGAGGGGGACTCTAGCCCAGCCAGGCTCATGGCGTTTCCAGGGTGACCTGAGCCCTTGCTTAGGAGCCCACGGAGTCACCGTCACTCCCAGGAGCCTCATCCCGCAGCTGAAAGCAGCAGGCTCCGCTTCTTGGGCATTTGCTCTGCTGGGCACTGGCCGGGTTCTTGGCACGTCTCCGCTTGGGGACCTCCCAACAGCTGGTGGTGACTGTCATCCCCAAGGCTTTTAGTTTTAAAAAAATGGCCAAGAATCAGTTCCATGCCAGGGAAGTGGCATTAGGTGAACGAGGAATGGCCCAGGGCGGCCTTCTTTGGGACACAGTATGGGGTCATGCGATTTACCCCACAGCGTCCCAGGAGATGTTTTGGGGCATCCGAATTTCTGTCTCCTCTTTTCTGTAAGGAACATTCCAGAATGTCATCATGAGAACAAAAAAATCAAACCTAGTAGAGAGAAAAGAATCTGAAAACTGTTGCATGGGGGGTGGTGTGGAATATGGTGGCTCATTCCTGGGGACTCGGCAGTGAATGAGAGTGTGAGGCCTGGATGGGGGTGGGAGGGGTGTGCTGGCCTCACTCAGTTCCCTGTCCTGGGAGGCTATGCTGGAGGCCTTTACCCGGGTCCCCCCATGCCCTCCTTAAAGGCAGTCCCAGTCTCAGGGCTCAAGGGAGGAAGTGAGGTCATCAGCCCCCCAGAGGGTCAGAATGACCCAGGAAAAGCTGGCCCACGATCTGGGCTCTGGGGTCCTGGCAGAGCCATGCCGCTGCCCACGGGCCTCCTTCTCCCTGCCCCTATCCTCTGCCGGCACCTGAATCTAATCAGGGAGCCTCTGGCTTACGTACCTGGAGCTCTTGTGTCCAGGAGCATTTTCCGACACATCCCAGCCCCGCATCTGGACTGAGCCGGAGGTGGGTGTCCTGCGGAGTGTCTGGGCATATCCGCAGATCTGGGGAGCCCTGGCGTGCTGCCACCGCTTCCTCTGGCCTCCCCGTGTGGGAACGCTAACAAGACCCGCATCACTCATTACTCAGCTTGGGACATTCATCTGCGTATCCTCTGTGTCTTTACTTTTGGAAAAAGAGGAAATGATTTAATTTAATTTAATTTTAATAATTTTTAATAATTTAATAATTTTAATTTTAATAATTTAATTTAATTTAAAGGTAAATACGTTTCCTTTTTGCTTTTAATAAGGTTAGAATAGTACCGTTAAGGGCGCCTGGGTGGCTCAGTGGGTTAAGCCTCTGCCTTCGGCTCCGGTCATGGTCTCAGGGTCCTGGGGTCAAGCCCCACATCGGGCTCTCTGCTCAGCAGGGAGCCTGCTTCCCCCTCTCTCACCACCTGCCTCTCTGTCTACTTGTGATTTCTCTCTCTGTGTCAAATAAATAAATAAAATATTTTAAAAAAAAGAATAGTATTGTGAAGCACTGGGCACCATAACGTCAGGTTTTGAACTAAGCTAACCAGGACCTCCCCACAAAAATGTTCTGAAATGAATTCATTTTAAATAAAGCAATTTAAAATTTGAAGTTACTGGGGTGCCTGGGTGGCTCAGTCCGTTGATCATTTGACTTTTGGCTTTGGCTCAGGTCTTGGTCTCGAGGTCACAGGATGGAGCCCTGTGCTGGGCTCCCCGCTCAGTGCGGAGTCTGCTTGGGAGTCTCTCTCCCTCTCCCTCTGCCCCTCCTGCTCATTCTCTTTCTCTCTCTCAAATAAATAAATCTTAAAAAAATAATAAAATTCAATTGAAAGTCACCAACAGTCCACAGAAAGAGTCCATGTGTACAAGGATTTTTTTTTTAAAGAGAAAGAGAGAGAGAGCCTGTGCCAGCGTCAGTGGGGGGAGGTGTAGAGGGTGGGGAGGTAGGGAGGCGGGGCAGAGGGAGAGGGAGAAGCAGATTCCCTACTGAGCAGGGAGCCTGACATTGGGCTCCATCCCAGGACCCCGGGATCATGACCGAGCTGAAGGCAGACGCCCAACCGACTGAACCACTTGGTTCACGAGGACTTTAATGAAATAACTCTGGGACCCTAAGCTGTACCGTGACCTCTTTTATGGGCCTGAACTGGGACCCAGAGAAAGGCTGCGCTCTCATGGGAAGTCAGCATCTAGGATGCTGCTGGGCAAGACCTCGGGGCACACTCGGGGAGATTCTGGGACACACGGGTGCTGGTGTTTCCCCTACGGAGGGCAGAGCACGGGCTCTCTAGAACAGCGTATCTGCTCCACCGCCACCTTCTCTTTGCTTTCTGGTTGCTTCTCCAAACATGCTGCTTGATTTCCTCTCGGGGACCTTCTGGTGGGAGATTTAAACAAAACAAAACCAAACCCAGTAAGTCCTGAGTTGGCCTGAGACAGTGGCTGTTCGGCAAGCCTTGTCCTCCCCACCCCCCCGGAGAGCAGAGAAGCCCACCTTAGGGACCTCTACCCTTGGATCAAACACATGCACTCAGGGCTTGGGAATGCCTCCTACCGCCTGTGAGCTTCACCCCTGCCGTGCGGGGCCCCAGCAGACGGCGGGCTCTCTGGCCAGGGCGTGGAGAGGCTGCGTCTCAGAGCCTCCTGGTGCCTTCAGAAGTCACCCCTCTTCCCTCTCTCCATTCAGAAGACTTGTGGGCCTGCCCTCTTCCTGATGTCGGGACAGCTAACCCCCTCCCGCCCTGTCTCTCTCCATAAGAGCCATCCGGCCCGGGGCACCTCCTCTTTCTTGACCCTAAAGGTGTGCTCTGGTGTCCCAGATGTTCTGTTCCTCTGGTCCCCCGCCACCCCGTTTTTAGCCAGTGCCTGTCCTTCTCCGCTTATTCTCTAGTAGTATGCTCCGTGACGGTGTCGTGCTGGGGTTTCCCACACTAATGCCAGAGAAGATCCAGCTCGGGGGACACCCTGGGGTGCTGCTCCAGGGAGAGAGGGCCCTTCCCTAGCTTCTTCCTCCCTGGCTTGTCCTGGGTTCTTGACCATCAGGGCTGGAGGAGACGTGGCTGCCGGCCAGCCCAGTGCACTTGGGTGAGTCATTTCTTTCCTTAGCGCCTCAAGGGAAAAAGGGTTTTATGGGTCACAGATCCTAGTGTCCACCAAGGCCCCGGGTTTTAGAAGGGGCAAGGGCTCATTCTTGGCAACCTCCTCACTCCCCTGCGGAGGCTCCAGATCCCCCTGCCTCCTACTCCCTGCTCCACTGAACTCAGCCCCTGAGGCCACACCGCCCACCTCAGGGAGCCATCTCCCCTCCTCCCAGCCACGTCTACGGGTCACCCATTGAATTCTGCAGGACTGCATCCTCCTGCGGGCATCAGAGGGCCTGTGTGACCTGCCTCATGACCTCCTGGACCTCTTCAACCCTTCGCACCCTGCACTACCGCCACACCCGGGACTCAGTCATCCCCCAGAACAATGCACCTCAGTTCTCCAACCGCAGCCTCCTGGCCGCCTAGCCTCCCAGCTCCCGCTGCATCCCTGCTGTCCGTCTCTTCCTGCCCCTGACCTTGTACTTCTGGGCACCTCGGGCATGACTCCACCTGTCTGCTCACCCCGCATCTGCACCTGGATGTGGTCTGGAGAAAGCTGCCCCCCCGAAGTCTCTGCAGATTTGTGCCCTCCACACCCCCAGCCACCTGCCTTCCCAGCAACCCTTCTGAGATGCATATGTGTCACGCATTCACTCACCCACCCACCCACATTTAGGGACCACCTACTAAGTGCTGGCACAGTCCTCTGCATGAGGGGAACGTGGTGAGCATTTGCCAGGGATGGGGGGAGGGAGGAGGGGGAAAGAGACCATTAAATCACAGAAAGCCAGGAGGGCAAGTCAGAGGTGGGGACTGTACCCGTCATCAGGGTGGCTTCTTATCCTGAGGGTGGGAAGGAAGGAGAAAGGGTCCTCCAACCAGAAGGAGCAACAAGGGCAAAGCGGGGCAAGGGAGGGAAACAGGACATTTTTTTTGTATTGAGGTGTAATTGACATATAATGTGGTGTAAATTTCAGGTGTACAACATACTGATTGGATACATTTATGTTGCAGTGTGATTGCCAGTAATGCTAGCTAACACCTCTGTCACATCCCAGACTTATCATTTCCTCTAGAGGTGGGAATAATGGAGACCTAGATTCTAACCAGACTTACTGTTTATCATACGGTTTGGTTGTCTGTAATCCCTGCACCATGTCTTCCAGCTCCGGGACTCATTTATCTTCCAGTTGCTGGTATGTGCCCTTGACCAACGCCTCTCCCATGCCCCCACTCCTGGCCCTGGCAGCCAGCATTTCACTCTGGTTTTTGGAGTCAGTTTTGTTGCCATCTCTAGATCCCACCTAGAAGATACCATGAATGTGTTTCCCCCTCTGATGTATTTCCTTTAGCCTAATATCTTTGAGGTCCATTCCTGCTGTTGCAAATGGCAGAATTTCCTTTTTCTCCTCACGGCTTAAAGGTAGGTCATTGTAGGGGCACCAGGGTGGCTCAGTGGGTCAAGCCTCTGCCTTCGGCTCAGGTCATGATCTCAGGGTCCTGGGATCGAGCCCTGCGTCGGGCTCTCTGCTCAGCAAGGAGCCTGCTCCCCGCCCCCCCAGCCCCCATCTTTCTGCTTACCTCTCTGCCTACTTGTGATCTCTCTCTCTCTCTCTCTCTCTGTCAAATAAATAAATAAAATCTTTAAATAGGTCATTGTAGATGGGTATACAATGTCTCCATTATCCATCTACCCATTGACGGACACTTAGGTTGTTTACATATCTTAACAATCGTAAATTATACTGCAGTGGGGCTCCTGGGTGGCTCAGGTCATTAAGCATCTGACTCTTGGTTTTGGCTCAGGGCATGATCTCCGGGTCTATCTAGGATGGAGCCATGTAGGCTTCTCGTTCAATGGGGAGTCTGCTTGGGATTTTCTTTCTCCCTCTGCCCCTTGGCCCCACTCTCTTACACACTCTCTCTCTAATAAATAAGTATAAAATCTTAGGGGTTCCTGGGTGGCTCAGTAAATTCAGTAAATTCAGTCTTTAAAAAAATAAAATAAAATCTTGGGCGCCTGGGTGGCTCAGTGGGTTAAGCCGCTGCCTTCGGCTCAGGTCATGATCTCAGGGTCCTGGGATCGAGTCCCGCATCGGGCTCTCTGCTCAGCAGGGAGCCTGCTTCCTCCTCTCTCTCTCTCTGCCTGCCTCTCTGCCTACTTGTGATTTCTCTCTATCAAATAAATAAATAAAATCTTTTAAAAAAATAAAATCTTTAAAAAAATGCTGCAGTAATGTGGGAGTATAGATATATTTTTGATAACCTGTTTTCATTTCCTTTGGATATTCACCCAGGAGTGGGATTGCTAGATCACATGGTAGTTCTATTGTGAGCTTTCTGACGAAACTCTAGGCTATTCTCCAAAACGGCTGGACCAGTTTACCTTCCCACCAACAGTGCATAAGGATCCCCTTTTCTCTACATCCTCACCAACCCTTGTTACTGCCTGTCTTCTTTTTTTTTTTTTTACTGCCTGTCTTCTTGATTGATAGCCATTTTTACAAGTTTTTTTTTTTTTTTAAAGATCTTATTTATTTATTTGACAGACAGAGATCACAAGTAGGCAGAGAGGCAGGCAGAGAGAAAAAGGAGGAAGCAGGCTCCCTGCTGAGCAGAGAGCCAGATGCAGGCTCCATCCCAGAACCCTGGGATCATGACGGGAGCTGAAGGCAGAGGCTTTAACCCACTGAGCCACCCAGGTGCCCCTATAGGTACAGTTTTGATTTGCTTTTCTCTGATTGGTGGGTACCCTTTCATGGGTCTGTTGGCCACTGGGATGTCTTCTTTGGAGGAAAAATGACTAGTTGATTCTTCTGCCCTTTTTAAAAGCAGAATATTCGCTTATTTGTTGTTGTTGAGTTGTATGCATTCTTTTTTTTTTTTTTGAAGATTTTATTTACTTATTAATGAGAGACAGAGAAAGAGAGAGGCCGGGAGAGAGAGAGGCAGAGGAAGAAGCAGGCTCCCCACTTAGCCGGGAGCCCCCTACGGGACTCTCTATCCAGGGACCCCAGGATCATGGCCTGGGCCAAAGGCAGACGGTTAACCATCTGAGCCACCCAGGCACCCCTGAATAATAATTCTTATTCTTCTTATTCTTATTCTTCCTCTTCCTCTTCTTCTTCTTCCTCTTCTCCTCCTTCTCCTTCTCCTTCTTCTTCTTCTCCTTCTCCTTCTCCTCCTTCTCCCTCTTCTTCTTCTCCCTCTTCTTCTTCTTCTTCTTTTTTAAGACTTTATTTATTTGACAGAGAGAGAAAGAAAGAGATCACAAGTAGACAGAGAGGCAGGCAGAGAGAGAAGGGGAAGCAGGCTCCCCGCCGAGAAGAGAGCCCAATGCGGGGCCCTATCCCAGGACCCTGAGATCATGCTGAACCTAAAGCAGAGGCTTAACCCACTGAACCACCCAGATGCCTGGGAACCATGTATTTTTAAAAGCTTCAAAGTGTTTCCAGCCAGGGTGATAGCCAGGGCTGGGGAGCCTCAGCTCCTGCAAGCCAAGACTCTCTGCAGCGCAGATCCCGCAGGGCCAACCCAGCGCAGTCCAGCAGCCGCCCCAGCTCAGTCGCCACCGCGCCGGCCAGTTCCCTCCCGCAGACGCCAAGCTGAAAGCGGAGGGCGCGGGAGTGGGCGCCGGCTGTCGAGTCCCTGCTGTGGGAGCCCTCGGTGGGGCTGCCACGGGGGCTCTTTGCTGACCTGCAGACACGCCGCGTGGGGGCAGGAGGTGGGGTTCCGGATGGCCTTGGAGACCCTGTTACGGGCGTGGCACCTGTCTAAGGCTCTGCATTCACCCGGTAACACCCTGGGAAGCAGCGCCGAGTGACAAAACGGAGGCAAACCGAAGTGGAGTGAATCCCGCAAGTCGCAAAGCCATGCCGCGGCTGCGCGCAGATTTGAACTCACACCGCTCGTCCCCGGGGCGGGATCCGGGCGGCCCCCCAGCCCCACGCGCGCCCGGACGCCCTAGACACGCCCCTCGCGAGGGGGCGGCCCGCGGGGCGGGGCCGGGTCGTGGGGAGGAAGTGCCCGGCGGGCAGCTCGCTCTCGGGGCGGCCGCCGCCACTGCTCCGGCGGGGTCGGGCCATGGAGGCGGTGCCGCCGCTCTACCGGGTGGCGGGGACCGCGGGGCCGCAGGGAGATGAAGACCGGCTCGGGGTCCCCGACGGGCCCGGGGCTCCGGTGAGCGGGGACGGGTCTGTGGGGGTGGGCGGGCGAGGACCCGGAGTGCGGGGGGCCTCCCGGGCGGTGGGGTGGGGGGCGGGGACCCGGAGTGCGGGGGGGCCTCCCGGGCGGTGGGGTGGGGGACGGGGACCCGGAGTGCGGGGGGGCCTCCCGGGCGGTGGGGTGGGGGGCGGAGACCCGGAGTGCGGGGGTCCTCCCGGGCGGTGGGGTGGGGGGCGGGGACCCGGAGTGCGGGGGGGCCTCCCGCGCGGTAGGTGGGGGGCGGGGGGCGGGGACCCGGGGCCTCCCGCGCGGGAGTCGCGAGTCCGCCGCGGGGGCCTCGGTCCCGGGTGCGAGCGCCGTGCGTGCCCCGCAGCTGGACGAGCTGGTGGGCGCGTACCCCAACTACAACGAGGAGGAGGAGGAGTGCCGCTACTACCGCCGCAAGCGGCTGGGCGTGCTGAAGAACGTGCTGGCGGCCAGCGCGGGCGGCATGCTCACCTACGGCGTCTACCTGGGTAGGCGGCCCCGCGGGTCCCGCGCAGAACCCGCGGCTTCCCGCCCCCACCCCCGGCTTCCCCTCCCAGCCCGGGTCAGGGAAGGAGAAACCGAAGGGGCCAGTTGGCCTCCCTTCCTCTTTCACTTCCCCAAATGCCGCCCTGCGGCTGCAGCTGTGACCCCACCGCACGGAGGTGGGGTCCCCGGGCAGCGTTCCCGGTTCCCGGCCAGAGCCTTCGTGGGTGGGCGTGCGGGCTGGACTGGGCGGCCCGGGCAGGTGTGCGGCCTTCCAGATGCGGAGCGCTGCCCGTGTGCGGGTGCGGGTGCGGGTGTGGGAGGGGGTCTGGATTCACGTAGCCGGCGCTGCCACTGACTGTCAGGACGCTTGGCCCCATCCGGGCAGCCCTTTCTGTCCTCCATGGGCACTGGCATCGGGGACTCCTTTGGCGACCGGAGCTCCCTTCAGGGTGGTGTGTCGCCGCCAGAGTTCAGCTGTCGCCGTCATGCCTGCTCCCTATCCCCAGGCCTCCTGCAGATGCAGCTGATCCTGCACTATGATGAGACCTACCGCGAGGTGAAGTACGGCAACATGGGGCTGCCGGACATCGACAGCAAGATGCTGATGGGCATCAATGTGACGCCCATCGCCGCTTTGCTCTACACGCCGGTGCTCATCAGGTGCGAAGCTGCTGCCATGCGGAAGGGATGTGAGGGCTGTTGGCCGATGGTGTTCTGGGGGGCCGGGACCTGGGTACAGGCCATGCCTACCTGGAGGGGTGAGAGAGAAGGAGAGAACCTGGGTTTGGGGAAGGAAGCTGGAGATCCGCCCGAGGGCACAATTTGACAGAACAGAAAGTCACTCCTGCGCCTTCACTCAGATTGCCTCCCATGGCATCGCTCTGTGCCCTCCTTCGTGGCTTGGAGCTACAGTGAGTGACCTTTGGGATCAGAGCTGGGGAATCTCTGGAGAGACTTTGATAAGTCCCCAAGACCCAGGCACCAAGCCTGGCCTGATCAGCTGTGGTTAGTGTTGAGGGACATTTCTCACTGAAAAGGCATGGTTGGGCAGGTGCCCCAGAGAGTTTACTCTGGACCGGAGCCTTGGAGGCATCTGGTCTGGCCTTATGGCCCGTGTGAACTCCCCTCCATAAGCACCCTCCTCCCCAGGAGGTGGGTCTCTGCTCAGATGAGACCCAGAGACTAGCAGACAGGTTACATGGGTCTTAATTCCTCTATCTTAAACCAAAAGCCAAACAAATGAGAAACAAACAAACCAACCTTCCAAACCCCAAAAACTCAAAGCTCCTTTAACATAATTGTACAAACAGCATTAGAATCATAACTGAAATCAGAGAAAAGAAAATCCTTCCAGGCCCGCCAGCAAATCAGCTGTTTGTGGTCCCTCCAGCACAGATGGGTAACGTTGATGTCCTTGTCACCAGAGCTGTGTGTGATGTCCACTTTTACTTTCTTTCCTTTCGCTGTGCACATCTTGGCCGGCTCCTCAGTCTTCACTCTGGGTACTTAAGGAGGGTACGTTCTCTGCAGAGGTGGGGGCACCCAGTCATGGCTCCGAGTTGGACATTCAGCTCCCTCCCCTTTTTGCGCATTTATGTTGTACTTGTAGCTCTTCCCCCCCCCTTTTTTTTTTTAAGATTTTATTTACTTGAGAGAGAGAGAAAGCATAAGCAGGGGAAGACGTAGAGGGAGGGGGCAAGAGGTAGAGGGAGAAGCAGAAGCAGAGACCCCATTAAGTGCCCAGTGGAATGCGGGGCTCTATCCCAGGACCCTGAGATCAAGACCTGAGCCGAAGGCAGACACCTAACTGACTGAGCCACCCAGGTGCCCCTTGCTCTTTCCTTCTTAGGAAAAAAAAAAATGCTATGATAAATTTCTAACAGTGGCCTTAGCAGAGTAGAGGTATGCGAAAGGCTTTATGGACCTTAAAACAGATCGCTATGGATAACAACAGCTAATTCTTTCTTTGTTTCCCATGAGCAATTTTCGGCAGCTTGCCCTGGTCCCACAGGCAGCATCTGGCAGTCGGAAAGTTTGAGTCCCCCACTCCCAGCTTGCCCCTTGCCCAAACTACTGGGCTGATTTTTTTTTTAAGATTTTATTTATTTGACAGAGATCACAAGTAGGCAGAGAGGCAGGCAGGGAGAGAGGAGGGAGCAGGCTCCCTGCTGAGCAGAGAGCCGGATGTGGGGCTCTATCCCAGGACCCTGGAATCATGACCAGAGCCCAAGGCAGAGGCTTTAACCCACTGAGCCACCCAGGCGCCCCTGGGCTGATTTTCTAAAGGGTTATGCCAGTCTGCATGACCCTGGCCACGTGCCTCATTTTTTAAACCACAGCCTCACTAGCAATGAGTGTTAGTATTTTTACTTGTTCACCTGTTTACTCCATCAAAACGTACAGTACATTTTTTGTGTGTGACTTTCCTTTCCCCAAATAGATCAGAGTCCCCTGTATTTATTACACAGCAAAATACAGTTCATAAAAGAACCACGGCTTCCTATAATAGAAGAGAAAGTAATTGTACCAGAAAATTATGGTCATTTGAGCCAATGGGGAAGAAACTTCCCAAATGACCACAGTGGGGCTGCCAGAGCAATGGGCAGGGAGGAAGAGATACTGGTCCCGGCTCTGGCCTCTCTTGGTCCTTATTTCCTTGTCCCAGTTTGGGTTGTGCTCTTGGGGGCCCTGAAGTCCTAGCACATGAGATCAGAAAGGGAAGGGGGCTTGGCCAGTCAGCCCAGAACACAGACGAGAGCTGGATGTGCCCGTAGACCACTGACTTACCCCCACCCCCACCTTATCCCTCTCCATCCTTGCAGCGGCCGTCAGGCTTGTGGCTTGGGCTCTGTGCCTGCATGAAGCTGTGAAAACTGAAGCATGTGCACACAGGGCTCCCCTGAGACCACAAACAAGTCCATATCTCTGCTACTCCATCTTAGAGCCCCTGACTCCAAGCCCAGGGATTCGCTCCCTACCTCACACCAACTCACGAGCTGGGACTTGGAGCTCATGGTGGCTTGTGGCCACCCCGGTCTGAGGCCACAGTAGTCTGGGTTGGCTCATGGTGCCATCGTCGCTCCCACTGCCCACAGGTTTTTCGGCACCAAGTGGATGATGTTCCTGGCTGTGGGCATCTATGCCCTCTTTGTCTCTACCAACTACTGGGAGCGCTACTATACGCTTGTGCCCTCAGCTGTGGCCCTGGGCATGGCCATTGTGCCTCTTTGGGCCTCCATGGGCAACTACATCACCAGGTGAGCCTGGTAGACATCAGGGCGGGAGGCTGGAGACCTGGCTGAGTCTCTGCTGCATTGCCAGTGACTGGGGGACCTTGGACAGCTCTTTCTGCCTTTTGGGCCTCAGTTTCCCCATCCATGAGATGTAGCCCATAGCCCTGGATGCAGGAAGCAGAGACATCTGCTGGAGGTCAGACTGGGGGAAGCTTTCTCTCCTTTGTGGTCCAGGATGGCTCAGAAGTATTACGAGTACTCCCACTATAAGGAGCGGGATGAGCAGGGACCCCAGCAACGCCCGCCACGGGGCTCCCATGCACCATATCTCCTGGTCTTCCAAACCATCTTCTATAGCTTTTTCCATGTGAGTACCACCCGTGGGGCCATTGGGGGAGGGTATTCCAGGCCCAGAACCCACACACTGGAGCCCACGCCACAGTCTTTTCATCTCTCTAGTCCCACTGCCATTTCTTGAGCCCAACCTCTGCTTACTTGCCTCTAATGACTGAGACCTCATCCCCTCCCTGTGCAGGAGAAAGTCCTCCTGCACTGGGCACTCCCTCCTGCCATGAGGCTGCCCCCAGAGGTGGGAGGGCTCCTGTTCTGCCAAGCCTGTGCCCAGACCCCTTCCAGATCATGCCTGTGCCCCCTGCTTGGTTCTGAGCCTGGCCCAAGCTGCCCTCTTGCCCACAGCTGAGCTTCGCCTGTGCCCAGCTGCCCATGATCTACTTCCTGAACCACTACCTGTATGACCTGAACCACACACTCTACAACGTGCAGAGCTGCGGTTAGTCCTCACAGGGTGGGGTTGCCAAGGCCTGCTCACCTCCCCCAGTGAGTCATCCAGCAGACCCTGGGCTCTTGAGAACGCCCAGAGAGGATGTCCTTGCCCTCAGATTCAGGGCTGAGAGCCTAGTGGGCAAGGCATATAGCCCCGTAGGCATTGGGACATTGGACCTAGCCTCATGGGGACAGGGTACATCAAGGAAGGCTGCCTAGAAGAGATGCCATGTGGGCTGAGGCTTCTGGGGGATATCTCTCAGGGCCATGCATACATACCCTCAGAGCTCAGTCCCAGCAGGGTGAATGTGTGGGGTTGGGGGATGGACTGGTACCCCTTGTCCAGCCTCCTGGCACTAAAGCAGTTGCGGGGGAGGGGGGAGGCACTCTTCTTTGCTGCTTGTCCAGCCCCAGTGGCCCTCACCTCCAAACTGCTCCCCAAATGAACCCTAACCCCCGCCTCCACCCGCCCGGCTTGCTCCATCTCTTTGTGGTTGAGTTTACAGTGTGCTCTACTCCCCAACCCCCAACCGCCTCTCTCCAGGTACCGACAGCCAGGGCATCCTCCTGGGCTTCAACAAGACCGTTCTGCGGACCTTACCACGCAGCGGAAACCTCATTGTGGTGGAGAGTGTGCTCATGGCGGTGGCCTTCCTGGCCATGCTGCTGGTGCGGCCCAGGATGGGGCGGGGCGGAGTCAGTGAAGTCTGGGGACCGAGGCGGGGAGAAAGGGGTGTGATCTGGGCGCATTGCTGGCAGCCCGGGCAAGGTTATGGCTTGGAGTCCTGGCTGAGTCCGGGGGTGGGGGGGGGCGCTGAACCTAGTGGCCAGGCTAGAGGCTCGGGACTGAACCTGGAGTTGGAATCCCAGAGGCCAAGGGGAAGGGAACCAAGGCTGGTCCCATGTGGAGTGGGAGACTGTCTGAGAGGACTGGGCTGGGGGCGGAACCCCAGAAGCAGAATTAATATGTTGGGGGCGTGGTCTGGGCGTGGCCTACTCCTGGAGGCGGAGCTGGGAGGCCTGGCCGAGATCTGCGAGTGCGTCTGGAGGTGGGGCCTGGGGCTAGGAGGCGGGGCCCAGAGCTGTGGGTGCGTCTGGGGGCGGGGCCTGGGAGCCGCTGAGGGCCAGGCCGCCCTGCCCACCAGTTCAGCTCGCGGGTCCGCAGGTGCTGGGCCTGTGCGGTGCCGCCTACCGGCCCACTGAGGAGATCGACCTGCGCAGCGTGGGCTGGGGCAACATCTTCCAGCTGCCCTTCAAGCACGTGCGCGACTTCCGCCTGCGGCACCTGGTGCCCTTCTTTATCTACAGCGGCTTCGAGGTGCTCTTTGCCTGCACGGGTCTTGGCCTGGTAAGTTCAGCCTGCGAGGCATTGCCAGATAAAATACGGGACTCCCGGGCAAATTTGTATTTCGGATAAAAGATGAATGGGTTTTGAATACATGTATGTATATGCACAGGTGTGTCCCAGATGCTCCCCTCCCTCATTCTTCTCTTCCCTGGCTTCCCCACTTCCCCCCCACTTCCCCTCTGCCTTAGGCAAATTATCGTAGGGCTCTGGGCCTCAGTTTCTTTCCACGTAAAGTGATTCCAACACTTGCTTCCAGAGGGGTTTCACGGTTGAGATGGGATCCCACTCCTGCATCTGGGGACACTGTCCAGACTGTCATCTCCTGTCTGTGCCCTCACAACCTTCCCGTGACCCTCGGAGGGAGTTAGCCTGGATCTCTAACACCCCTGTCCTCCCTGCAGGGCTACGGTGTGTGCTCCGTGGGGCTGGAGCGCCTGGCCTACCTCCTCGTGGCTTACAGCCTGGGCGCCTCAGCCTCCTCCGTCCTAGGCCTGCTGGGGCTGTGGCTGCCACGCCAGGTGCCCCTCGTGGGTGGGGCCGGAGTGCACCTGCTACTCACGCTCGGCCTCTTTTTCTGGGCCCCCGCACCTCGGGTCCTGCGACACATTTGGATCCTCTACGTGGCAGCTGTCCTCTGGGGTGTGGGCAGTGCCCTCAATAAGACCGGACTCAGCAGTGAGTACAGCCGTGGGTGCTGGGATGGCAGAGGACCCTGTGGGGACCTCAGGGTGGTTGGGGAGGAGCAGACCAGGGACAGATACAGGCTCCTGTGGGCACCCTGGGGATCTGTTACGGTGCAGGTGGACCTCCACTGACTGACCCAGCCAGGTGCCCCGCGGGAGGGCTGCTGTATGGGAAAGAGCTGGGAGCAGGCATGAGGCCCCAACCGCAGTCTGCGGAGTGGCAGGGTGCACGCCCTGAGTCTGGGCCGTGGGGCAGGGGCATTGGGAAGTTCATGCAGGCGCAGCTCTGTGTGTCTTCCACATCAGCTTCTGTTCTGATGGGCCAGAATGTCACCCCTGGAGGTGTGATGTGGAGGACATCCCTGCCGTGGGCAGGGCAGGGGCTGGCTCAGGAGACCGCTGTGCTGAGGATCCAGCCATCTGTGCTTGTCATCGGGCTGGAGCTCCACACTCCGGGCCATACTCTCTTGGCTGCTGCTCAGAGGCAGCCAACCTGGGTGACTCGGGTCCACGACAAGCCGGGGCCTGGACCTGGCATTCCCTTCTGCCCACACAGCTGTGCCTCCTGCCTCTTCCTGGGGGCTCCGTGTCCCCTCCCAGCAGCTCCAAGGGGTACAGTCACACCACAGGGCCTCAGGGCAGGGATGTTAATGTCCCGGGTGGCAGGGGACAGTGCAGTTTGCCAGGCGCCATGCCAGGCTTTCTTGCCTTGAAACCTCGGAACACAACACACAATACCTGTGGTGGCATTTTACAGGCCGGATACCTGGTGGGGGACTTAACTCACCCTGAGTCATCCCCAGAGCCAACGTTGGAATCCTCCTCTCCGTACTAATTCTCTGCACTTTACCGTCCTGAGAGTACAGGCTGCGTCTCCTGACTCCAGTGGGCTCTTTCTTCCCGCCCCAGGGAGGATTCCTTGAGAAATAGTTTGAACCTCCCAACTTCAAGTCTGATTTGCAGAAAGCTTGTTTCTGCGAGCAGTTTGCCCTGCCTGAGTCCTGGACGAGGAGAAACAGCCTCCGAAGGTCCAAGAGAGGGCAGGAGATGACGGCACATAGAGCTTCCCACTTGGGAAGCCACACATGTGCTCTCGAGTGAGGCCCAACTGTCCGTCCCCCGCCCTGCCCCCTCAAATCCCCCACCACCACCACCCCAAGCAAGGTGCCTTGTCTGTTCCTGCCTCTCCTGGGCTCCCCAGGCGGCCTAACAACCAGGGCATCCACCAGGGGGCAGGCCAGGACCTGTTCACAAGGGCTTTCTAGGTGCTCCAAGGCTAATGGCTGAGACCAGCCCAATGCTAGGCCTCGGGTGGGTCCCAGCAGGGAGATCAGCCACTCTGGGGCCCTGATGATGCCTCTCCCCTTCCTGCCATGTCCTGCCCGCCTGCAGCACTCTTGGGAATCCTATATGAGGACAAAGAAAGGCAAGATTTCATCTTCACCATCTACCACTGGTGGCAGGCGGTGGCCATCTTCGTGGTGTACCTGGGCTCAAGCCTACCCATGAAGGTGAGCCTGAACGTGGTGGGAAGAGGGTCTCTGGGCTGTTAGGCACCCCACTGGCCAGCCCCCGGACCACAGATACTTTCTGAATGTCCACTGTGGCCTCGCAGTGCCCGAAGGGCACCACTCCCCAAGGGCTGGGTCCTAGGTCAGGCCCACTGAGTGGCCCCAAACCAAGACCCTCTTACTGCCTCACTTCCCATGGTCCTCAGTTTACCCATCTCTGAAGGGGTTCAAGTCTTCTCGTTCCTTGTGGGTGCCTCCCAGCCACCTTGTGGGTCCTTTGATGACCTGTTTCCAGATGTCACCTCTGAGCTGTCCCTTCCCAGCCTGCAGGGAGCAGGGTTCCTCGTACTCTGCTCCCACCAACCGGTGGGTCTGTTTAGCAGGTCCCCACCAACATTTGAAAAAATGAAACAGAAGAGAATGCGGTGCTTGTGTGTGTGTGTACTGTTAGGATGGGAAATTCTTTTTTTTTTTTTAATTTTTTAAAATAAGATTTTATTTATTTATTTGTCAGAGATAGAGGGAGAGAGAGCGAGTGAGCACAGGCAGACAGAGAGGCAGGCAGAGGGAGAAGCAGGCTCCCTGCTGAGCAAGGACCCTGATATGGGACTCAATCCCAGGACGCCGGGATCATGACCTGAGCTGAAGGCAGCTGCTTAACCAACTGAGCCACCCAGGCATCCCAGATGGGGAATTCTGTTTGGCTGTGGGTCACGGTCAAAATCTTCGGGGGGGGGGGTCCATTTCTTATGGTCTCTGCGTGTCAGGGACACAGTGGTCTTAGCTCCAGCTAAGGGCACAGCTGGGCTTTGAGCCGTTGCCCTCGGGGAGATGCTGAGGAAGCTGAGGTGTCCGGACAGAGAAGGAGCTGCGCCGGGACATGCGGGCCACGAGTGGACCTATCCCGCGAGGTATCTGTGCCCACAGGCCAAGCTGGCGGTGCTGCTATTGACCCTGGTGGCGGCCACCACCTCCTACCTGTGGATGGAGCAGAAGCTGCGGCGGGGCGCGGTTCCGCGCCAGCCCCGCATCCCGCGGCCGCAGCACAAGGTGCGCGGCTACCGCTACCTGGAGGAGGAGAACTCGGACGAGAGCGACGCGGAAGGCGTGCATGGAGGCGGCAGCGGCGGCGGCTTGGGGGACTGCGTGGAGGAGGAGGCGCCGCCCGCGGGGCCCCGGCCTGGCCCGGAGCCAGCTGGCCTCTGCCGCCGGCCCTGCCCCTACGAACAGGCCCTGGGAGGCGACGGGCCAGAGGAGGAGTGAGGGGCCCAGCCAGCTCGCTGGCCTCCGTTTCCCGAGGCTCAGGTCGGGGTCGGGGAGCATCTTCAGGAAGGACCTTCTCCGGGACCGCAGGTTCCAGAACGCCCCAGAGCCCCGGGCCACCTGCCACGCGGTACTCACCCTGACCCTGGGCCGGGCCTAGGGTTGGAGGGACAGCGCAGCCAATTCAACCCCGCTCCACGACCCCTCCCCAGGTCTGAGGAAGGACAGGGTCCTCCTGCCACAGCCACCCCCGGCCCTCCTCCCCAGCGCAGCCCTCAGCCACGCGCCTCGGCAGGGTGTGTCTCACGCTTTGCACGTCTATCCCCGTGGTCTGTCAAGAGGCACGACTTTTTACAGAAAATGAGAATTAAAGAGGTTTTGTATTGTCCCGACGGGGAAAGTGTCAGTCTGCGGGGGGTCAGCAGAGCATCCCGGATGTGTGCCCGTTGACCCTGCTGGGCCGCTGACTTTGAACCCCCATGGACCACCGATGACTGGGAGGATCCCCTAAGCCCCGCCCATCGGGCTGTAGCCCCGCCCCTCCCCACCTCTGCTTGTTTTGCCAGTCCCACCGTATCCGCCCAGGACAGGGAAGCCCCTGGGTTGGCCTGCAGGGGCCAGAGCGGAGAGTGCGAGGGGGCCTGGGCCTGGGCGCACCGTGGAAAATAACCGAGGCCCCGGGGGGGCCAGAAACCGAGAATGTTGGGGACCCCTGGGTGAGCACAGGGCTGGCACAGACAAAGCTCTCAACGAACGTGAACCATTGTATACCTATAGCGAGTCCCTCCCTGGACCCTGGGGTACCCTTTGCCCAGAGGACTGGCTGCATTCTTCCTGGGCCCAGTACTAGGGAAGGTGAAATCTGTGGTCTGTGACTCCAGGGAAGGGAGCGCCCCCGCCCCAGGTCTTCTGCAAACCCACGTACACCACTTACCAGGCTTTCAGGCAGATTCTGGGGTCCTGTAGTCATGGAGGACAGGGAAGGCGACAGCTATAGCCAGGGTCACAGGTCACCTCCCCCAGCCTCCCTACCAGGTGGCCGGCATGTTCAGGCAGGTGAAGAACCCCAAGCTTCCCCCGGTACACTCAATTTCACGGTCCAGCAGACCCAAAGAGGGTCACATCCTGGGACCTGTAGTCCGGGGGAGCGCCTGCCCTGCCCTTCCAGTTCCGTATCAGCATCTGCGTGGAAAGGAAAGTTCTCCGGCAACCGATGTGACAACATCCTCCTGGCAGGATTCCAGCTGAACTCCAGTTCGAGCTGAGCAGACACTCGGATAATAAGCCTCTGAATGCAGGACTGGGTGCCCTTCAGAGGAGCGCAGACCCGTGGGTGTGCTGGGAGAGGGGGCAGGAATAGGTCTACAATTTGTCACAGTCCAGAGTCATGTCTAACATCTATCCAGGTACCAAAGACTCCGATGTTGAACAGATGGGAAAGTGGCCCAGGAACGGGGAGCAGCCACTGGGGAGGGGAGCGTGGTTTCTGATCACGCTCCTCGTGGCAGGGGAGTTCCCCATGAGAAGGCGTTGCATGCCGCATCGCTCCTCCTGGCAGGTGGGTGGGACCCGCACACGGACCCATGACAGGGAACACGCACGCAAATGTGTCAGGCAGCGAGTGTCAGGTAACACCTGAAGGCTGCACACAGATCCACATTCAGGGCACTGCGCGTGTGTTCACACACACAACAGGCCACACAAATGAGCAGCCACACACCGTGCAAGTCGGGCGGTGTAACTGCCCACGGCAGTGAACCCCAGCAGGCTGGCCCTTTGAGGCTGGGCTCCTTGGGCCGTGACATGTGAACGGCCATCCCCGGGTCTGGTTGTAAGGTATGACATTGGTATCATCCCTCTTCGTCTCTGTCACCTCTGGATAAAGTGGCCGGGCGCAGTTTCTGGACCTCTGAGTGGAAGGAAGGTCAGACTCCGTGTTGGGGCTGTCCTTGCTCTGACCGTGACCGCCTTCGTTGCTCCAAGAGTGGCTCTGTGATTTGGTCACTCTGTACCAGAAAGATTTTTTATTTGTTTTTTTATGTTTAAAAAAGATTTATTTGAGAGAGAGAGAGAGAGAGAGAGAGTGTGTGTGTGTGTGTGTGTGTGCGCGCACACACACACATAAGTTGCAGGGGCAGAGAAAGAGAGAGAGAGAATCTCCGAGACTCCCTGCTGAGCGCAGAGGCTGGATACGGGGCCCTGAGATCATGACCTGAGCCGAAATCAAGAGCTGGATGCTTAACCAGCTGAGCCGCCTGGCGCCCCAGGAAGACTCTTAAATTAAATGACCCCAAGAAGGTACAATCTGAGACCTGAATGATCTTTAACTTCTCGGCAGCAGGTCAGATAGCCTGAAATTCTCCTTCTCACAAACACCTAGGGAGGTTGGGTAAGAAATAAGCTTGTTTTTTAAATAGGTAGCTGAGTTCTTGAGAAAGTAAGAAAAGTTCTTCAGGCCCCAAACTGAAGAGGGATTGGAACCGGGAGCAGGGAGCAGGGACGCCAGAGCTGTGGCTCTCTGGGTGGGAAGGGCCGGGCTCTGACGCCGTGGGCCACGCGCCGAGGGCTGCAGCCCTTACCGGGCAGGGGATTGGTATTAAGGCCGTACGGAAAGCTGGGACCATGGAGAAGCAACACTTTTAGGACAAGAAAAAGAAGAAATTCCACCCACAGATACAGAAAGATGTAAGGAATTTGGGGCTCTGGGTGGAAAAAAAGTTTCCCTTAAGAGCTTTGTGTTTTCAGGCGTTCCTTAGAGAAGTTTGGAGAGCCTATAAAGGAGGCTCCCCGTCTGTATGGCCTCCGAGCCCTAAAGTTGAGAAATTAACATTAAAAAGTAGTTATGGCTTGCGGCGCCTGGGTGGCTCAGTCGGTTAAGCGTCCGCCTCTTGATTTCCACTCAGGTCACAACCTCAGGGTCGTGAGATCGAACCCTGCAGGGAGTCTGCCTGAGAGTCTCTCTCCCTCTATCCCCTCCCCCAACTCCTGCACGCGTGCACAGAGGCCCCCGTGAACACTGCATTAAATATATTCATCACACAGTAAACAGCAAAAGGATCCCCTCAAAAGGAGGCTCCATGGGTCGGGAATGAAACAAGAATGAGGGGGCCAGGGCAGCTTTGGGTCTTTGTTTTGGTTAAGGGGGGGCCCGAGCTGGGGGTCCCGAAGGCAGGCTGGAGCGCTGGTGGTGTGGAAGGGACCTGCAAAGACATTCAGCTCGGTGGAAGGAGCTGGGCACGAAAGGCCCCCTAGTGCAGGATCCCATCTAGGTGAGAGGTCCAGAAGACGCAAGTCCCTGGAGACAGAAAGCAGACTTATGGGGGTCAGGGGCCGGGGGATGGGGAGAACGAGTGACTGTTGACGGGTCGGGGTCTCTCCCTTGGAGTGATGGCAGTGGTCTAAAAGTAGCCGGTGGAGATGGTGGTCCAATTCCATGAATATCCTGAAAGCCTATGGGTTATCTGTTACAAGGGTGAATTTCAGGGTATGCGAAGTATATTTTAGTAAAGCCGGCATTGAAAGGAAAGGAATCTGGCATACAATTGGCGTAATGATGGTTGAAAATTTCGGGATAATTGCAGGTCTGTGGAGTGAGGGAAAATAGCTTCAATTAAAGTCCCTACAAGATGCGCACAGCAGGCATTAATCAGAGAAGAAAGGGTCTATTTGGCCCCTGGTAAGCCCAGCGCTGTTTGATTAAGGCTGTGGGCGGAAATTCTAGTTGGAGATATACAGGGGCGCCTGGCTGGCTCAGTCAGCAGAGGGTGTGACTCTTGATCTCAGGATTGTGAGTTCAAGCCCCACATTAGGTGTGGAGATTATTAAGTAAATAAACTTAAAAAAAAGAAGGAGTAGTCATATAGTTGACCATTGAACACCTTGGGTTTGAACTGCATAAATCCACTTATGCTTAGAATTTTACAGGATGGGACTGTACATATATTTTCTCCCCCTTATGCTTTTCCTAACATTTTCTTTTTGCTAGCTTACTTTATTGTAAGAACACGGTACCCAATACATATAATATACAAAATACGTGTTAATTAACTGTTTCCATTATCCGTAAGGCTTCCTGTCAAGAGTAGACTGTTAGTAGCCAACTAAGTCTGGTGGGATTCAAAAGCCAGACTCAAATTTTCAGCTGCATGGGGGACCAGCACCCCTAGCCCTCACAAGGTCCAAGGATCCAGCTCTAATATTATTTGGAGGGATTCTGGGTCCAATAGTAAAAAGGGGAGGTTGGGGCTTAAGGTCCATTTGGAGAGAGATTTGAGGAGCGGTGTGATTTTTTTAGAGAGCTGTCAGAAGGAAAGAGCACATGGGGGAAGGTGACGTGAAAGTCACTCCTAGAGTTAATTCCATCCATTGGCAGGGACCTAGTAGTCAGAACGCTGTCACCATCGGGAATGAATCTACTGTCAAGGTTGGGGTTATCAGATGCAGAGTAATTTCATTGGAATTTGGAACATAATGATTTGGAGTCATATTGTCTACTGCGAGGCACAAAGCCATACTGGTCAGGGAGGCACATGAATGCCATGGGACAATCCGTCCATCACCCTACCTGTAGGACAACGTCCACACTGAGGATGTAAGGAGCCCAAGGGTGCCCACATTTTCTTTTGGTGCCATTTCCAGTATTTTAGAACAATTCCATTTGCTAATAACATGAACATAGGCTTGAAGATCGGAGGCCTTCTGTGGGTACCCTCTGTCATTTTGAGGGCCTTTTGCTATCAAGCATGACTCCCTTCTGATTCTAAAAGATGGTCAAGTGAAGAATTCCGACAGGTTATATATAGCTGGAATGGATTTTATCTTAGATTGTAGGAGGCCGCAGCCCCTACAGAGTATTGAAGAAATCAAATGATACTGGATAGTAATGGGGCCAAAAGAAGGCCCATGAGTATCTCAGACCTGAGTAGGATTCTCCCAAAGGATGGCAGTTCCTTGACCCAAGCCTAGCTCACCAAACGACCAGAAAGCAGAGTGGCTGTATTTTTATGCAGAGGGCCTGGAAACCCTGACTTGGAATCAGGATCGCCCCACTGGGAGGATCATTTGATATCTGTGCATCCAGGAGACCTTGGGGCCACCTCCTACTAGAACACACTTCATTGTATGTCAGGTTTAGCTCTTTACGCTCCTGTAAGAGATTTTCACTAGGATTGTATTTGTGCATTGTGTACTTTTAATGAATCTCATAAATTAGGCGGGTCTCCATGAACAGGGTACCAAAGGGAAATATCGAGCCTGCTTGAGATTTGTAATTAGAAGGTCCTGTTCAATGGATTCCTCTTGGCTTCAGTCTGATCTCCATCCCTTACAGGATAGGAGTTAGACTGCAGAGCTGTCTTGTTCAAGAGATGAGCCTTTTGGGGGCGCCTGGCTGGCTCAGTTGGGAGAATGTGCAACTCTTGGTCTTAGGGTTGTCAGTTCGAGCCCCATGTTGGGTGTAGAGATTACCCAGATAAATAAACTTAAAAAAAAAAAATGAGAGAGAGCTAAGCCTTTTGTATTTTGTAAGAAGGTAGGATTCTAGGATACCTGTTGAAAACTTGGGACAGGTTGAATCATTTTGTATTGTATATTGGATGTTCTGAGGCAATACATGTAGTTTTGTTTTTTTTAAAAAACATTTTATTTATTTGAGAGAGAGAGAGAGAGAACACCAGAGTGGATGCGAGCGGGGCAGGAGCAGAGGCAGAGGGAGAAGCAGAGTCCCCACTGAGCAGGGAGCCCGACTCAAGACTTGATCCCAGGACCTTGAGATCATGATCTGAGCTGAAGGCAGACGCCTAACCGAATGAGCCACCCAGGTGCTCCTTGTTCTGCTTTATAGACGGCGCATCCATTAACCCCGGCTGGGCAGGGAAAGTGCGGTGAAGTCGCTGGTGGGCCAGGGGGCATTGCTGCTAACATGCTAACAACGGCCCACACTTCTGCCAACTCAGCTGTCCTTCGAGCCATCACGTTTGATCAGGGAGGGCCCGATGACGGGATGGGACCGCTGCTCCCCAGCAAGCTCCCTCACCAGAGCTTCCATGCGTGAAGCCCCTTTCTTGTTTGCTTGCTTATTCCCGGGGGCTCCCAAAGTGTTTAGCGACTCTGGGACAGGGGGTGGCCTCTCCAGGCATCGGTGTCGGGCAAGGGACCAAGTATCACACGGAGACTACACCCGATGGCTCAGGTAAGGCTTTATCCTAAAGATGTCATCTCTACTGCAACAAGGGAGGCTTGTGGGTAAATTGAGCCCACGCGCTGCCTCCACGATGCAGACATCGTGGACATCTGTCTGTAGGGTGATGAGGTTGGAACCAGCGAACTCATCTCCAATATAGGGTCCAACATACAGCTAGTAATTGTTCTCATGGACTGTGTGTGGGGGCTGAAGCAGGCAGCTTTTCACCCAAGAAACCCATGGGCAGCCATCCTGAGTGGTAAGCCAAAGGGCCCAGCTCCCTGAGATCCTTGTCTTACACACCACAAAGGATGACCTTGAAACCAAAGGGGCCAGGGGACTGCAAGGTGAGTGGAAGCCCTTTTCTCTCCCGCAGCTCTCCCCTGAGGACCACCGTCAGAAGGCTTCGGGTTATTATTTTTCCCTTGACCTGCAATAAAGTTATCTAAACTGTCTGTAATTCAGGATATTTTCGGGAACATTCTATTTGCATTTTTGTCTTTTTCCTGCAGGACATTCCGAAGTGAATCAGCATATAGCAGCAAAGAGAGAACGTCAATCCCAAAGAAACATCTTGACCTTGTGGATCGCTGGTGGGCCATCTGCCGTGGAAAGGCCAGGCTCTGCAGGTCAGCACATGGTGCTCACACACAGTGGCCACCCCAGGGATCAACCACCCTTTCAGGGGATCACTTGGGAAAGGTGGGGGCAGCGGCTGGCTGAGACACAGGACTGTTAGCCTTCTTCTCGCAGAAGAATGGCCTGGCCCTGCTGGGGGGCAGTCCGGGGTCAGGATCCTCAGGCAGCCGGATGTAGGGCAGAGGCTTGGGAAAATCTAGAGGAACTAACAGACTGTGCTTCGTCACCGCCTGGAGCACAGACACGCCCCCCCCATCTACGGAGGCTGCCCAAGCCCTCCACCTGTGGCGTGAACCTAGTTGGTAAGCAGAGAGATCTATCGCCCGTGGTCATGCTCCAGCCACCCTGTTCACAGAACCAAGGGTTTCACTTGGGTGCCTGGCACCCCCTGCTGTATGCCAGGCCATGACCTGCCCCCCGCCCAGGGACTTACGGATTTGGGGATAAATGACATATAGGCACCGATGGACATGAAGTAATATCCATCACTCACCTAATAAACAGCAAAAGGTTTCCCCAAGGAGAAGGCTCAAACTGAATCTAATAAGAGCTTCAGGCTTTCATTGTACTGTGGGGGGACACCTGGGACCGGCGGGGGGAAATGCCAGTATGCAGGCTCCGGTTTCCACGGTTGGCATTTGAAATTTGGTTTGAAACTTCTACCAGTGCCAAGGAATGAGGGCTGCACATGGGTCTTCTTATTAGGCTGCCCAGAGGGTGGGGGGAGGCAAGGGGAGGATGGGGGCTTGGAAACCATCTGTGGTCAAAACAACAAGCATGGAGTCTCTGTCCCCCTGTCACACACAGGATAGCTGCTGTAGGCATCCTGTTGCAGGAAGGGGACGGGGGGCACTGGGGGGACTGCTAATTCACAGCCATTTCAAAATCCAGGCTGACAACATCCAGCCCACCAGAGACCCTGAGCTGGAGGGCCAAGGTAGGCTGCAGCCAGATTCCCGACCCAGAGAAACTTCGATCCTAAATGATGGTTATTTTAAGGCACTGAGTGAGGGGCGGTTTGTTAAGCAGCAGATTTTGATACCCGGAAGTGGAGCGCTGCCATAGCAAACAGCTAAAAGCAATAGGACGGCTTTGGAATGGGCCGGTGGGTGGGGGCTGGAAAGGCTTTTGGATCATGTCAGAGAAAGATCTAAATTGCCTTGAACAGGCTGTTAGCCGAAATCTGGAGCTTGAGAACAGAGTCAGGGAAGGCTGGAAAAGGAAGTAAGAAACCCGTTATGGGTTGGTTAAATTTATTCTTCTGTATTTTACTGCTTTGGATGCTATTGCAAATGGAATTGTTTTCTTAATTTCCTTTTTGGATTGCTCGTTGCTGGTACATAGAAAAACAACTGGTTTTTGAGTGTTGACTTTGCAGTCCGCGATTTTGCTTCATTGGTTTATTAGCTCTAATAGTGGGAGTGTATATGTTTTTGGGATTCTTTCTTTCTTTTTTTAAAGATTTTATTTATTTATTTGACAGAGATCACAAGTAGGCAGAGAGGCAGGCAGAGACAGAGGAGGAAGCAAGCTCCTGTCAATCAGAGATCCTGATGCGGGGCTCAATTCCAACACCCTGGGATCATGACCTGAGCAGAGGGCAGAGACTTTAACCCATTGAGCCACCCAGGAGCCCCTCGGGATTCTTATATATAGAGTAATATCACCTGTATGAACTCTTACTTTGCTGTGATTTTTTAAAAGATTTTGTTTATTTATTTGAGAGAGAGCAAGAGAAGGAGAGAGCGCACAGAGGGAGAGGGAGAAGCAGACTCCCTGCTAAGCAGAGACCTACGCAGGGCTTGATCCCAGGACCCCCAGATCATGACCTGAGCGGAAATCAGCTGCTTAACCCACGGGGCCACCCAGATGCCCCAACTTCTTACTTTCTTATTTGAATGCCTTTTCTTTACTTTTCTCTTGCCTAGATACTCCAGCTAGACTTTCAGGAAGTTATTAAACAGCTGTGGTGAAAGCAGTCATCCTTGTCTTGTTCCTGACTGGGAAGGGAAAGTTCTGTCTTTCAACGCGGACTATGAAGTTAGCTGTGGGTTTTTCATAGATGCTTCTTAATCATGTTCAGAAAGTTCCTTTCAATTCCTAGTTTGCCAAGTGGTTTTGATTATGAAAGTGTGTTGAATTTATCAATTTTAAAAATACCTATGGATATGATAATGCTTTTTCTCTTTTATTTTACTAATGTGGCATATTATATTGATTGGTTCCTGATGTTGAATCACCCTTGCCTTCCTGGGATAAACTCCATTAAGTCATGGTGCACAATACTTTTAATGTTCCATGACTCATAATCCTTTATAATCAAGTCTTAAAAATGATATCTCATCACCTTTGCTCTATTTCATTCTTTAGGAGCAAGTTACTAGGTTCATTCCATACTCAAGGAGAGAGGGTTACACAAGGGCATAAATGCCCGGAGGCAGGGCCCATAGGAGCCATCTGATAAGCTGTCTATCACAATTACCTTCAGACTTTTACAATCTCTCAGAGTTTATACACATACATATGACACAGCAACAACAAAGAAATCTTTAAGGTTTATAGGTAGAGTTTTATTTACTAACTATTCAAGGAAGAGATAATTCCAAACTTATATGTATTTTCCAGAGGACAAAAAAGAGAAGATGCTCTTCAACTTACTTGATAAAGCTAGTCCATCCTAAACATTAGAAAAAGAAAGTAAAGCTAATTACATGCATGAACAGAGATGCAAAAATGCTTGATATTTTATTAGCAAACCTAATCCTGCAATATACAAAAAGCAAATTTCTTTTTTCTCTTCCTTTTTTTTTTTTTTTTTTTTAGAGCGAGCCCCTCATACATGTGCGCATGAGCTGGGGGTTTGGGGGGGATGTGGGGGGAGAGGGAAAGGGAGAGAGAGAATCCTAAGCAGGCTCCACACACAGCTTGGAGCCTGATGAGGGGCTCAATTTCATCATGTTGAAATCATAACCTGAGCCGAAATCAAGAGTCGGATGCTTAAATGACTGGGCCCCCCCGGGCCCCACCAAAGGCAAATTTCTTCTAATATAACTCATCATATTCATTGATTAAAGGAGAAAAGGCATATGACCATTTCAACAGATGACAAGAAAACACTTGGTGAAATTCAACATCCATTCATGATTTAAAATAAACAAAATAAACAAGATTTCTCATCAAGCTAGGTATAGAAAATTCTCCAAAGAAAGGCAAAGAAATCTGCCAGAAATGTGCAGCAAACATTATACTTAAAGGTGAATTACTCATAGTCCATTAAGGACAAGAACTCGACACTAATTCCCTCGCTTATTTGCTTTTATTCAACATTGTACCAGAGGTCCTAATGCACACATTCGAATGAGAAAAACCAATGCAATGTAAGAATTGAAAAGAAAGGAAAAAACCTGTCAATTTCTATAGATTTTATCTTCGTGTGCATGTAAACCTCACTATTGTTAGAACCAGTAATGAAAATAAGATTCATACAAAGACATAAATTGCATTCCCATACTCCTATACCTTTTGAGAAAGTATGTTTTTAGAGCAACAATAAAAACAAGCTACCTTGGTATTCATCTAGCTAAAGACGTGCTAGTGGAAAATTTTATAATATTGTATTGAAAGACAGTAATAAAGAGCTAAATCAGTGGAAAGATATACCATGTCAATGGATGGGAAGATGTCACATTCACCAAAAATGATCTATAAATTTAAACACCTCCCATCAAGACCCCAACAGAAGTTTTCATGGAATTTGGTATGCTGATACTCCCATGTTTATGGGAAACATATAGGCCAAGAACAAGCCAAGATAATTCGGAAGAAAAACAAGGTAGGGAAACTTGTCTTACTAGATTTCAAGATTTTTATTAAACAACAGTCTTTAAGACAGTATAGTACTGGTATTGGGATAGAGAAATAAATAAGGCAATGAAATAGAGTACACAACCCAGAAACAGACTTACTACAAATGATTTATCATCCAACCAGTTGCTAGAACAATGTGTTATATTTACGGGGGAAAAAAGTTAAATTAGATCTCTGCTTCACACAATTCACAAAAATAAATAAATTCTAGCAGAACTTAATGTGGAAACCTGACTTTGGGGGGAAAAAAGACACACACACACACACACTGCACACACACACAAACCCAACTTTTAAAATGAACTTAGGGTAGAGAAAAATTTCTTAAAAAGATGTATAAAGCACAAATCTTAAAGTCAAAACAAATTGAACTATACTGTCAATGTCCTCTAGCCAAAGCTCAGTAAGAACACATTCCTCTTTGAACAAATTGGATTTATTGCTTTTGAGACCATGGAGAACTGTAAGGTGTCTCAATAAGGGGGTGCTGGAAAAGACTTAATGGGTTTGTGTTTGCATCGAGCAACTGGAGGGAGGTTTGAGGAAGCTGGGCTTTGCTCTGGATCAGAGGCTGTTAGAGCAGGGATCTCTCTGTGACTTGAGTATCTGAACCTATTTATCTATACAGAGTGCAGATGAGCAGGAAGGTAAAGCTACAATTGACCCACAGGCATCGTCATGCATATCATGACCAGGATGGGGGAATGTGTGGCTACTGTTGTGGTTTGGACAGTGTTCATGCCTGTTAGCATTCAGTCATGTTTTATGGAATGGTCTTGTTTTTGTCTCCATCCATCAAAGCTGCAGAATGTCTTTGATTCTGTTATTCTGTGGACTTGTTCCTGTTCAACAGGAGAGAGCAAGTCCTGGCCGGTCATGCCATCCCAGCTCTCAGATGTCAGGGCTTGGTCCTGTCTTCTTTAAGACTAAGTTAAAATCTAACCCACAACGGGTACCATAAACAGAGTGGGACAAGCTGCCAGCTGAGAGAAGATACTCTCAAGATATCTCCTTGGCTTCCAGCCCAGCATGTGAGGTGCTGAGAAGTCATCAGTACCTCTTTTTTTTTTTTTTTAAAGATTTTATTTATTTATTTGACAGAGAGATCACAAGTAGGCAGAGAGGCAGACAGAGAGAGAGGGGGAAGCAGGCTCCCCGCTGAGCAGAGAGCCCGATGTGGGGCTCGATCCCAGGACCCTGGGATCATGACCCAAGCAGAAGGCAGAGGCTTTAACCCACTGAGCCACCCAGGTGCCCCTCATCAGTACCTCTTAACCACAAGTACAAAACTGAACCAACTGAGGCATCAACACAGTCAGAGAAGTGAAATCCCAGGGCAAACTGCTCTCCCCAGAATTGGAGAGACAAGCAAGTGGATACAGAGAAATACAAGTTTGGAGAGCAGAAACACACCCATGAAAAGAAACTTCTAGGGGACCCAGTGCCAGCACAGGAAATCCTGAAATGCGAACAGAGAATTTCTGAAGGCTCAGTGTGGATAACTCTGAGAGTTAAAAAAGCAGGGGCCCCCAGTCATGGGGGACCCCTCCATGCAAATTTCATGAGTTTTACCTCCAGGAGTTCTACCTGATCCTTACAGTGAGTATTGGAGAAAAATTCCTTCATTCTTCCAGCAGCGGGAGGGAAAAGGAACTATTTTGAAACATGCCAGAGCTTTCTGTTCCTAACAAGGCCTGCCCTCAGCAGAAACCATTTTACCAGAGCCTAACCTCTCGGGTTTTGTGAGAGCCTACCCCATTTGGAGAAAGGGAAATGTGCAAGCCCAGGCCCCTCTAACCATCCTGTCCCATCTAGGGAGAGAAAAAGTGGAGATGCACTCAAGTTCAGTCGAGGGGCACGGGCTCACCAAGAGACTGAGACGTAACCACGGGACTGCACCACGGCCTCCCCTCCCCGACACTTCCCCACTTTCAACACAGTTCCTTCTACCCAGTGCATCACGTCCCCCTGTCAAAAAAAAAAAAAAAAAAAAAAAAGGATTACAAAGCATACTAAAGGGAAAAAACAGTCTGAAGAGACCAAACAAGCATCAGAACCAGAGTTAGTTGGAATTATCAGACAGGAATTTTAAAAAGCTAGGACTAACATGCTGAGAGCTTTAACGGAAAGGCAGACAACATGCAATAACAGGTGAATGAAGTAAGCAGAGACAGAAACTTTAACAAAGAATCAAAATGAAATGCAAGAGGTAAAAAATACTGTAACAAAGGATGCCTTAGAGGGGCTCATTAGAAGCCTAGACATGGCTGAGGAAAAAATCTCTGAGTTTGAAGATATGACACAAAAAACCCAAAATAGAAAAGCACAGAGAAAAAAGATTGGGGGAAAACATAGAACAGAATATCCAAGAACTGTGGGACAATAACAAAAAGCATAACACATGTGTTATAAGGAAACTGGAAGGAAAAGAGAAAAGGAACAGAAGTGATATTTGAAGAAGTGATGACTGAGAATTTCCCCAAATTAACATCAGACTCCAAACCACAGATTCAGGCATCTCAGAACACACCAAATAGGATAAACACATAAAAAGCTACATCTAGGCATATTACATTCAAACTATAGAAAATCAAAGAGAAAGAAAAAATCTTGGAAGGAACAGGTTGGGGGGTGGATACCTTATCTATACTTGATCTATAGAGGAACAAAAGTAAGAATTATATCTGAACTCTCAGAAACCATTTGAGCAGGAAAAAGTTCAAGTGAAATAGTTGGTATTTACCCAAAGGAGTTGAAAACGTATGTCCACACAAAAACCTGCACATGGATGTGTACAACAGCTTTATTCACACTTTCCTTAACTTGAAAGCAGCCAAGATGTCCTTCCAAAGGTGAATGGATAAATAAACTGTGGTCCATCCAGACAATGCAATATTATTCAGGGCCAAAAAGAAATGAGCTATCAAACTACGAAAAGACATGGAAGAAACTTAAATACATATGATTAAGTGAAAGATTCCAATCTGAAAGTCTGCATGCTGTCCGGTTCCAGCTACGTGGAATTCCAGAAAAGGAAAAACTATAGAAACAATTAAAAAAATATATAGTGATTGTCAGGGGTTCGGAGTGAAGGCGTGGAGCACAGAGGAGTTGAGGGCAATGAAGTTATCCTTTATGATATTACAATGGTGGATACATGTTATTATGCATTTGCCGGAACCCAGAGAATGTCTAACACCAAGTGGGAACCCCAGTGTAACTGTGGAATCTGGGGGATGATGACGGGTCAGGGTGGATTCGCTGATTTTAACACCTGTGTCACTCTGGTGAGGGATGTGGAGGGTGTGTGGGGGGTAAAGGGGGTAGAACGGAAGTATGTGTATTTTTCACTCAATTTTGCTGTGGACCTAAACTGTTCTAGAAAATAAAGTTTATTCATTACAAAAAGAATAGATATACAGCAAAAGGTTACTGTTGTGAATATACAGAATTCCTACAAACTAAGGGCACCCAGGTGAATTAGTGGGTTAAACCTCTGCCTTCGACTCAGGTCATGATCTCAGGGTCCTGGGATCGAGCCCTGCATCAGGCTCTCTGCTCAGCAGGAAGTCTGCTTCCCCCCCCTCTCTCTACCTTCCTTTCTGCCTATTTGTGCTCTCTCTCTCTCTCCCTATCAAATAAATAAATAAAATCTCTTAAAAAATGTTTTAAAAAGAGTTCCTACAAACCAATAAGACAAAAGAAAAATAACACAGTAGAAAACCATGCAAAAGAACCCCACAAACAAAAAACTGATAAGAAGCCCAAAGAGCCCATAAGCAAATGAGACTATGCTCAATTTCAGCAGTAACTCATAAAATATAAATTACAACAATTGTAAGATACTGTTACGTACCCATTGTGTCTGTTTCCTAGGACCTAGGTAACAAATTACACAAACTTTGTGGCTTAGAAACCAAATATTTAATTCTCTCACAGTTCTGGAGATCAGAAGCCTGAAATCCAGGTACAACAAGACCACACTCTCTCCAGCGTCTCTAGGGGACAGTCCTGCCTTACCTCTTCCAACTTCTGGGGGCTGGGGCAGTGAGCCTCCTTAGCTCACAGCCATCTCTGCCTCATCTTCCTGTGGCCGCCTCCTCTTCTATCTCAAATCTCTTTCTCTGATGAAAACACTCGGCATAGGATTTAGGGCTCCTGTGGCTAATCCAGGATGATCTTACAAGGTCACATTCACAGATGCCCAGGGTTAGAGCATAGACATACCTTTGTGGGGGTCAACTGACTACACTCATTGGCCAAAAGCAAAAGTCTGAAAATACCAAGTGTTAGAGAGGATATGGGACAAGGGGAGCTTTCATAAAATGTTAGGGAAATTTTTCCATTAGTCATTCTCTTTGGAGCCAATATCCTCCAAAGGTCGTGTGTAGCAATACCTAGGAAAGTTGAAGATGAAAATACCACCTACACGTCGTAATCCCAGATAAGCACCCAAGAGAAATATTGAGACACATATCTGATGATAAAAATGCCAATGTTTGTAATCGGCAAAAAGGGCGCACTCTGTAAAGTCCACCATATGATTTTAGAGGGGCAACACTCAGTCCATAGGAGTCTGTCAGATCTCAATGGAAGGTCATGGCCAAACCTCCCAGGCTTCAACCAGAGGCACTGTTCTGTCCTCAGATTTGTCACATCTGTCTTCCTCCTTCCCCTACTACCTCCTTCCCCTGGCTGGTTGTTACATCATGGAAAACAGAGAAATCCCCAGAGGAAATCAGTCCCTCGTTCTCTGCCCCCAACTCTGCCAGCCCTCACCCCACATGCCCTGCCCTTCTACCTTCCCCCGACAAGGGCTCCCCATCTGGTTCAACCCCATAAACACCCGTAGGTATTCCTAGATCTCCCCACCCTGAACCCATCCCACCCCAGCCACGACCCGTTCTTGGCTTCCCTGTAGCAACTCCTGGAAAGAATCCCCGAGGGGCTTCTGGGTGGCTCGAACAGTTAAGCGTCTGCCTTCCAGTGACTGTACGTACCCACTCCGAGGTGCTCCTGGTCTGTCCCCCGCCTTCCCCTGCTCTGTCTCACTGACACGCAGCCGGGCTGGGCTTCCTCTTGTCCTCAGATGCTTTCGCTTGTATCCCGTCTGCCCGGGATGGGTGGCTCTTCCCTCCCGCTGCAGGTGGCGGAGAAGGACTCGGCCTGGGAACCGTGGGAGGAAGCACGGCCCTGATCTGGGACTTCTGGCCTCCAGAGCCGTGAGACAATGCATTTCTTTTGTCCTCAGCGACGACGTTTGCCACCATTTGTTACAGCAGCCACAGGACACTGGGCAAATGGTACCGTGGTCTTATTTTCTGTTTTGCCAATCCCTGTGGCTGTTGAGCTATTTGGGTGGCTCACTTCTGTTCCGTTTCATTTCGTTTTGTTTTAACAGCTTCATTAAGGTACACGTCAGCCACCGGGAGTGTGTATCACCCAATGGTGGGGCGCAGGAGGCCCCTTCAGGTGTTACCCCCCCCCTGCTCTTAGATGGGCCCCGCCAGCCCTGAGGCTCCCTTCCTGGTGTCCTAACCCCACAGCCGTCTCCAGCCCGGGCCCAGACTCATGTCTGGGGGCTGTGGTTGGCTGCGGTTCCTGCTAGGCTGACTCCGGTCTGGGGCAAGGATGACGTCGGAGTGCCTGGGGGGTTCTGGTGGCTTCTCCCACGCTCTGCCCAGAGCCACTCCTCACAGCCCTCCGCAGCCGGTGGTCTCGGTCGAATTGGACCACACTCAGGGCTGGTCAAGGACGGGGTCGGACAACCGGTGAGGAAGGGGACAGAACCCGCACCGTGTTCCTGATTCCCAGAACTCGCTGTGCGCTCGGGAAAGAGCTGAGGCCGTGTCGGTAGCCAACATTTAGGAGAGCTGACTGCGCCAACAGCTGTGACCTGCCTTATCTATTCTGGTTATCTTCCTGCGCGATCCTCTCAAGGACCCTGTCACTCACTGTTGTCACCTAGAGAGGCTCAGGGAGGTTAAGTAACTTGCCCAGGGTCCTGCCAGGTGCCCCGCCCATCCAGGCTTCCTGTAGCTGTCACGGCCCCTTCCTCTGCCCCAAGGACGCCCATTGGACTTGTTAAAAGAGGGGAGATAAATGACCCCTGTGGCATGGGGACGGAGAGTCGGTGCGGGGACCTGGGTGGGCCATAAAACGCTGCTGGCTGAGGGCTTCCTGGAGGAGGTAGCATTTGCTGCCAGGGCTCCACTGATATTTTATCCTGTAATCCTCTGGGGGATTTTTCTCCTCAGATAACTTCCTGCCAGCCCCTGTCAGCACCCCCAGAACAGTCTGGAATTGCCAGGCCTGTCCTCAGGAACACCTGGGGATGATTTTAGAGCCATGAAGTAGGAGGCAGCTTCTGCTTCCCCAGGGCCACTGCCCTGTCAGGCATGGGCATGGGCGTCTGGTAGGAGCTGGGTTGGGGTGTGGGGGACACTGGCAGTCAGCAGGGGCAGGGGTGAGACCGGGGATAGGAGCAGAGTCAGTGCCTCTGGACGCAGAATGTCAGGCAAAGAAGGCAAAGGTGTGAGGAACCCAGGGTCTGAGCCCACACTGGGGTGTGTGGGGCCCGGGAGTCTCCGGAGTGAAACATGGGGCCACAAGGCCAGGGACCGGGGCCGGGAGCTGGCTCTGCTCAGGGAAGTAGGCACTGTCCTACTCTGGCTGTGCCTGGATTTCAGATTCCTGGGCTTCAGCGCCCTCAGAGGAGCCCTCCCCCTGGGCCTGGTGGGGGTGGGTGGGAGCGGACAAATCCCATCCTCCTCAATGAGCTCCTAGACTGGGAGAGGAGGCAGCATGTGGGCAGACTGGGACCAACCAGGTGTCACCAAGCCTGTGACAGGGACGGCTGGGGAGTTGGGAGAGGAAAGGGGAAGCCGCTTGGGAGGTGAAGCCAGAGCTGAGTCTTTGGTTTATGGTTGTACAAGTGACACTTACCGTCTATTTCTGCTCCTGAAAGCACTGCCTTCTCACTGTGGAACCTCTGGAAGCCACAGAAAGATGCTCAGAGTCAATCACAGAAGGGCGGGGGCTCAGCGCTGGTGGGGCGAGGGGCTGTGGGCCACACAGACTGGGACCGAAGCCACCATACAGCAGGTGTGAGGAGGGGAAATCAGGTCCCCCCGGCCCCCAGTACCTTGGAGGGGTCATAATCAGACCAGCTGTCTTTCCTGTGTAGTCTGTGCTCCGTGGTGGGCCCCCCACCCACGGACATAGCCCCAGCTCCCTGTGTGAAGGCACTGCCTAGCTGTATCTCGTTTCTCATAACCTGACCACATGCCAGTCCCTCTGCCCAGAACCCCGGCCCTCCCAGAGCCTGCTCCTGCCCCTCTTCCTCCCGCTGCATCTGGAACCCGCCGGTGGGGCCTCTCACTGGCCTCAAACAGCCTGTGGCCCACCGATCCCTGTTTGTGAACTGTTTTCAGTGTCATTGTTCCTCCACGTTTAGACTATGAGGTCCGCGAGGACTGGCCAAGTCGGCTGTGTCACCTACACAGCCCAGACCCAGCCAAAGCCTGCCCTGGTAAACATCCAGGTCAGTAAGCCCCCAGTCCTTGCCCTCCAGGGGAGCAAGCAAGAAGGTGTCTTGGATGAGAAGCAGGAACCAGCAGGCCAGCTCCAACCCCTCCGGGCATGCCCCCACCCAGCTTGGTTTCCCCATTTATTGGGCAAGAGTGGGGCCGGGCCTGGGGATCTGGCCATGGACGTCTGAGGTTGTCACCAGACACTCCCAAGTGTGCACAGTGAGGACACACCTCACCTGGGAAAGGTAAGACTGAGCTGCGGCCAGGGACTGGGGAGGGACATTGGGACACCTGGGTGCCATAACTCAGCTCAGACTCTTCCACTCTGGGCCTTAATTCAGGGCCGAGTCCTTTGGCCCTAGAGAGGTTCTAGGGAGCCACTGACAAAGTCAGAGCCGGGCTGATAGGCGCGGGAGCTGTTTGAAGCCCAAGCAGAGAGCTGGGTGAGGAGGTGATGCTGGCAATCCAGGCAGAGCTTCAGGTCCGAGCTCCGGGGGCTCCAGGTCAACCCTGCCAGCGGCCCACTCAGGCCTCGCTCCTCCAGCAAGTTCTCAGAAGGAAATGGTGGGACAAATGTGTTGGAAGGGTACGGGGGCAGCCCGGCCCTCTGGGGTTATGCAGGTCCCTGTAGGAGTGTCCGTGAGCCCATAGAGGTACAGCCAGGGGCATAGGGAGGATGCCCGAGAAGGTGGGGAGCCCTGGCCCACGCTGCCCCCTCCCTGCAGGATGGACCCCTACGCGGACACCCTGCGGCGGCTGCGGGAGGCCTTCAGCACAGGGCGGACGAGGCCTGCTGAGTTCAGGGCGGCGCAGCTCATGGGCCTCCGCTGCTTCCTGCAGGAAAACAAGCAGCTTCTGCAGGAGGCGTTGGCACAGGACCTGCACAAGGTGGGCGGGGGTGTGGGGGGGTACTGGTTGTGCCCCCGGTGCTTTCCTGTTTATTTCACATTTTCCCAGCAAACAATGTGTGACAGCGTTAAGTCATCCAAACCCGTGAACCACGGCTCCCATGTTACTGAGGGGGAAACTGAGGTGCATGGGGGTTAAGGCATTGGAGCTCGGGCCACCTGCCCTGGGGCCCCGTGATCGTCACCCCTCGCTGTGCTCACCGTGTGGCCTCTGGGGGCTCTCTCCATGACCTCAGGGTTGGAACTCTTGGGGATCCCAAGCACTAGGTCCCTTCCCTGCCCGGCCCCAGACCTGACCCTGAATTCTCTCTCCACTGCAGTCAGTCTTTGAGGCAGAAGTATCCGAGCTCATCATATGCCAGAACGAGGTCGACCTGGCGCTCCAGAAGCTACACACCTGGATGAAGGATGAGTACGTGGCCAAGAACCTGGTGAGCCGCTGCCCGCAGCGGGTGGGGCTGGGGGTTGGGGGGCAGGGCCCCAGCCCAGGCCTCTTCACCACCCAACAGCCCCGCCCCCAGTCTCTAACTTCCTCTGTCTCCTCCTGAGGACTCCACTCCACATGCCCCTCAAAGACTCTGGGGGGCGGCTTTGGGGTGATCCACGGTCGCGCCTTACTACGTGTCCTGAACCAAAGGTCTTGTCGCTGGACTCAGCCTTCATCAGGAAGGAACCCTTGGGCCTGGTGCTCATCATCGCCCCCTGGAACTACCCGGTGCACCTGATCCTGGTGCCGCTAGTGGGCGCCCTCGCTGCAGGTGGGGAGGCCGCCCAGAAGCCCTTCCCAAAGGAGGCCCCCAGAATTCCATTTATGTGGTACCCCGGGCCTCTGGCCTGTTCTTTGCATCTCTGCCCTGGGTTGGTGTGGGGCACTGGCCTTTCCCCACGACGGCCCCATCTGTCCCTGAAGGGAACTGTGTGGTGCTGAAGCCATCAGAATTAAGTAAGGGCACAGAGAAGGTCCTGGCTGAGGTCCTGCCTCGATACCTGGACCAGGTGAGGATGGCCCCACCCCATCAGCCCCCAGGGTCGCACACCCCTATCCCTGTCAGCTCCTGAGGGCCAGCTGTCCCCAGAGCCTTGAACCACCTGCCCTGCCTTGGCAGAGCTGCTTTGCCGTGGTGCTGGGAGGGCCCCAGGAGACGGGGCAGCTGCTGGAGCACAAGTTCGACCACATCTTCTTCACGGGTGAGAGTGGCCTCAACCAGAGTCCTGGTTGGGGTGGGGGTGGGGAGAGAAGGCTGTGGAAGGATGAGGTGGTGGCCAGCAGCGGCCAGCATCCCAGATGGCAATCAGCCCTGGCCTTAGAGGGTGGAACGCTGGGGCAGCAGGGCCTGGGGCAGATCCCAGCAGACAAGGTACAATGGGCCATTGGTGCCTGGACCATCTAACCAAGGCCGGTTGAGCATGGGGGGCGGTCAACTCCCATATCCCCAGGGAGCCCCCGTGTGGGCAGGATCGTCATGGCTGCCGCCGCCAAGCACCTGACGCCCGTCACGCTGGAGCTGGGGGGCAAGAACCCCTGCTACGTGGACGACGACTGCGACCCCCAGACCGTGGCCAACCGCGTGGCCTTTTTCCGCTACTTCAACAGCGGCCAGACCTGCGTGGCCCCCGACTACGTGCTGTGCAGCCCCGACACGCAGGAGCGGCTGCTGCCCGCCCTGCAGAGCGCCATCACCCGCTTCTACGGCGACGACCCCCAGAGCTGCCCGAGCCTGGGCCGCATCATCAGCGACAAGCACTTCCAGCGGCTCCGGGGCCTGCTGGGCTGCGGCCGCGTGGCCATCGGCGGCCAGAGCGACGAGAGCGAGCGCTACATCGGTGAGCGCGTCCTGTCGCCGCGCGGTCGCCGGGCGGAGGCCCTCCCAGGACGCGGGTCGCGCGTGGGCCTCGAGCCTGGGTCGCGAGTCCGGGCCCCGCCCTCGACACCCAGTAGCCCCGCCCCGACCCCTCGTCGCCCCGCCCCGACCCCCTCGTCGCCCCGCCCCGCCTCGAGGCTCCCAGGGCCTCGCCATCTAGCCCAGCCTGGACTCCTGCCTCCCCCACCTCTGCTCCACCGTGACCCCCGCCCGGGCTGGACAGCCCCTCGCCGTCCTTCCTGGGGGCCGCGGGGCCGCTCTCTTCCCCCGAAGGCCCCTGAGGCCCGCCGGTGGCCCACCCCCACCCCCGTCCCGCCCCAGCGCTGAGGGGTCCCTTGTGCCCGCAGCCCCCACGGTGCTGGTGGACGTGCAGGAGACGGAGCCGGTGATGCAGGAGGAGATCTTCGGCCCCATCCTGCCCATCATGAACGTGAGGAGCCTGGACGAGGCCATCGACTTCATCAACCGTCGGGAGAAGCCCCTGGCCCTGTATGCCTTCTCCAACAGCAACCAGGTGGGGTCTCAGGAAGGGTTGGGACAAGGGAGGGGCTGAAAAAGGTGCAGACAGGTGACCTTCCCCTTGATAGCCCATGGTGGGAGGGTTAGGGGCAACATCTCCCGGACAGAGGTTGCCTGCACAAGGACTCCTGGCAGAGAGGGCTTGAGCAAGGCCACATGTGTGGCTGGCCAGCTGTCTGCCCTGGCTGGGGCAGCTTCCACCAAGAGAAGAGATGCCTTTTTCCACCCAGAGAGCCCCGTCTTCCTAAACCAGGAACGGGCCAGCAGAGGCCCTGCAGGCTCTGAACGGGCCAGCAGAGGCCCTGCAGAGGAGAGGGGGCAGAGCAAAGCTCTCGGGGGAGACATCTCAGTACAAGATGGGACCATGGGACACTCTCTGCTCCCCGTGGAATGACGGGGGCCCCAACTCCTCTTTCCTGATGACAAACCCACCACTGGGCCTCTCCTGTCTACCCCCAGGTAGTGACCCAGATGCTGGATCGGACCAGCAGCGGCATTTTCGGAGGCAACCAAGGTTTCACTCACCTGTCTCTGCCGTCCCTGCCGCTGGGGGGCGTCGGTGAGCCCTGCCCTAGTCCGTTCCCAGGCCCCCACCCCTAACCCCACTCCCCACCCCGCCACGGGAAGACCGGGTTGGTACTCCCAACCTGGGAGGGCCCGGTTTTGCCTTCACTCTCTGTTCTACCTTGATCCAGGCCCTGGGCCTCTCAATGGCTCAGTTTCCCTATCTGCAAAATGGCTCTTGGAGTGGCTTGACTTGCCCTGAGCGCCGTTCCAGCTGTGGGCTCCGGCTTGGGGAGGGGGCTGCTGCTAAGGCTGGCTGGCCTGCCAGCCTCAGGCCCTCACCTCTGTGCCGGTGCAGGTAACAGTGGCATGGGAAGATACCATGGCAAATTCTCCTTCGACACCTTCTCCCACCACCGCGCCTGCCTGCTCTCCCCCTCGGGCCTGGAGAAGCTCTATGAATTCCTCTACCCGCCCTACACCGACCTCAGGCAGCAGCTGATAGGCTGGGCCTTGGGCTCCCACAGCTGCACCCTTCTGTGAGCTCCCCCTGGGCCACCTGCTACTGTCCTGCTACTGCCCAGGCGTCCAGTGGTCCCTGAAAGGTGGGGGTCCTGTCCTGGAGTGCAGAGATCCTGTTCTTAGGGTTTCGTCTCAACAGACCCCTGGCTGGGCAGGACCTCGGGGCCACAGGACCCGCCATTTTCAGGGCCAAGTCCTGTCTGAAACCCACTGACAGACTCACTGACCTGACCCTCTGCTTGGATATGTCTGTGTATTTACAGATATATGGATATCTGTAATATGGATATGTTTGTGTTTATAAAGGACACCTTTATATCAGATCTATAATTAGGTTCCCATATCTTCTTTTTTTAATAGCAAGGGAGGGGATGGGAAGCCATGGTGGGGAGGCAGCCCATGGGTTGGGGCTGCTGGGGAGGGGTCCTCAGGTCAGCCTTGGGCCAAAATCTGCTGCCACGGCCACCTCCAACTCCCCAACCTGGGCTGTTGCCAGGAGGACCCCCAAAATACAGAGCGATTTCTAACAGTTCCATTCACACCTGGTTTGGGGAGCTGGTTTGTGTGACCTGAAGTGATCCGATCTTGAGTCCAGATCTGACTAACGGCTGATGTCACCCTGATGTGTGTGTGTCCCTGACAAGGACTCCGACGCTCTGGGTGCTTGGAATCAATAGGAGAGAGTGCAAAGTTTGATGAGTCATGTCTGCTAGGGGCCCAGGATGGGGTCGTGCCCATTTCGGACGCGTCTGTCATCCTGCCTTGCACTCCCAGAAGGAGGTCGTGGTGGGCAGAATTTAAATCTAGCCACTTCCTCTGACATGTGGGGAAACTGAAATCTAGAGACAGGACAGGGTTGAACTGAGTTTATACAGGAAAGCAGAGCAAAGCTGAATGATGAGGGGGGTTTCTGAGAAATAGGGAGGTGGGGGGAATCAGCAGAACAAATCTAGTTCACTGCTCTTTCCCTAGTCCTCGCCCTGAGAGCCCATGCCCACCCTCCTCTGCTCTTACTCAAAGAAGGTACTTAACAGGGACTTGTTGAGAGTTATGAACACACGATATTCTCTCTGGGTAATGGCACAGGTGCTCCTTAGAAGACAGTCCTAAGGTCTAAGGCCATTTTATTTCAGAGGAGAGCTCTCCTCAGCAGAGACATGTCAAGGAAGGACAGGCTTTATTGGTTATCACAGGGCTTGCTGATTGAATTTGGTAGAGGTTTCCATGTGTGCTACAATGTCCTCTAAATCAATGAAGGGAACAGAGACAGAGGCCAAATGATCAGACTAGTGGAAAATAGAATGTGCCCACAGGCCCAGAGGAGAGGGAGGTTGGCAGCTTTAGAAATTTGACCTGGTTGTGCGTTCCGTACCTGCTGCTGGGGGAGGCAGCTCCGTCAGGTGTGGGGGAGGGACTGGGGGGTGGCTCTGTGAGACCAGGACCCCACCTTCTCCCCCCCACTTTTTTTTTAAGATTTTATTTCTTTGTTTGACAGACAGAGATCACAAGTAGGCAGAGAGGCAGGCAGAGAGGAAGGGGGAAGCAGGGAGCCTGCCGAGCAGAGAGCCCGATGTGGGACTCGATCCCAGAACCCTGGGATCATGACCTGAGCTGAAGGCAGAGGCTTTAACCCACTGAGCCACCCAGGAGCACCCCCCTTCTCCCCTTTCTCAGTGGCATGCATTCCGCCGGTCCGGCTTGCAGCAGGACAATGGGATCCAGATGGAAACTGAGTGTTCGCTCTCACCCAGGGTGTGAACTAACTCACCCATTGTAAATTCCGGTAGATAATGTCTCTTCCATGTGCGGTGGGGCGGGCTATTCTCAGCAGCAGGGCGTGTAGATCTTCAGTGAGAGTCGGGATATTGGGTGCCTCATTTCTATACCTTCACGATATTGGGTGCCTCATCAGGAGTCCCCAGTCTGGTGTATGGGGCGACAGGCCCTGCTCGTTGATTATTTAAGTGCATCAGAACCTGGGACGGTACTTGGGTTCACCCAGCCAAGGGGGTTTTCACCTGTTAATAATTTAATTTGCTGCTTTAAGGGGAGCCGCTGCCTCCCACTTTGGGCCGGAGGTACATCTGTCCACACCTTTGTCCAGGAGGCACTGGGCAGTCCCTCTGCCCCCCAGACACCCTGGGGACACAGTGTTTGCACGTGGGCTGATTAAGGCCAGGGCTGAGTGCCAGTCCCTGACCCTTTCTCTGCAAGCCTTGTGTTCCTATTTCCAGTCCTTTGCAGAAAAGCTCCCCCTGTGCCTTAGGGGTCCTGTGAATGAGTCATTACGAGGCGACGGGGTCAGGGTCCCAGGAGATCCTGCCCAGAACCCAAATACTCCTTGTCATCCTGATTATTAAGCATCACTGTTAACTTTTATTGAGGCATAACACTCAGTAAAGTGCATGAATCTTTAAAAAAAAAAATTGAGGGGCATCTGGGTGACTCAGTCTGTTGAGCCTCTGCCTTCGGCTCAGGTCATGATCCAGGGTCCTGGGATGGAGTCCTGAGCTGGGCTCCCTGCTCAGCGGGGAGCCTGCTTCTCCCTCTCCCTCTGCTGCTCCCTCCTACTTGTGTTCTCTCTCTCTCTGTCTGTAAAATAAGTACATAAATATTAAGAAGCTGCTAAGTCTTTAAAAAAATTTTTTTTAATTGAATTTGCTGCTTTAATATTCAACCCAGCTGCTTGCGGGTGAGGGGGGACAACACCTCCATCTGGCGTCACGCTTTATGGTCTGGCACACCATGACCTCTGACATGAGGCCCCCCATGACCGGCTAGTCGACAAGGCCGTCTGTACATGGTGATTACATCCCCTAGTTCCTTGGTCTGCACGATGGCGAGGGATGGCAGGGGCTAGGCCCTGCACGGTGGCATATGTAGAGGTTGGGATCTGCCGGGCTCAGTCAGCCGGCCGCTCCGTGGCGGGGAGCTCTGGTGGATGGCCCCGGATTTCTGGCAACTGTCTTGGGCGTTTAGAGCACCAGGTCACTGTAGGTCAAGGACAGCCAGGAACCCTGGACAGCATGCCGTGCTGCGGGGGCACTGTGGTGTCCACTCTCCCTGTGCCCCCGATCTGCCCAGCCGGCCCCCGAGTCCGGGACTAGGGCTCCCCTGCGAGCCGGTCTTGGCTTCCTGACTGTGAGCGCTTGCGCCTTACGCACCGAGTTAGAAAACCAGAGAGGGCGGCCTCAGGTTCCTGCAGGTGAAGCCAGATGCCTTTCCACATGTCCTGCCCCCGAAAAGCCTTATTCCTGAACTTCCTCCCCACGGCTTCCCAAGGTCAGAGCCTTGAGGTTAATCCCTTTTGAATAAGCCACTGTCCAAGGGTTAAAGGCCACTGCTCCTGAGTAATCACGGGCCTGATTGCTTTGTGCTCCTCCTGCTGGCTGCTGGCTGCTGGCGGAGGCTGCGTGGGAGGGAGCCTCTACCTGGAAGAACCAGGTGCCCTCTTCCAAAGCTGGGACCAAAACCCTCGGGGCATTGTCCCTTTCCGTTGGCTCTTACCTTCCAGATGCACAGACACATCTAACTCAAACCAAGCCCTGCTTGGGAGATGCCCAGAGCTATCATCTGCTTTCCCAGTAGTTTTGCCTTCTCAAGGTGGGCTTGCTGCTCCAACCCCCAGACCCACAGGTGCCTTTTCCTTACCAGGTGACATAAGGGACAGCGGCCCACAGTCCTGCCCCCGCCACACTGGCTGTGACCTCAGCCGCACCCTCACCAGCACCTTCCTCACCTGGAGCGTCCTCGCCGCGGGGCAGCCCTGCCTGGGACTGAAGTCCCCGCCTCAGACTGTCCCCTTCAGCCACCAGCAGGTCACACCCTCTGCCCGAGATACTCATTCTTCCCTCTCCAGCTCAGAAAAAACCAGACTGATGTCACCTTTCCAGGAAGCCCGTTCTGACCTCAGGCTGGTCAGGGCCTCCTGAGTTCCCCAGACCCAAGGTTCACCTCAACTCAGCCCCGCAGGTTGTGTTTGCCTGTCTCGCTCCCTAACTGCTGTTACACCTTCCTCTGGTAGATACTCGCTGAGCCCCACCTCTGAGCCGGCTTTGTCCTGCTCCGGTGAAAAAATGGGGAATAAGACCCAGGTGCTGCCCCCGACCTCAGGGGGGAGACAGAGGAAGAACCCGGCAACCACAACGCGAGAGGCTAAATGTAGGGGTGCGGGCAACGTGAAGCATCTAATGAATTATTAATGTAATACATTAATGGGATACATCTAATGTATGGCCACAGGTAGCCAAGGAAGGCTTCCTGGACGTGGAGCGGCCACCCCCCAATTCACCTGCTTGGAGGCGCAAACATGGGACCCTCTCTCTGTTCTCCAGTTAATTCCTAGAGCATCCCTCTGCACGTTAGGGAATCCAGCGAGGCCGTCTGCGGGCCTCCCCTTCCCGAATGTTGCAGGAGTCCTGCTTCTACCTCCGGCAGGGAGCTCTAGAAGGATGGGCAGCCCAGCCGCTGCTGCTCTGCCTGCCGCCACGTGGTGTCGCTGTCGACAAGGTGCGTGACCTCCATGGCCCTTGTGTCCTGCAGTGTCCACGCTGCAGGGCTGCCCACGCTGGGTGCCCAATCCTAGCCTCCTTAGTGACGGATCCCCATGACTCCCAACCGACCTTCAGAGGTGGGAGAGGCAGGCCTCAGAGGGGGCCACACGCTCTGGTGGCTCAGCCCTCCCCCACCCATCGCAGAGATCTGCCCCTGAGCCCAGGGAGCTGCCACAGCCCCCTCCTTCTAAGACGAGTCCTTGTGGCCCAGGGGGTCCTCTCCTGCCGACAGAACTCGGGTGGGGACCCCCTCCCCGAGATGACCAAGAGAGATGACCAAATGCCCTCCTTCCTCCATCAGCCCCGTCCATCCCGGCAGAAGGGACAGCGGGGTCTGGCTTCCCACCCCCAAGTGGGCTCCCTCCCATGGGAATGGCCCAGCCTGGGAGTGACCCAGCAAAAGGCAAAGATACACTGAAAAGACTTTAAGATTTCAAAAATTGTTTAAAGAACCAAAGTAACCAAAGAACTTGCTGGATTTATTTATTTATTATTATTTTTTTTTCTCTTCTTACAGCTTGTGATTTCCTCCACAATTTTTTCTTTTTTATTATTTATTTATTTATTTGAGAGAAAAAGCGAGAGACAGCATGAGTGGGAGGGGCAGAGGGAGCGGGAGAGAGAGAAACTCCAGCAGATCCCATGCTGAATGAGGAGCTCCAAGCGGGGCTCGATCTCACAGCCCTTCGATCGTGACCTGAGCAGAAAATCAAGAGTTGGTCACTCAACTGACTGCCCCGCCCTTGATTTCTCTCCTAATTAAAAAATTTGATAAACTTTTATATTATATTTACTGTGTGTCAGACACTGTTTTAAGGACTATTAACGGTTTAATTTAAACCTCAGGATGATAGGAGAAGATATTATAGTTCCTATTTTACAGTCGCGGAAGCTTAGGACCAGAGGGGTTAAGTGACTTGCTCAAGGTCACACAGCTCGCAAGGATTCATACTATCAATGCCCTTAACCACTAGGCGGCACTTCCACAATGACAACTGTCTTTCTAAGGTGACTTGTGTCTCCCTTTCTAAACAAAGGAGCCAGGGCAGAGGTTGGCCCCAGCAACCTTGGCCCTCAGCTCTCTTCCCACGATGAGACTTGCGGCCACTGCCGCTCGGTATGGCCATCTTCCAGATGTTCAGTGATGAGGTTGTGCTCTATGGGGGGGGGTCCGCTAGGTACCCCGTGTTCATCAGGAGGCCGCGTGCTATGAGAAGGGCATTTCCTCCCTCCAGACTGCCAAGCTCCCATTCTCTGTCCCTGCCCTGCCACCCCACCCCAGGTCCCTAACCCATGCCAGACCTGCCCAGCCTCAGTCCTCCCATCTGAACAGTGGGTCCTGAGCCACAGTCCTGAGCCCAGGGGCCCCCTTTGCCGTCCGCTGTATACCCTGTTTATTGCCATACCTCATACCTCCGTGCCTCAGCTTCCCATCTATAAAATGGAAGATGTCCATGGATTAATGGTTCACGTCCTCTATCCTGCATGGTCCCTCTGTGACCTCACAATCTGGGGCAGGTCTGGCCCAGCGTGGTCTTAGACACGCTGTGGGTCCCAGGGCCAGTGGTGGCTGTCTCTGTACCCACGATGGCTTATCAGTGCCCAGGAGGACTGATTCTCCCACTTGGAGAAAAACGGTCCTGGAGACAACAGACGGGTCCCCCCCAACCTGCCTGTACTCCGTGGGCCGGGGAGTCAGTCTGAGAGAGCAGAAGCTCGTGCCCGTGTATGCGCACACGTGTGTGGGCCACCACATGTGCCTGCCCAGGTGTTGTGTGTGTGTGTGTGTGTGTGTGTGTGTGTGACTGCACACACATGTGTTTCCAAGCCCAACGTCCCTAGGGCGTCCTTCCAGGGGTTCTATATGTGGCTGGGCACAGAGCCCTAATATGCGTTTCCAATGTGTAATGGCTCCAGTGCCCCTGGAGGTTCAGGAGGAGTTGGGCTGGGGAGGGGCTGGAGCCCAACAAGGCTTTCCCCGCCCAGAACAGCCTGCCCCGGAGCAGGGATGGGGGAAGAGGTAACTTGACTTGGGGTAGGGGAAATCCTGCCAGGGAGGCTGGATGGAAGTCCTCAGCACCCCAGGAGAGAGGGGGCACTGGGTCTGCTGCCGGGGTCCCCTCGGTCCTGAGCCGGGCACTCTGGGGCACACGTGCAGGCCAAACTGGATACAGCCTGACAGCTTCCATGCCCACCGGAGCCCGACAGGGCGTCTGGGGGGCCCGGCGCTCCGACCACGGGAGCTGTCACCCCCGTGACACGGCCCGGCCCACGGCACCCCCGCCTGGCCCATCTCTCCGCCCGCGGCCACAGCTGCCACGCGGCCTCCCGCTGTCGAGCAGCGAGATGAGAAGGTGTGAAGGATATGGGGGCACGAGGGACGGGCTGGCAGGCAAGATGGATGAGAGGGGCAGGGAGGCCAGCCGGCGCCTCGGGCAGGAAGGGCAGGCCAGCCGGGGAGGCGGTTATGCAGAGTGTGCTCGCCTATGCACAGCACGCGTGTCAGAGAGACGCGTGTGCACGTGTGCTCGAGAGCGGTTACGGGGCGTTGTGGCTTGGGTTCATCTGTGTGCGTGTGGGTTGGCGTGTCCGTGTGCGCACAGACGTGGGGGGGCTGTTTCCCATCACACAGACTGAAGCTGAGGGCGCGCGCGCACACACACACACACATCAGTAGCCAGCAGAAGCCCAGGCTGGCCCGCTCCTGGGACTCCAGGCAGAGGGGGATCCAGCCACCAGGACTGGTGGGAATCTCCCAGGCCCACCATGGATCCTGGGACAGTGTGGCCCTGCTGGCCACAGCCCACTGGATGGCCCCTGAGAGCTATTGGGACCCTCACAAGCACAGAGAAGGCCCCTATCTTGCCCCACAGCAAAGTGCAAAGCCTGACATGGGTCTGTGCCACGGGTCCGTCCGCCTCTCCCAGCTCAGCCGGCAGGGACCGGGGAGATAGGAGACCACAGCAGGCGCCATCCCTAACTCAAGGGAGGAGAGGTGGCCCCCCGACATGGGGCTCTGGGAAGAGTCAGGGTGTCCCCCTGGAAGAGCAGTGGCCCCTCCAGCCCTCGGTCCCTCCAGCCCTCGGTCCCTCCACGGCCACTCTCAGGTATGGGCTTCTGTGTACCCCAGGTCCCCAGAAGAGGTGGTGTGTTGGGGGAGGATGGTCTCGCCGGCCTTCGGGACCCCCGTCCAGTGTGCCCAGCACAGCCTGAGGTTCTGTCACCTAGCGCTAGCCTGGGGGCTCGAATACCCCCTCCCAGGGCAGGCTAGCTTGGGGTCCAGCCCCGTAATCCTCCCTGGGCCATGCGGTAGGGACGAGATGACCAAAGCACACTCTCCATTGACAGCAACCAGTTTGGGGGAGCCCCACCCCCACTGTGCCTTCCTGACTAGTGATCTATGCGTCCCCGAATGCTGGCCAGGACAGGCAGGGACAGCCTGGAGAGGGTGCCTAGTCAGGCTGGAGAGAACAGACAGAGCCGTGACCTCTGCCCGGGCCAGGCTCCTGCCCTGTGGGGATGCCGGAGGCCCCGTCAATCAGGACAGGAATGGTTTACCGCTGTCTATCCCAGGGACAAGATTACGTGCTTACTACAGTTGGGGAAACCGAGGCACAGGGACCTGTGCCACCAGCATTGCACAGCTCATCAGCAAGACCCAGCTTCCTGCCACCCAGGCCAGGGGCTCTGCTGTCACGGGCTGACGCTGACCCCTTGTGTCTCCTGCCCCAGTTGCCCAGGCCACGCCGCACCAGCAGCCCCAGGTCAGGGGTCGGGGTCCCGGCGAGAGGGCAACACTTCTGCCAGCCAGCCCTCATATTCCTGTGGCTCCTGCGGCCTCCCCAGCCTCCCCCAGGCCCTGTGGGCTCTGAGCCTCTCCAGTCACTGGGCCTGGGCCCCTGCGGACCACCCAACAGGTCCTCAAGATGAGGCCCCCACCTGGCATCTGGGTCCATTGATCAGGAACGGCTGGGGGTCTCCTAGCTGGGGAAGGGAGGGAGCTGGGAGGGGGACCGGGAGGGGGAGAGGAGGCTTTGCAACGTCAGAGCCTTCCCACCTGCCCTCCTCCCACACAGCGCCACGCCCGGAGCTGGACGAGCCCAGCCAGCAGCCTTGTGCAGCCCAGTCTGAGCGTGGCTTGGAGAAGGGGCCCTGCCTCCCCCCAGAACCAGGGTCCCACCTGCAGAGACCAGGTGCCTGGCGCCGGTGGAGAAGTGAGACGTGAGTGATTGCTCGGAGGGAAGGGCAGTCCTGCAGAACGGGCCGGAGCCGTGCCGCTGAGTGAGACCCTGAGAGGCTGACCACCCTCCCAGCAGGCAGGGGACCCCCAGGTGGCAGCTGCAGCTGGCCCCCACTGAGCAGGGCTCCTCCAGGAGCCAACGTCCAGGCCGTCCCCATGGCAGGTACGGTGTAGGCAGCCGAGATGGCCCCATGGCTGGGCTCAGGCTCCGGGGTGAATGGGGCAGGGCCAGGACTGGGTATGGGGACCAATGAAGCCCCTGCTGGACCCAGGTCCTGGGCCAGAGGGTGGGGTGGGGGCACTTCACTCTGAGGCCTCAGATCCCACCAGGGCAGGGCTGATGGGCTCATATTTGTAGGTACAAATATGGGGGTGTTGCTGGGTAGGGATAATGAATCATTTCTGGGAACGGAAAGCCTTTTCAGGCATGGATGACCTTGGACCTGTCCGCTCTCCTCTCTGGGCCTCACGCATTGAGTATTAACGTTGGGGCGTGGGGAGGAACCGGGCAAGAAGGCTTTAACTTCCCCTCCAGACCTGACTCCGTGCTTGTGGGGAACTGTCAAATCCCGACCCCAAGGGATGCCTACTTCTAGAGGAACCAGGCAGAAAACAGGCCCCTCCCAAGTTCCTGAGAGTCCTCGGGGGTGGCCCGCTGACCGAGGTAGGCAGGGGATGGGTTCGTTGAAGACCTGGGAACCAGCAACCAGCCCGCAAAGTTCCCAGGCCCAGGGAAGCCCTGAGCCTCTCCCCTGGGGACCCAGCACCATGGATCGTGGGGTACCAGTTACCTGGATGATGGACCTGCCCCCGCAGGGGCTCTGAGCAATGGACCATTGCCCATCTGATGGCCCAGTCCCAGTGCTGGGGGACATCAGCCCGTGTAGCCGTCCTGCCCCTCTGGGGGACGCAGAGCTGATGTGCCCCCTCCCTCTCAGAGAGACCCCCCCCCCACTCCCAGGCTGCAGAACTCCCAGGGGCTTTCATGAGGGGCCACTTTTCCTATGCGACCCCTCAGGGCTGCTAAATAGGGGGCCACAGACCCTGGGCCCCACACCGAGATGAGGTTCCTGTTGTAAGCCAGCTCCGACCGCGTGCTGCCCGCCTGCTGGCTCACCAAGTACACCGCCCCCGGCCCGGAATCTCCCTCCACCCATCCGTCTGTCTGTCCATCCATCCGACACCGAAATCCACCTCTGCCCCCGGGGGGAATCTGTTTTACCAGGCTCTTGGTCCCTCAGGGGGAGGTTAGAAACGAATAGTCTGTGTTCCAGGAATTTTTTTTCCCTCTCTGGTTTTAATTTTTAAATTGTGGTAAAATATACACAAAAATTTCCATTTTAGCCATTTGTAAGTGCAGAGCTCAGGGGCACAAGGGACGCCCACCCTGCTGTGTTTGCGTCCCCACCACCGTCTCTAGAAGTCTGTCATCTGGCACCACCGGAACTCTGTCCGCATTAACCGCTCACTCCCCCTCCCCCTCCCTCTTCCCATACCCCCCCCACGCCCCCCACAACCACCATTCTCCTCCCTGTGAATCGGACCATTCATGGAGTCACACAGGATTTGTCCTTTTGTGTCTGGCTTGTTTCACTTGGCATAACGTCCTCAAGGTCCCTCCGTGTCACAGCACACGGCAGGGTGTCCTTCCTCTTTAAGGGGGAATAATGGTCCGTGGTCTGGCCAGACCACAGTTTGCTCATCCGTCAGTGGCCATTCGGGGTGCTCTCTCCTTCAGGCTATTGGGGACAAGGCTGCTGTGGACACAGATGTGCATGAATCTGTCAGGTCCCCGCCGCACCCCCCACCCAGTTCCTTTTGTGCAATTCTCCACGTCTCGGCAAATGCCTAGAAGTGGAGTTGCTGGATCGCGTGGTGGTTCCGCTCCCCAGCAGCCGCGTCGCTTCCCATCCCACCGGCCACGCACCCGGGCTCCCACTCCTCACATCCTCTCCGATCCCAGCAGCATGTTTTTGCTTTGTTCTTGGCTTTTGTTTTATGTTTGGGAATAGCCCTCCACGTGGCTGTAAAGTTGTATCTCACTGTAGTTGGGATTTTTTTTTTTTTTTTAATAGAAGACGACAAAACGCGTGGCCAAGGCTTGAGCCAGGATTGTACATCAGAAACTGGAACTTTAGGGAGAAAGTGAGGAGGCCTTGTTGAAGGGTCTGGTGTGTGCCAGGCTCTGTAATCCATTGACCCTAGGAGGCAGATAATTAAGAACCCCTTGCGACAGATATGGAAACCAAGGGTCTGGGGTGGGGGAGGGCGTGAAACAATTTGCTCATAGCCATGAGTCCACTTGATGGCTCAAAGAATCCCTGGGGAGCCAGACAGGCCCCTTCTCTGGCCTCCAGGAGCTTTAAGTCTGCATTTACCTCATGAAGGGATGCTCAGTCAGGGGTCCTAGGGGAACACAGGCCTGGCAGTCAGGGAGGGCTTCCTGGAGGAAGAGGCACCGATGTGCAGCCTGAAGGATAAGAGCTGACTTGGTGGCAAGGGGGTGAGGCAAACGGGCCCACACTCTCATCCTCTCTCCCCAGCCTTCCTTTCCGCTGGCCTCGGGGTACTTGCATCCTCGGAGCCCTACACCCTGCCTATGACCAGCTCTGGCTGGGAGCCCCGGCTGGACGCCCCATTCCCGTCGGGCCCTTCCACCGGCTCCGCAGGGACCCAAGTCGTGGCCGAGCCCAGCAAGCAGGGCCCCAAGAACCCACGAGTGTCCAGCGTGACAGTTCAGCTGGAGATGAAGGCTCTGTGGGAGGAATTCAACCAGCTGGGCACAGAGATGATTGTCACCAAGGCAGGCAGGTGTGAGCGGCGGACGTGTGCGTGTGTGGGGTGGGGATGGGGGTCAGGCCGGCGCTGCATTTGGGTTCCTGAGCACCTGTCCCCTGCAGGCGGATGTTTCCCACCTTCCAGGTGAAGATCCTGGGCATGGACACACTGGCTGACTATGCCTTGCTCATGGACTTCGTGCCTCTGGATGACAAAAGATACAGGTCTGGGGGCTGCCCAGGGAGGGAGCTCAGATAGCAGGGGCTGAGCCAGGAAGCAGACCCCTCCCCGCACTCTGGGGTGAGCCAGGGGCGCGTCGGAGGAGCAGCGTCAGGCAGGCCCATCCCCGGGCAACAACTGAAGTCTGATGGCAGCGGGGGAGCCGAGCTCAGGGCAGCCGAGAGTCTCAAGTGGAATCGCGGGCCAGCCCAGGCAGGCAGAGTGGGCTAGCCCAGTGCAACCACGGGGAACTCAAGGCCTGACTGGAGGCCTCGTGTTCCTCACGGGCGAGGTGGGGCTGGTGCACGGGCAGTAATGTTGAGGGATGGCCCCTATGCCCCGCCGGCCCCGGCTCCAGGTGGGGGACCAGGTGGGGCACCCCTGCCACCTGCTCTGCTCCCCAGGTATGCCTTTCACAGCTCAGCCTGGCTGGTGGCAGGCAAAGCGGACCCGGTCACACCTGGTCGTGTGCACTTCCACCCGGACTCGCCGGCCAAGGGCGCGCAGTGGATGCGCCAGATTGTGTCCTTCGACAAGCTCAAGCTGACCAACAACCTGCTGGATGACAACGGCCACGTGAGGTCCCAGGCAATGGGGAGGGGTCAGGCCAGGGCTGGGGGACGCTGGGGTCTGATCGTAATGAAGTCTGGGACCAGGCCTAGCCATGCTGTCCATGCCCAGTGGCCTTGGTGCCCAGCACCCCGATTCACTACTAATGGCCAATGCTGGGGGCCAAGTTCACCTGGCCAGGGGCTGGACAGCAGAGGGGACTGTCCTAGCAGGCAGGTAAGGGGGCAGGAGGTGTGGGAATGTTCCAGCAAACATTGTCCTCCTTGTAGACAGTGTTTCTGGAATTCCCACCACAGGCCAGGCCCCTGGTAGGTGCAGGAACCCAGCACTGTTGCCGCTTTGTCAAACAGACAAAGATCCCTGCCTCCACGGGGCTCGCCTCCTGGGGTAGGGGACAGATGGTAAACAAAGAATCCAGAAGGCTCTGTGTGCAGTGTCTCAGATGCTGATGAATGCCAGGAGAAAAAGGAACCAGGGAGGGGGGCTGAGACAGAGGTGAGTTGTCTATTCAGGGAGGTTCTAGAAGCTGCTGAATCAATATTTGAAGAGAGAGCTAAAGGAAACGGGGAAGGCAGCCTGTGCACACAGAATTGGAAGCTGTTGCAGGGGATGAACAGCAAGTGAAAAGGCCCTGGGGCTGCAGAATGTTGGGTGGCTGGGAGGGGAGTGCAAGGAGGCGCCCATGTTTGTGAAGTGGAGTGAGTAGAGATGGGAGGAGGGGGACCCCGAGGCTGCCAGGGCTGATCTGTGGAGCCCACCGGCTGTGGAGGGTTCTGACCTTTGCTCTGCACGGGAGGCTTTTGAATGGGGGTGACATGAGGCAGCTCACTGGGGTTGCTGTGCACGGAACGGACAGAGAAGCTGGGAGGTGGGCCTGAAGGCAGCGGAGGAAATCTAGGCAGGCGTGATGGTGGCCAGGCAGCGTGGAGACGGTGGGTTGGGAGAGGTGGTCAGATTCTGGGTATTTCTGAAAACTGACAGCAGGTAAAGTGGCAAAAATGTTGGCACAAAGGGGTCTCTGCCACAGAGCGGTAGGCTCTGGAGACCAGACTCCGTGCCCCCATTATAAGAAAGGCAGTCTTCACGCCCTGGAGAGGATTTAGCCTCAGGGAGGGTTTGCAGCTTCTCCCCTGCACACCACCTTCCGCACCACCCCCTGCCCCCGCAGATCATTCTCAACTCCATGCACCGCTACCAGCCCCGATTCCACGTGGTCTTTGTGGACCCGCGCAAGGACAGTGAGCGCTACGCCCAGGAGAACTTCAAGTCCTTCATCTTCACGGAGACCCAGTTCACGGCCGTGACAGCCTATCAGAACCACCGGGTGGGTTGGGCCACAGCTCACAAGGCCGCTGCCAGCCCATTTCACAGGGAGGGAGACCGAGGCTCAAGGCTCTGAGGTCCCACGTGCTCACAGGGCCCGGCCCTTCTCTCCTTCTCTAGGCCCCGCAGACCTCTGCCCTCAGTCATTCCCCTGCTCTCATGCCCACTGGCTCTATGGCTCCTGGGCTGAGGGGCCCAGGCCCCAGAGCCTCGTGATTGGGGCATCCAGGGAAGACGGGGTGGCTGATCGTGGGGCCCCGCAGCCTTTCCCTGGCTCAGGGCCGGCTCATAACCACACTTTCTCCTCTGCAGATCACCCAGCTGAAAATTGCCAGCAACCCTTTTGCCAAGGGCTTTAGGGAGACTGACTCGGACTCCTGGTACTGTGTGGGCCCTGGCAGCTCCACCCTGGAGGGCACTGCCCTAACTCAGCCCCTCGCCCCCATCCTCATCCCCCGGGCCTCTCCTAAGGCCTCTCCTCAGACCTTCTCCGAGGGTCGTGCCCACTGACTCATCCTGGGGTCCTGCTGTCTTATTGATCACAACCCTCGGCCTGGGCTCTCCCCTTGACCTTCTGCCTCCGTTCCTGCTTGATGCATCTTCAGGACTGTATCTCCACGAGCCCTGCTCAGCATCCCAGCCCGGAGTCACAGCAGCCTCAGCCCCTGCCTGCTGAAGGGCCCCGCAGAGCAGGAAAAAGGTTCGCCCCCAGGAGGACCAGAGCCTGCATGGTGGGCAGGAAGTGAGGTGACAGGGCCACAGGGCCTCCAACAAGGGGCTCTGGCAGGTTCAGCAAGCCCGCTGGGCACCTGTGTGGAGAAAGAGCGAGAGGCAGAGATTTCTGGAACAAGTTAGGATCAACGGCAGAGAGAAAAGGACAGGGACAAGGTGCTAAGATCGGGGGTGGGAGGTTCGGGTGGGCTTCCTGGAGGAGGTGGCTCCTGAGTAGGAGCCCTGAAGAACTGGGAAGGATTTGGATAATTAGAGAGGGTGGGGAAGAGGGAACAGGGAAGGGAGAGGGAAGAGCAAAGGCTGAGAAGGGGAGGAATGGGATGGGAGCAGGGAAGGAACAAGGGAGGCTGAGGATGTAAGGGGAGGTCTGGGGTCCACTCAGACCACATCCTCCCTCAGACCCCAACAAAGCTCCAGCCTCCAACTCCAGGACATCTGCCCAGGTGCACCATCAGCTGCTGGCCCCCACTGATACTCTGCTGGCCCCAGCCACCTACCAGCCCCTCAACTACCAGGGCCTGTACCCTGGAGCCTCAAGTCCCCTCAGAATCCCAAGGGCCCGACCCACACCATATCCCCTCCCGAATATTCAGGCAGGCAGAGATCAGGAAGGCCTGCCCCTCTCAGCTAGGTTGGGGCTCCTGTCCCCCACTGCCATGTGCTTGAGGCCTGTCCAGGACCCGCAGTGATGATGAGGGCCCTGTGGACCGACTCGTCTTGCCCCGAATGTTACCCCCTCCAGCCTTGCCTCTACAGAGGCCCTGTCCCCTTCCAAGGAGAGCAGGGCAGGTGGAAGCCCAGAGAGGAAGGCTACCTGCCCAGAATCGCAGCAAGGCTGAGAAGGTGCCAGGCTTGGAACCAGCTGCCTCCTCCCCTCAACCTGCCCCCTTCTGCCATGAGGGGTGACTCGGCCAAGCCCTGCTTCACCTCTCCCTTTCCCCAACATTAAACTATTTGGCAAGAGTAATCACAGCACTTCTGTCCTTGGGGCTCGGGGTGGAGGGACTCAGGAACACCGGGACCCCAGATGATGAGCTGCAGACACCCCAAAGCTCTGCCCAGTGGGGGTGGTGTCTCTGGGAGCAGAGTGATGGTGAAGATACCAGCTGACACCAGGGCTCTGGCTGAGGCTGCACTTTCTGGTCCCTAACTTGTGTGTTGAGGTGAGGACTGAAACTGCAGCTCAAAGAGGCACCTGCTCAAAAGCAGTGCAAGGCTCGGTGACACGGGCCACTCCACGGACCGGGGCTGTGCCCAAGACTGGGGTGGTCTGGTCCTGAGAAGCGGGCGTCTGGAGGGATGCAGAGACATGATCGGCAGTGACCTCACGGGCCAGGCCAAGATGGGGGCGGGGGAGGGAGAAGGGCCTGAGAATCCAGCCCAGACTCGAGGCAGGACAGCTTCACAGAAAGGTGACATTTCAGCCGGCACCTAAAGGGGTAGCAATTGCGAGGGAAAGGGGCGGGGAGGAGGGGAGACAAGCTCCCAGCCACGGGAAAAGCGGGGCAAAGGCCTGCGGCGCCTGGGGAGGAGCCCCGAGGGGAACCCGGCCGGGCGCTCCCGCCGCAGTGCGTCCCCGGCCTCCAGGAGGAGCGCCCCGTGGACCCCCGAAACGCTGACTCCCAACATCCTGGAACACTTCGCGTTAGGTCCTTAGGAAAGGGACGGGCACAGGAGGGACGCGGGGCCCAGCAAAGCCTCGAAGCCTGACGCCCCAACTCCCGCAGCCCGCGGCCAGAAGGGCCGGGGGCGGAAGCCGGACGTGCGCCCCGAGACGCCCCAGCGGCTCTGAGACTAGCCCCCCGCATCACCGCCAGCTCCGACCCGGGCCCGCCCCTCTGCCGGAAGCCGTATCCTCGGGACTCGCCCCTTCCGGCCCCGCCCTCCAACGGGAGGGGGTCCCAGGCCCCGCCCCGTTCCGCCGAGGCCCCTCCTCCCACGTAGGCCCCGCCCCCAAGGGCACTCCTGGAGCGGCTCCGGGACTGGCCCACGGCCCGGCCCAGCTTCCCCCGGCAGGCGGAGGACGAGCGCTGTCCTTCCCCTTCCCTCCCAAGGCCCGGCGCCCTCCTTGTCCCGGCCTCGCCGGGCCGGACATGCAGCCCGACTGCCTGTCGGCTGAGGGCGAGCGGCGCTGCAGGCGGCTGCTGGCGGGGGCCACGGCCCGGCTCCGCGCTCGCCCCGCGGCGGCCGCGGTGCTGGTGCCGCTGTGCTCGGTGCGCGGGGTCCCGGCGCTGCTCTACACGCTGCGGTCCATGCGCTTGTCCGGGAGCCACAAGGGTGACGTCAGGTACACCGGCTGGGAACTCCTGTCCCTTCTGGGAGGACCGGAGGCACCTGAGCGAGGCGCTTCGCCTCTGCGAGCCTGGGTTTCCGCCTCTGGGGAACGGGTCTGGGGAGAGCCACGGCCCCGCGTCCCTCCGACCCGAGCCTGACGCCGCGGGTGCTCTTGTCCGGTCGCCACGCCGGACCCCTCGAAGCGCGTCCCGCACCGCCTCGGGCTGGGGACACCTCTCGGAGCTGTGTCCGCCCCTCCAAAAAGGCAGGACCCCGCCCCCTGCCGGAGACTCAAGGGAGATTCGGGTCCTGGAGCCGAAGAAGCTGGCCTGAGGGGGCTGCCTGGTTTCCGGCCCTGGTCCCGTCCGGGTCCCAGTCCCCGGGGGTCATAGCGCCACTGGGGCCACCATAGGTAAAACATGAGCTCCAGGGCCTCTCCCTTACCTCTGTCGTTCGGGGAGGTAGACCGAGCCTGGAGAGCTCATGTGGCTTGCTTGAGGCCTCACTACAAACTAGAGGCAGAGATTGAAGATGCTTAGGTGGGTGACTAGCCCTCTGCCATAGCTGTCACGCCCACCCACCATGGCCCCAACAGACCAAGGACCAGACTCCCTGTGCTTGTCAGTTTCCCAGGTGGCAAATGTGACCCCACTGACCAGGATGTGGTGCACACAGCCCTAAGGGAGACCCATGAGGAGCTGGGCCTTTCTGTACCTGAGGAGCATGTGTGGGGCATCCTGCGGCCTGTGCAGAATAGGGTAAGGCCACCACCAGGGACAAAGAGGGTGGCCATGGTCTCTGGCAGGCTGACAGCATGGTGGAGCCCCATACATCTGCCTGGTGGTCACGTTCCATCCCCACACCCCCCAACAGAGAGGGGCTGGGGTATCTTCACTCCTTTTCACCGGGGATCCTGAGGCTCAGGTCTGGGGCTGGAGGTGGCCCCAGGGTAAGCCGGCTCTGCCCAGCTTGGCGGAGGAGGGTTGGGGAAGGCTTCACAGGGTAGACAGGAATTGGATGATGAATGGGAGATTTTAGGGCAGTAAAAGTCAGGAAAGGTTATTCTAAGCAGTGGGAACAGTCTGCAAAGGCCCAAAGGGCTGCATGGCTCTGGTGAGTTTCAGTGCCCTCAGTTAGTCACCCAGGCCGGTGGGCTCAAGGACAGGGGCCTCCAGTGCTGAAGGGCTCTGGATGGCAAAGGGGTGGTGTCCCCCTCAGGCTCCCCTCCCCACGACCATGCCTCCCCTGACTGCCTGTCACCCTCCTGCCCCAGCAAAAGGCCAACGTGGTGCCAGTGCTTGCCGGCGTGGGCCCCGTGGATCCCCAGAGTCTCAGGCCCAACCCAGAAGAGGTGAGTGGGGGCGATGGTGGGGGCCGACCCACTGGGGAGGCTCCGTCCGCAGCAGTCCTCCGTCCGCTCTCTGACCGCCTCTTTCCCACAGGTGGATGAGGTATTTGCCCTGCCCCTGGCCCACCTGCTGCAGGCGCAGAACCAAGGGTATACCCACTTCTGCCGGCGTGGCCACTTCAGCTACACACTGCCTGTCTTCCTGCACGGGCCCCACCGTGTCTGGGGGCTCACAGCCATCATCACTGAGTTCACCCTGCAGCTGCTGGCCCCTGGTGCCTACCAGCCCCGCCTGGCCAGCTCGGAGCGGCCCCTAGGCTGAAGGCCTGGCCCTGGGCAGCCCCCTCCTTCAGTCTGTCGGGCCAGCTCCATTCCCGGACTGAATAAAGAGCTTTTACCAATTCTGTGGCAGCCGCATCTTCTGCACTGGGGCCTTGACCTTGGGCAGACCCATGGGACAAGTGGCCTCCTGGCTGGGGTGCCTCTGTCCCATCACGCTGTTACCCACTGAACAGTGTGGGTGCTTACTTTGTACTGGTACTTGGCTGTCACCACAGCCCTGAGGTGGGGCCAACGCTGGCCTTGGCTGGTGAGACCAGGGCTCAGGGAGAAGAGACACCTTGCCCAAGTTCACGCCAAGCTAGGACTTGAGCCAAGCCCTCGCTGACTCCAGCGCCCATACTCAGCCACAACATTATAGTTCCTGCTCCTGCCTCTGTGTTTAGCTGACCCCGTGCCAGGCGATAGGAATCCAAAGAGGAGCCCTGCTTGTTACTGCAAAGTTCCAACATGACCAGCTCCTGCCGTGCGCCAGGTTCTGTGCTGCCCTGACTTCTGGGGTGACCCAGTCTGGGGAGGACCTCAGAGTAGGTCCCACAGATAATCACGTGATTATACATTAATTAAGCACAGACAATAGTGGAATTATACATCAGTTATATAGAACAGAGAGAGGTGGTAAGCAGTCTGTCCTTGTCACAGTAGACTGGGCAATATTAGCTGGACAGGTGATAGGAAACTCCACCCACTAGCTGACTTGGGCAGAAGAGGAATGGTGATAAACTTGAGATATACTAGCTTCAGGCATGGCTGGATCCAGGAGTTCAGAGGCTCTCTTTCCCTTACTGTGCTTTCCACTATGTTGGCCTAACTCTTGGAGAATCTCTACTCTGCAGGTGAGAGGTAAGGAGCAGGCAACAGCTCTGGGATGGCACAGCACCGAGAACTGGGAAGGAGGATGAACCTTCTAGACTGAGTCTAGGGAAGGGGGCAGTCCCCAAAAGACCAATGGGAAGAGAGAAGGGAAGGTTGAGCAGGTAAAAATCAGCCAAGTTCCCCTGCAGAGTGACCTTGAAACCAAAGGTGGGCAAGAGCAGGTCAGATCAAAAGGCAGGGGAGGGAAGCTGGGGTAGGAGGAGGAGCACATACACAAAGTTTAAGGTGTTTGAGGAAATAAGATTAGCAATGTGGGGGTGGGGAGGGGCCCCACCACTCCGGGGCCACATGCTGGCTCCAGTGATGGGTTAGGATCTCGTTCCAGGCTGGGAGAGGGGCAGATAGATGGAGATGTTGAAGTGACATGATTGTGTTTGAAAAAGCTTGAGCTGCCAAGAGGCCCAGACGGCAGACGCCCTCCTTGAGTCTCTTCCCCCAGCGCCCATTCCCACTCCACAGGAGCCCTGTCACCTCACCTCCCGTGTGCCCCCTCCACACCTCCCAAAGTGTCCCCCACACCGCTATCTGCTCCTACACACCTCCCCACGTGCTCCCTCCTGCAGGGTCCCTCCCGCCTCACCCACCCCTTCCTTCACAGGCCCCTCCTGCGGCCCCTCACACTTCGCACCCCTTGTGTCATCTCTGGCCCTCCAGGCTCCTCACCTGGGAGCAGGGCGCGTGATGGTGGTAAAAATAGGTATGACAGTGTGTGAAGTGGGAGGGAGGGAGGTGGGCAGCTGAGCCCCTGCACTAGAGAAGGTGCCAGCCTCCCAGCCCTGGAGCCCAGTTCGGAGCCCCGCCCCTTCCCCCTCAGTGGCGGGCCCTGTCACCGGGTCTGGGAGGCCCCTTGCTCAGGTTCTTGCTCTCGAGGGTCACCTCAGTCTGGCTTATACTCCGCGAACCAAAGCAAGGAGGAGCAGCTCACAGAGCGGTGAGTAGCCGCGGGCCTCCTTCAGGCTGGAGCGCCCCCCCCCCCGCCGCCCGCTGTGACTCTGCACTCTGTCCTCAGGTCCTGGCTGCCACCCAAGACCCCCACCAGTGCCCTCGGGGATGCCTCATCACCCTGGCTTCTTGGCCCGCCGCGTTCCCTCCGTCCCCGGCCTGTGGAGGCGTTTCTGAGTCCCTGGCCCCATGTCCAAGCCCCCATGGCAGGCACTGCAGAGGTGAGCCGGGGGCAGCCACGGCGGGTGAGCATGCGGGAGCACATGGCCATTGACGTGAGCCCCGGCCCCATCCGGCCCATCCGTCTCATTTCCGACTACTTCCCGCATTTCTACCCCTTCGCTGAGCATACCCTGCGCACCCCCGAGCCACAGCCTGCAGTGACCCCCGCACCCCAGCCGCAGCCCGACCCAGAGCCAGAGGGAGATTCAGATGACAGCAGTGAGTGGGGACAGGAGACTGGAGAGGGGGGACACTCCTGGCCCAACCTGGCCAGGGCAGAGTTTGGGGCGTCCCAAGCATCTGACTGGGGAAGGGAGGGCAGGAGGCATAGTGCCATTCGGGCGGCGGGGCGGGGGTCGAGGTGGGCGCTGACCCTGCCTGCCACCTGCTGTTAGCTTCCCTGGGCACCCTCGAGTTCACGCTTCTTTTTGACGCGGACAACAGCGCTCTGCACTGCACAGCTCACCGTGCCAAGGTGAGGATGGGGGCGGGGGTCTGTGGGCCAAGAGCCTGGGCCACAGGCCTGTCCCACATTCAACATCTCTTTTCAGGGTCTCAAGCCACCGGCCTCAGGCTCTGTGGACACCTATGTCAAAGCCAATCTGCTGCCAGGGGCCAGCAAGGTGAGGCCGACACCCAGGCACCTACTGATGCCCCTTGGCCGCACCCCAACCCGGAACCCCCGCCCGGTCCTGCCGTGCCCCTCCCCACCAATGCCTGGACATCAGGCATGGAGCTCCCTGTTGCTGGGGAGTACAATGGGGGGGTCTACCAGGGAAGTGGGCCAGCATGGGGCCCTGGGGCCTGAGGAGGCCCTGATCCACCCTGCCGGGCCCCCAGGCCAGCCAGCTGCGGACCCGTACGGTTCGGGGCACAAGGGGGCCTGTCTGGGAGGAGACACTCACCTACCACGGCTTCACCCGCCAGGATGCTGGGCGGAAGACTCTGCGGTGAGGATCTGGCCTGGGCCACGAGGGGGCAGGCCCAGGGTGGGGGGTGCTGAGGTGGGGAGGCCTTGCCTGGCCAGGTCTGACCCGGGCGGCCACCAGGCTGTGTGTGTGTGAGGACCCACGGCTGCGGCGACGGCGGCGGGCGCCTCCCCTGGGGGAACTGCGGGTGCCCCTGAGGAAGCTGGTGCCGAACCGAGCCAGGAGCTTCGACGTGTGTCTGGAGAAGCGGAAGCTGGTGAGTGAGGCCGGCACAGGTAAGGGTGTGGGGACCAGGATGCTTGTGGTGGGCAAGCCGGAAAGAGAAGGAGCAAGGAGGGGGCCCAGAGCAGTGTCTGGCCAAGGTGACCAGGCTCTTTGCTCTTTCAGACCAAGAGACCCAAGAGCCTGGACACAGCACGTGGCATGTCCCTGTATGAGGAGGTGGGTAGGACGATGGGACCAAGCAGGGATGCGGGGGGCAGGCCGGGGGCCCAGGCCGAAGTGCAGCAGGCAGGGCCTGAGGCGGGTTGAGGGGATGCGTCCCGGCCCAGGTGGGTCTGGGGAAACTGAAGCCATCGCTCTCCCAGGCCCTAGCATTCGTAGCCCCAGGGAACAGCCAGACCCCAGGGTGTAGGCAGGGAGGGTGCCTCTGGCTAGAGCAGCCCAGAGCAACTCTTGGGTACTGCAACAAGCAAAGCTCTCAGGGGGCAGAGACACAGACCGTGCAGAAGCAGAGGCTGAAACTGGTGGGATCTGTCCATGTCCTGATCCTCCCAAGTCCGGAGGGGCAGGTCAAGGTCCAGGCGAGAATGAACAGCACATGGGGCTCCCAGGCTTCTACGTCACCCCCTAGGGCATTGTGGGAACCACTCCTGGGGCTTGTAGCCCTAGACAGGCCTTTGTCAGGAGGCAGAAATGACTGCAGGAGGCCAAAGGCATGGCCAGAACCCCACCCCGGGGCTCAGCGGGGGAGGCACCTGCAAGGCTGCGGAGGGCCCTCCCCAGCTCCTCTAGGACGGAAGGGCCAGGCACTGCTGTCCGCCCCCTGGTGGAGCCGCAAGTTGCTGCACCTGCCAATTAGACACCGAGCTGGCAAGTCCCACCCCGGTGGGGCAGGCCCCCCTGAGACGCACACTTCCTGTCCCAGCCCCACGCACAGAAGCTGCTCGAGGCGGGTGCCTAGGGCACACTCCTTTACTGAGAAGTGAATGTGAGCCAGGTGGCTGGGCTTTCCGTAACGGAATCCTGTGTGCAGCAGGGGAGGAACATGCTTCCTGGGATCCTCCCCAAGTCCTTTGCAAGCACCAGGGACTGAGGGTGGCAAAGGCCATTCAGAACCTGGTCCCCTGGGCGGTGGGGAGTGAAGGGGGTGAGTTTTGTAAATTTAGTGACCTCTGTGTCGTCAGGTAGAGAACAGCCTCTCGGAGCTGCTTCTGTGACACAGGGAAGGGGGGTGATGGATGCTGAGCGAGAGGCCACTTAGGAAGCTCCTAGCACGTTTGTGCCACTCAGCGCCCTTCCTCTCCGGACAAAGGTGCACTGGACTGACCAGTACCATGGCCTGAGCAAGCCCTTCCCCTTCGCAGGCCCTGGAGAGTACGGCGTGTCTGGAAGTTCCCTTCCAGGGCGCCAGGCCAGTGACTGTTTTGGGAAACAGAATCCTAACATTAAATTGTTGGCCCCGGATTTCTTTGCCGCCAGCCCGAGTTGTCCCGTGGGGGCGCACACTGGCGGGTGGGCGGGCTCTGGCTGCACCGGGCTGACCACAGCCCACCCCTGCAGGAGGAGGTGGAGGCAGCAGGGGAGGAGCGGGGACGCATCCTGCTGTCCCTGTGCTACAGCTCTCGGCGGGGCGGCCTGCTGGTGGCTGTGCTGCGCTGTGCCCACCTCGCCCCCATGGATGCCAACGGCTACTCGGACCCCTTTGTCCGCCTGTGAGTGCAGACGGGTGGACAGGCAGGTGGGCAGCGGGGGTTCCCCAGAACCCCTCTCTGGGGCCACACCTAAACTGACCCTATCTTTCCCATCCAGTTTCCTGCATCCAAATGTGGGGAAGAGATCTAAATACAAGACCAGTGTTCGGAAGAAGACCCTGAACCCCGAGTTCAATGAGGTAGGCCAGGGCCAGGTGGGGGCAGTCCCAGCGACTCTGGGGTTGGGGAGGTCGGCGTTCTGTGTCACTCAGCGAGCACAGGTCCCACCCCCTTACCTAAGCAACTCATTGCCTAAGCCTGTTTCTGAACCTATAAAGGACTCAAGCCCACCTCCTTCCTGCCTTTCTGCCTCTTTCCCCGCAGGAGTTCTTCTATGCAGGCCCAAGGGAGGAGCTGGCCCAGAAGACGCTGCTGGTGTCTGTGTGGGACCATGACCTGGGCACAGCTGACGACTTCATTGGTGAGAATGCAGGGGAGTGGGGTGAGGGGCCCAATGGGCTCCCATGTGGCTCCTGACCCCTGTCCCCCCAACCCAGGTGGGGTACAGCTGAGTAGCCAGGCTGGCGGGGAACGCCAGTGGCACTGGTGTGAATGCCTGGGCCGCAGTGACCACCGACTGGAGCTGTGGCACCCGCTGGACGGCGTGTCCCTCCAGCTCAGCGACTAGAAGGGGTACCCGGCCTGGCCCTGCTCATCACCCTCCCGAAAACTGACCCGTAGAGCTGGGAGGACCCAGAGCTGCCTCACCCACTATACCGAGCCCCACGTCAAACTGTTTGCTTTCCTGCCCACCCTTCCCAGTTCATCCCGCGGCCCATCACAAAGCAAGAATAAAGCTGCGGACCAGAGTCTGTTCTCTTCCCTGCCCGCCGCCTCACAGGGCAGACTGGGCCCCGTTCTCCTTGCTCCCACCCTCCAGAAGCCCACACTGGGCCAGGCCCAGGTCTGGACCCCCGGCCACTATTTTCCCCTAGTCACACTGGGAAAGGGCCCCCCCCCGTCCCCACCCCCACCATCCGCACTGAGGGACGGGCACTGAGGATGGCCGAGGACAGACTGACCCACAGGAAGCCAAGGTGTGGATTCCTAACATGTCCTTGAGCTGACCTATCCCCACCCCGAAGTGGGGTCCAAGCAGGGTACAGGAAACCTCTCACTCTGCCTGGGAAATAGGCTCCCTGAGTAACGGCTACTGGGACAGAGTAAAGAGCAAGGCCGCAGGAAAGCCACATCAGGATAGCGGGCAGCACGGGCTTTATTGTCCGGCCACATGGCTGTCAGCACAGGGCAGCGGGCTCAGGACGCAGCTTGCCTGGCCTGGTGCTGCAGGGCAAACCTCTGCATCCGCTCCTCAAGCTCCGGCCGGAAGTGGCGGATCAGACCCTGGAGGCGGGAAGGAGCCGCGGTGAAGGAGAGCCGAGAAAATCCCAGCACCCTGAGCCCTCGGCAGCCCCACCCCAATGCCCACGAGCGGGGCAGCAAGTACCTGCACAGGCCAGGCGGCTCCATCACCCAGGGCACAAATGGTGTGGCCCTCTATCTGTTTGCTGATCTCCCAGAGGGAGTCGATCTCGGCCGGCCGGGCGTCCCCCTTCACGAAGCGGGCCATCACCTTGTTCATCCAGTCCACGCCTGCAGCCAGAGCAGGAAAGGAAGGCCCCATGATCCCCAGCCAGGGCGCGGGGAGGGGCCATGGGCACGGTGGGACCCAGAGAAGGTACGGCCGGCTGGGAAGCAGCCGCTGTCCACTCAGTGTCCACAGCCCATCCAACCTTTGCCCGTGCGCCTAAGCCAGGCCTAGGGTGAGCCCCAGAGAAAGCCCCCACGCCGCCCCAGGAGCTCACCCTCGCGGCAGGGGGTGCACTGGCCACAGCTCTCGTGCTTGTAGAACTCAATAAGGCGGGCGATGGCTTTCACAACATCTGTCTGGGGTGACCAGAGACAGTGAGCAGGCCCCTGGGCTGGAGCCTCAGGCCCCCAGCAGCACCCCAATGCAGGCGGCGTTCTGGCCACCCCCTCCCCCATCCTGCACATCCAGCACTGCCGAGACCACAACGAACATTCTGTCTTGGGGGGTAATTCTCCCCTCTCCCAGTGACTGTGTCTCAGGTCACAGGAACTGGGATCCAAGAGCTGGCAGTTCTCAGGAAGCCCGGGGAGGGGTACTGACTGGGTGGGGAGCAGCGGTGGCCCTTACCGAGCGGTCCATGACAATCACAGCGGCTGTGCCCAAGCCCGTCTGCGCCTGCACCAGCGCATCGAAGTCCATCAGCACCGTCTCGCACACCGACTTGGGGATCAGTGGTGTGGATGAGCCGCCGGGGATCACAGCAAGGAGGTTGTCCCAGCCACCTGTGACGCCTCCTGGGACCGCAGTCAGTCCCCAGAAGGATGGTCAGGGCTGGGACCAGCACACCTACCTAGTCCTCTGTCTGCCCCCGTGTGGCGCTGCCTCCCCAGACCCTCCCACCCTGGCTCTCTTCACCGCCATCCGCCCTGCTCCGGCCCTGGGTGGCCCCAGGCCTCACCAGCATGCTTTTCAATCAGTTCCTTCAGCGGTACAGACATCTCCTCCTCCACGGTACAGGGGTGGTTCACGTGGCCAGAGATATTGAACAGTTTGGTGCCTGAGTTGCGCTCACGACCGAAGCTGGCAAACCATGCACCCCCGCGGCGGCAGATGGTGGGGGACACGGCCACGGTCTCCACGTTGGCCACGGTTGTGGGGCAGCCGAACACTCCTGCGGAGGAATGGGATGAGGGACTGGGGGCCTCCAGAGGGCGGCGGCAGGTGCGATCAGGCTCCCAGCGTGGGGTCTGTCCTAGGAGCCTGCTCTGTGACCCAGCTCCCCTTCACCCCTTCGTCATTCCCATCCCCGATGGGACCCTGAACTCCAGTAGGCGCACTGCACTGCCTCCTCACCCTCCTTCCTGCTAGTCCCTGGAGGGCTGGAGAGGACCCGGGTGTCTGCCATGGGGGCACGAGGGACTGCAGGCAGGGCCTCTGCCTTGTCACCACCCTGCTGTGTCTGGCCCCCAGCCCAGAAGAACTCGGAAATCCCCTAAGAATGATCAGCGGGGTCGTGAAACCAGATGGGATTCCACATGACACAGCACATGGCCCAGGACCCGGCCAGCTCTTACCCACGTCCGCGGGGAATGGCGGCTTCAGGCGGGGCTTGCCCTGCTTGCCCTCAATGGACTCGATGAGCGCCGTCTCCTCCCCACAGATGTAGGCCCCAGCTCCACGCACAACAAACACGTCAAAATCATAGCCAGAGCCGCAGGCGTTCTTGCCGATCAGACCAGCCTCGTAGGCCTCTCGGATGGCCACCTGTGGGACAGGAGTGTGAGGGAACCACTCCCGCCAGCCCGGGAACACTGTGTGGTGGGGAAGGACACAGGCCCTGGAACCCCGTGTTCATAAGAGTCTAGGAAAAAGTTCCCCTTGGGCGTGAGCAGAAGATGTTCTGGGAGAGGCATAGGGATTTTACAAAGTGTGCTACTTCTGTAATGACACTTAACAGTGTCTCCAACTACACGTATTTTTAAAAGAAAGGCTGAGGGAATAATGAAAATTTTAATAAGCAGTTTCGTACAGGTAGTGGATCCGCAGGAGATCTGTGTATGTGGATAGTTTCCTATCTTTACGTGAGTAAGTTCTACTTCTGCAACAGAGGAAAAGACCCTCCAGGTTGGTTTTAAAATATGTAGCAATAACACTTAAACACAATGCTACTATGGGCCAGGCGTTGTCCCAGGTGCTGTCCCCTTTCCCTCGTCACTGTTGTACAAGAGCCTAATAGAATGGTGTGAGACTCTGGCTCTGGACCCATCACTACAGGGGCCGCCGAGCTCAGAATGGCTGAAATGACCCCTTGGCCCTTTTGCAGAAAAATGCCTAGGAGCCCGCCCCTGCCCCAGGAGCCACAGAGCCCTAAAAGCCTCCCAAGCTGAGGCTCGGGATATACAAAAAGCGCCCGGAGGTAGCTCTGGGGGCCATGCACACCCAGCACCTTCCCCTCTGTGAAGGCCCCTCCCCTTTCCCACCTGCAGATTGGAAGCCTCATTGTAGAATTCCCCTCGGATGTAGATGTAGGCAGCGCGGGCGCCCATGGCCCGGCCCCCAACTAGGCAGCCTTCCACCAGCTTGTGGGGATCGTGACGCATGATCTCCCGGTCCTTGCAGGTGCCCGGCTCCCCCTCGTCTGCATTCACAACCAGATACTTGGGCCTGTGGGTGCCAGCACATTGGTGAGGCTACACGGCCACCGGCGCTGGACCTTTAACTACACGCTATCCCCCCTCCACCCAAGGAAGCCTCAAAGATGTCTCCCTGTCCCCCCAACATGTCCCCAGGGGCTCTGCTTGCTCTCCATCAACCACAGCAAGCTCACTGCCTATTGCACCTTTGCGTGGCTCTGACCCCAGGTGAGATCGTTGTTCTGCTCAGTGCAAATGTCTCCTTGTGCCTTCCTGAGAGACCAAAATTTGCTCTTGGTCACAGAGAACCTTCCTGAACTTCTGCCACAACTCTAGGGTTAAAAGAAGGTTAAGTAGTTGACATTTACCATTTGCTTTCTATGTGCCAATGTGAGGGGCAAAAGCTATATGAAAACTTTCTAATCACTGCACAATATCCACTTGCAAAAAAGAAAACTGAGCTCAAAAAGACCAGGAGATGCACAAAACTATGAAATTAGAAGACAGCATTGGCCAGTAAGTCTGCCTCAGTCAAACTCTTGTGTTGATTCTGCTACCACTGAGGAAGACTGGAGAGAACCAAGTCCCATCTACTTACGCTCTGATGACATTTTCCCATTCACTCACTCTTAGTTTCCAAGGAAACAGCCCCAAGGCCCAGGGAAGCCCCAGCCACCCACGAGGCTTCTCCTGCAACCCCATCTCCGCCTCCCCACACACACCTGCCATCCGAGGGCTTATTCATGAAGCTCCATTTGAGGCCAGTGGGGAATCCAGCACCTCCACGGCCTCGTAAGCCGGATGTCTTGACCTCACCCAGGATCCAGTCAGGTCCCTTCAGCAAGATCTCCTTTGTCTTGTACCAGTCCCCTCGACTCTGTGCACCTTTCAGCCTGGACAGAGTGGGAAAGGCATTGAAGAAAAGCCCTGCTCCAGGACCACCCACCGAGCTAAGGGCACCGTCTCACCTCCAGTCATGGCGACCATAAAGGTTGGTGAAGATCCGGTCTTCATCCTTCAGTGAGCCAAATGAGGTTTTCTTTGCTGCTGTCTGAAGACACAAAGGGTCAGGTGTCCTGGCACAGTTCTGGGGTCAGGAAGGGCCTGGCCAAAAGTTACAGATTCTTGGGTTCCCCTGATTAGTTGGGGCTGGGCTGAGGAAAGGTTAGCGGCCTAAGCCTCAGCACTCTTCGTGGTGTCATACCACTACTACCGCTATGTAAGCACTTGCTGCTTAGCAGGCATTGGGCTAAGCGTCTGACGTCCAAGACGCCATTTAATCCACATAACCCTGACACACAGATGACTTCCTCTGCTTTACAGAGGAGGAAACCGAAGCCAAGAACAAACAGAACTTGCAGAAGGACACACAACCAAAAGCAATCGGTGGAACTGGAACTCAGGTCTGCCGTGGTCAAAGCCCACACCTGAACCAGAGCCCCATACTACCTCCCTGAGCCCAGTGGACACTTCCATTCACTTGCCTGGCTGTCCCGCCGGGCCAAAACTTGGTCAGACCAGGGCCTTACATTACTAACTTTCCTGGAGACAAAATGTGTTTACTGATGCAAAAGGAACGCTTCCCTGGGGCTGGGATACAAGGTGATGGAGGGAGACCCACGCGGGATAAAACTGATGAGAAGTGGGGTCTGTGATTCCATCTGACCCAGTGGCGAGCATCCCAGGCGAGAGCTAAGGGTACCTGGCTTCCAGGCTGCCAACCCCTTAAAAGTCATTACAAGGAGCAGAGCGCTGGATAGGGCGTCAGGAGACTCCCCTCCCCAAAGCTAGTTTTCTGCACCTGTAAAATGGGGCAGTGCAAAATTACACTGTACAAGGCTGTACCAAGAAGGAACGAGACACGGACGCTTCCCCACCTGCACAATTTCCCCCTATGTCGCCCGGCTGTTAAACAGGGAAGCCAAGGAACCGAGGGCTGGGGAAGTCAGCCTTCCAGCGGGACCCATTCCGCTCTACACCTAGACCGGAGCGGCAACCTTCCTGCCGGACCGGGGGAATGTGCAGGATTCTCTAGAAGGCGCTACAGACCCAAGGGGCGGCGCGTGCACAAGCACTGCAGCGAGACCCGGCCCTCGGACACCCCGGCCGGAGGCAGGCTGGGCCTCACCGTGTCGCCGCTGAAACGCACAGACACCCGAGCGGGAAGCGACCCGCTGAGCAGCCGCCGCGCCACCAGCATCGCGGGAGACAGTTCAGTCACCTCCCGCTGTCACCTTCAAGGCCCCGAACCCAAAGAACCAGCGCGCCGGGGACGCTAGGCGGCGCACAGGAAAAACGTCACGCGCCCTGGCTCCAGCTGCGCGCCCAAGCTGCCCGGCGCCTCTCTCGCCCCGCCCCCGCATCCTCGGAGCTGGGCGGAGCGACCAGGAGAGGCCTGTCTATCGCAGCGGCTGCTGGGAAGTGTAGTCCTGTTGGCCTCGGGGCCCGCCTTCCCCGTGTGCAAGTCGACGCTTAACCTCATAACCTCCAGCTCCTTTGCTAGGCCTGCCCTGTTCACGTGCGCTTCCGGACACCGGACTTTCATTCTTTTTAATTCTTTTATTATTATTATTTTTAATGTCCGTTCTATTTTAAACCCCAAGTTAACAAACATCACCTTCTGCTGGATTCTGGTGTTTTCTGCCTTCTAGAGGTTCTGCATTTAGTGTGCACTTGTATGCACAAGTGTACGGCCCAAGGAGAAATCAGGCTGGTTAGGGCCGATGACCTTCATGACCAGGTTGTAATTATTCTGCCCCAGTCCAAACCTGTAGACTGATCTCTCTCCAGCCCTGCTCTGGACACCCCTGGGCTCAGGGAAGTACTGCCCAGTAGCGGTAGAAAGCAGGGACAGCTCCAGAGGCCAGCGGGGGATAGCTGGTGGAGGTGTTAGGTTGGGGGGAGACCGAGAGAGTGGAGATGGTGGGGATGGTCAGTGAGTGGCACATCCTTTTGCTCTGGCTGCTAAGCTCTCCCAACCAGTGCTGTCCTCAGCCCCTCAGTAGGGTCTGGCACTTGACACTCCTGCTGGAAGTCTTGGAGTGGCCCCCACTGCCTTCACAGTCAGGCCCCAGCCTGGCATTTAAGGGCTTCACCTCTCCCCTGGCAGGGTCATCAGGCCCACACCAGGTCACCCACGCAGCCCCTGCTCAGGACCCCCTCTTCTTGGAACTTTACTGTCCTCCCCTATTCTGTGTGCCCTACCCCTGCCCCCCAGGAGGTCGCGCATCCTTTGCTTTCTCTGGAAGTCTCAAAAGTCTGATTAGCTCGCCTTTTTTTTCTTTTTCTTTTTTTTTTAGATTTTATTTATTTATTTGACAGAGAGAGACAGCGAGAGAGGGAGCACAAGCAGGGGGAGTGGGAGAGGGAGAAGCAGGCTTCCCACGGAGCAGGGAGCTCAATGCAGGGCTCAATCCCAGGACCCTGGGACCATGACCTAAGTCAAAGGCAGACACTTAAGGACTGAGCCACCAGGCGCCCCTAGCTCTTGTCTTTGTCATTTTGCTGGCACCCTGTGGCTGTGAGATGTCGCCTGGTCCCGTGACAAGCGTGCCCTTTTCTATTCTCTCGTCCCATTGCCGTTCTTTGTCTCTCCTGCTAGTTACAAACTCATTTGCTCTGATTTCTCCAACACCCCCCACAGCACCCTAGAATAGAGTTAACATATGTGAGAAGAAACTGAGGCCCACAGGGGTTTCGTCTCTCGTCCGTGGGCATGAGGCAGCCGAGTGGTAGAGATGGAATCAAATCGAGGCCTTTCTTCCTTTTTGGAGTCCCCGGATGCGCCCCTGCCACCCCACCCCAAACACACAGAGCAACTAACACACATGCGACAATCACTGCAGACGTCAGTGGTAGTCCCATTAAAGGCACCAAAGCTTCAGCATGTTGGCTGAGGACCCAGAGTACCAGGCCCAGGGCCCAGCAGTTCTGGCCCCCAGCCAGCAGGCCCCCACTCCTGGGCAGGGAAAGAGATTGCCCAGACAGAGCTGGGGATTACACAGCTAAGCCGGGGCTCCGATCTGAGTCCATGGATCCCTCTCTCTGGGCCAGGAGAAGGGGAGGCAGGATAGAGCCAGAGGGTGGATTCCCTTCCCAATCCCTGTCTAAGTGTGTCAAGGGAACATGAGGCCATGGGGAGAAGGCAGGCTGGGAAGGTTGTGGATGGGGGAAGGCTGGGCAATGGGAAACTGAGAGTGAGGGGCAGGATCTCCTGTTCATTTAGTGCCAGGCTCTGTGCCAAATACTTTCCGTGTGTCATCTCCTTAATCCTCCCACAACCCAGGGCGGAGAAATGATGAGCCCCCGTTTCCAAAAGGGGACAGAATGCACTAGCAACGCTGAGTGGCTTGCCCAAGACAGCACAGCTGCCTAAAGTCAGCCTGAGGGTTCCTGACCTTAGACCCTCACTCAGTCCCCACCCATCCAGGGCTCCCACTGGCCCACCCACCTCCAGACCAGAAGACACTCCATTCAGCCAATTCTACCTTCCAAATGTTCCTTGTTCCTAGGTCCTCCTGTCCGTCCCACGGCCATGACCGGTCAGCTTTCACCTGGAATTTTCCAAAGTGTCCTTGAGGTCTCCCAGCCTCATCTCAGATCTCAGCCCTTCCGAATCCTTCTCTTCACCATGAAATGAGTGGGATTAAATGTCAGATCCATTTTGTCTCTCCTTTGCCTGAGACCCTTGGTGGTTCCCCAGTGTCCTCAGTATGAAACCCAAGGCCCCTGGCCTGGATTCAGGACCAGATGCTGACCTCTGCTGTTCCAGCTCTATCCACGGAAGCAGGATTCTCACCAGAGGATCCGTCTTCCTCCCGTTTCTTCTCCTCCTCCCAAAGAGCCCTTTGAATGTCACCTTCCTGGGAAGTTTTCTTCCACCACTCCATACACCCATCTCAAGCGATGACTGCCATGGGACCAGTATGACAAAGGCATGGTGACATCTTCTATTTTCTCCAACCCCCAGCACAGAGCTTCTCAACGGAGGTGGTTACTCAATATTTTAATCCAATTTTATATTTGGAAAATGAAAAAAAATCAATGTTTCTCCTTTTCGGGGACTTTAATAAGATAGACAGAAAAGCAAAAAGAAAGTAGTAACATGTTTTCACCACCCTGACTTAATCCCCATTATCATTTGTTTCCACTCTGTTTTCTAAGTAATTTATAAACACTTCACAGTAATATATGCATATACTGACCCTTAAAAATTTAGACATTAACAACAACAACAACAACAACAAGGAAACAAAAATCCTTCCATCCCAGAGCCAAATGCTATTGAATCCAATATTCTCTTCCAATCTTTTAAAGAAAAAAAAAAAGCCTTTACTTGTATGTACTTGTATGTGCAGTTTCAGCAGAAAAAATATGAGCATTTGGTGCTTTTTACTTGTAGTAATGAGTTCTTTCTATGCCGCAATTTTTCACCTTGCTTTTTTTCATTCAAAACTGTATTTTTGAGGGGCGCCTGGGTGGCTCAGTGGGTTAAGCCGCTGCCTTCGGCTCGGGTCGTGATCTCAGGGTCCTGGGATCGAGTCCCGCATCGGGCTCTCTGCTCGGCAGGGAGCCTGCTTCCCTCTCTCTCTCTCTGCCTGCCTCTCCATCTACTTGTGATTTCTCTCTGTCAAATAAATAAATAAAATCTTAAAAAAAAAAACTGTATTTTTGAGAAGAGTCCATGATGCTAGAAATAGATTTAGAGACATGATTATCTACAGCTAACACCAGAGCTTCAAGGCTAAGGACCTGCACTCAGATATCCTACTTTCACTATGCATGACCTGTGCGATTCTATGTCTGGTGCCTCGTTTCCCTCCAGGGGGAAGTTAGGATAACATATGCCCTAAAGGAGCCTGTGTTCGGGTGGAGAACAGTTTATGAGCAGTGCCTGACACAGAGTAAATGAGCTAGGAATGTTGAGCCAAATGCCCTGGATTACAGATTGATTTGGAGAAGATCTACATGTTTGCAGTATGGAGTTTCCTCACCCAGGAAATGGGATGTCATGCCTCAGTCTTCCAGATCATTTATTTTTTAAAGATTTTATTTATTTATTTGACACAGAGAGAGAAAGACATCGAGAGAGGGAACACAAGCAGGGGGAGTGGGAGAGGGAGAAGCAGGGAGCCCAATGCGGGGTTCGATCCCAGGACCCTGGGATCACAACACGAGCAGAAGGCAGATGCCTAACGACTGAGCCACCCAGGTGCCCCAGTTTTCCAGATCTTTTAGGATCCTTACTAAACATTTAGAACTTTTTCTTAAAAAGCTGTGCACATTTTTTCATATAGGAATTTTATGTGATGCCTTGTGTTTTCATGTATTATGATCTGTTTTTATTTAATTTCTTAAAGATTTTATTTATTTTAGAGAGAGAGAAACAGCATGAGTGGAAAGGGCAGAGAGAGAGAATTTCAAGAGGACTCCACACTAAATGTGGAGTCCCATGCAGGGCTCGATCCCAGGACCCTGAGGTCATGACCCAAGCCAAAACCAAGAGTCAGAGACTTAACCAACTGTACCACCCAGATGCCCAGTGATCTCTGTTTTAATGACATTTTCTAACTGGTTGCTTTTTGTGAATAGAGCACTATTGATTTGCCTGTATTAGTTTTGATCTGAATCCCTTAATTGACTCCCTTATTATACAAAAGTTTGTCCATCAAAGCTTTTCTGTTTTCTATGATGATGGTCATCATGCTGAGAAATAATGAGAGTCTACTATCCTGTTTTCTAATATTAGGTGTCTAGTTTCTCTCTCTCTCTCTCTCTCTCTCTCATTGAATTATAACTGACATACTCTGGTTTCTTATTGCCCCAACTCAGAGCTTCAGATAAGGTTAAATAGTAGGAGGCTTCCTTATATGGGGCGTGGCTTGAATGCAATAGGTAACAACTTAATATTCAAGTCTCCAATTCCATTTGTTAGAATTGTTGTTTTGTTGCCCACGCTTTCCATTTCCTTAGGGCACTCACTTTCCACTGGCTGCTCAGACACGGAATTCCGGGGGCGGGTGTCTGACTCTTCTCCCCCTGTGAGTGGCAGCTGCTTCTGAACAGAAGGGCAGAGGGGCCGCAGAAAAATATCAGATGCAGACGCCAAAGGAACTGGAACTGTAAACAGCAATACCTTGAAACCTTCTCAGATAAAGCTGGAGCCTGGAAACCTTCCCAAGAGCTTCTGTCTAGGCTCCTCTCCACACTGTTGCCTTCCTCTACCGTAGAACATCTTCTACCCCACCAGTCAGAGGATATTTCATGACACCTCCTGCAGCCTGAGGAATGAACCTCCAAATAGCTCGCTAACAAACTCTGCTTACGGAGGGTCCTGGCGATAAAATTTGAATTGCCCTCCCGGATCTGGATATGGCTTGGTTGGGTGCCCAGAGGCACCATGGAAATGGGCTTGCCCTCCCATCAGCAGGAAGGGAGAAGTTGCAGAGGATTCTGACCCATTTCTTGTCTCCAGACGGAGCGTCAGTGTGACAACTGTCCCAGCATGCTGTAAGTATGAGGTTTGCTGAGGCTTTTGGTGGAGACCTTGATCATACCGAGGAAACTCCCTTCCAAGGCAGTGATTTCATAAATGGGGTGCTCAGCTGCATTGAATGCTTCTTCTACATCTCATGGTCATATTTTTTTCCTTCTTTCTTCTTAATTATATCCGTCTTTTTTTTCTAATCCATTAGACTATGGGTGACCTAAAGGGGCAGTGGCAGAGTGAGGCAGGGAAGAGAACAGATTGTAGCCAGTTGGGACTACCTTGGGCTGTACTGCCTACCAGCTACGTGGCACTTGGCAAGTTCCTTGACTTCTCTGTACCTCATGTATCATTGCGATGATTAAATGTTTCAGTCTCGGGGTGCCTGAGTGGCTCAGTTGTTAGGCATCTGCCTTCGGCTCAGATCATGGTCCCAGGGTTCTGGGATCAAGCACCACGTTGGGCTCCCTGCTTGGCAGGAGGCCTGCTTCTCCCTCTCCCACTCCCCTTTCTTGTGTTCCCTCTCCTGCTGTGTGTGTCTCTCTCTCTGTCAAATAAGTAAATAAAATCTTTAAAAATAAATAAATAAATGTTCTCTGTAAAGCCTTACAACAGAGCCTGGCGCATAGTAAGTGCTATATGAGTGTTTGCTGTTCTCATTTTTTATTATTCCAGGAACAAATATTTCTTTTTTTTTTAAGATTTTATTTATTCATATGACAGACAGAGATCACAAGTAGGCAGAGAGGCAGGCGGGGGTGGGGTGGGGAGTGGGGAAGCAGGCTCCCTGCTGAGCAGAGAGCCCAGTGGAGGGCTTGATCCAAGGACTCTGGATCATGACCTGAGCCGAAGGCAGAAGCTTTAACCCACTGAGTCACCCAGGCACCCCGGGAACAAATCTTTCGGTCATGTTATATTAGTCTTTCATTGTAATAGGCTGGATTGGTTTTTACTTCAGTGCTCATAAGGGAAGGTGGCTTTTAGTTATATTTTTTCCAGGGGATCTTGCCCAGTTCTACTAAAATGACATGGTCACTTTCTACCTTTTCCTATTTGTGGCAGGAGTTTGCTGAGGGTTAAAATGCTCCCTTCCTGAAGCATCGCTAGAATTCACAGTAGGACTTTCTGGAGCTGGGGCCTCTGCTTTGGAGTGATCTGATCACAGTTTCCATGTCTTTTATAGTTGTTTCTTTCCTTGAGCCAATTTTGAACCATGTTTTTTGAGCCATATTTTACAGGATATTTTCTTTATGGATTGCTCCTTTTTCTAATGTGAACTATCTCTGAGATTATTGTAACAATTTTGCCTTGAGGCCTAGGTTCTCTGATAGTACTATTGCTACACAGACTTTCTTTCTATTAGCATTTAATATTTCTCTTTCTCTTTTTATTTCTAATCTTTCTCTTGTTTTAGGAATGCCTCTTAAAAACAACATCTAATTAAATTTCCTTTTGTTTTATTTTAATCGAACTGGTGTCTGTCTTTTTAAAAAAATTTTGACCCCTTTACATTTATTGGTATTGCCACAAGACCTGTACTTGCCAATTAGAGTATGTGTTCTATTGAGTATTCTTTCTATTTCTTGTTCCCTTCTTCTCCTATCTTCTGTTGAATTAACTGAGTTTTCTTTATGCTATTCCCTTCTCCCCCATGATTGCTTTACAAGTTACACACTTTGTTCCTATTCTTAGTAGTTCCCCTTACATTTTTAACAGTCCTACATAAATTTCTTTTCCCAGCAAAAAGCTAATTAATATGTCTATCCTCCTGCTGAATATGAAATGAAAACACAGAGTATACTGCTCCCCTTTGTGCTTCCTTCCCTCCCAAACTCCGTACTCTCTATTTTCTGGGTTGGCCCCAACTGTGACCTGGCAGGGAAGGCATTTCTGGCCCCCTGCTACGTGCTGCTGGTGGAGACCGAGCCTCATTCATGGGCAACTCTCAGCTTTGCTTTCCAGAGCTGAGTACAGAACGAGGACCTGGCCCCAAGCCCTGTGCATTCAGTCTGTCTGTCTTCCCTCTTCCTGTCTAAGACGTAAGCCTTCAGCTCCCATCTCAGACTGTGGGTTTCTTCCTGGTTGTTTTTTACCCCCTTCAGAGAGAGGTTTATTTCAAGCCTATACAGAAAATTCTCACATAGTTGTGTGGCATTTAATATTAATATTTTTTTCTTCTATGATGTTAATGTTTTTGAGAGGGACAGGCTTGATTTCAGGTTGTACTCAGCTATCTTGAGCTGGAAATCTTTTTCCCCAACTAATTTAAACGTTTGAAGATAGAGTCAGTCAGTCATGGCTGGCTGGTGGGTTACACATAAGACAAGGCGAGTGTATTTGGGGCAAGCAACAAAATTAACTATGCATCTCAGCGTGGGGCGCCTGGCGTGCTCTATAGACTTGAGTCCTTATGTGAGAACCACTCCCTGTCAGCCAGCCAGTGTGTCAGGGTCCCTCGTTGGCTCTTACTGGTTCTGAAGCACTGGACAATAGGGAGGACCTGTGAGGTGTCGGTTGGACACAAGTCCCAAACACCAGCACAGTCCTTTCAGCCCACCCTTCCTGGCACCCCCCCACCGGCAGCAGACCCACTCCCAGATACCCAGCGGGTCAGGTCTAGGATCTGGAGCGTCTCCATGTTGGTCCTCTGCCCATCTCCACATCATCCCCTGGAGTCCTGCCTACAGCCCCTTTGTCCCTCCACAAAAAGCTCTTGTCTCTGCTTCGTCCAGTGTAGCCCTTGCTGGTTATTTGGGATGACAGACACCAGGAAGAGTTTACCCACTCCTCAACTAACCCCAGGCTGTTAGAAACATTAGACTCATCTTCCCCATCCCTCAAGCTTTCAGTTCTTAGAAATGCCAGGTCCTATCTTATTGATCAGATAAGAGATAACAGAGAAAAGAAAAACCTGTTGAGTGTATATTATTGGAAACAGACTGAGCTGTCTGTCTGTTCTTCCTCCCATGACCACTTTGCCCCTCCCAAAGACAATTTCCTTCCAATATATGAAACTCAGAGCCATAGAGGACATATGGAGGGGCCTCTATTGCTGCAACAGGTCATGACCCCACTGCCTGTATCTATGGTTTCCGTCCTTCCCCATGAATCCCATGCTACCTTTACCTCCAGTGAGCATGTGAGCTGCCCAGGGGGCTTTACTAGCTTTACTAGGTGGGGTGACTTAATATCCGTAAAGTCGTCTCATCTCACCAAGTTAATCTACAAATACACTTGAGTACCGATCAGAATCCCATCAAAGCTTTTCATGAAACTGGGAAAACTAATGCTAAAATCTATAGAGAAGAACAAAGGGCCAAGAACAAGATGTGGGGGACCTGCCCTGCCAGATAGCAAGACTAATTGCAAGGTTAATGTAATCACAATAAGCAGGTGTTTCCGTGCTTGACCAAAGCAGTGATGAGGGTGGCCGGTACGTGTGGTGTGAGTGACAGGTCTAAAAAGAAGGGCATGTTTTCTGCTTTTCCTTGGGCTGCTCAAGATGAACAGGAGGTAACTTGCTGGTAAGGAACCAGACCCCATTGGCTGGTTCAGTTCCGAGTTCATTTCATCCCTAGCTGCGAGTGCCTTTGGTCTGGAAAGTTGGCTTGTCTTATCATACCCACAGCTAGGACATTCTTTCTGTAATTATGAATTGTCCTTGTTTTAGGTTAACTAAAAGAGAATGTCTTGCTCACTAGGATTTGTCAATGTTGGATTGTTTCTACTGTGAGGTTCTTAAACTTTTTCGCTTCATGATATTGAAACAACTCATGTTAGAGACCGTTTCAACATGAAAGGTTTATAGTTGAGACATTACATATATTTCATTGTTCATAATAAAAATCATCTATACAGAAGTCCTGGGTGTTAATTTTAGTATTTGCACAAGACCTGTTTTCCATACCTACACTTTCACTAACTGTTGATGCTATTTTCTATTGAGATTCTGGAGCCTAGGAACTATGTGTTTGTTTTGTTCATTTTCATTCTTACTTCCCTGAAGCAAGAGATTTTGTATGGACTTCACTGTGAAGCCTTCAGACTAATTTTTTGCATTACATTTGGTTACCTCTTGGCTATATAAATTCTGAGTGTAAATCATTGATCTCTTTAATGAAATATTATAGAGAATAAATCATAATGGGTAAAAAATGAAATATAGTGCTTCTTTATCATAGTTTGCTAGAAGTTTTGCAATGTTGGCTTTGATTTCTTCTTTGACATGTGACTTTTAATAGAGATTTATAAATATTATATATATTATAAATTAATATTGTTAACTATAAGGATTAGGGTCTTTTTGTCTCCTGTCTTTCTCATTGTATTGCTTTATAATGGGACACTGATGTCTGTCTTATTTCTCTCTTTTCTTCTGGAATGTTCTAAAATGTACTGTAAGCCATGATATATGGCTCTTATAGTAAATGTCCCAAGAGCAATGGAAAGGGCAGCACCTTCCCTGTCTTCCTTGCAGAATTTGAAATTAGTTGTTTCCAGCTCCCAAAGTCCTTGTCCTTCTGTCAGCTTTCACTCATGAATGTTGGAGTCTATTACTTGGTACAGAGAAGCTCTCAATGGTTCTCACTTCAAACATCTCCAACTTTCATGCCAGATGGTGTGTGCATGTGTGTTGGTTTTTCATGGTCTTTGAGGTTTTCATGGTCTTTGAGGGGGAATTCTGAAAGATTAGTGGGAACTCAGAGGCCAACATTATAAACCACAGTCCTCCCCCAGCCCATCAGATGTTGCAAATATTTCCTTTGAGTATGTCAGCCAATAATCTGATGAACAATAACCATCATTGGACAAGCGAAACTCTCAGTTTTGATGTAGTAAAGTTCATTCGTCTGGGGACCTGGTTTAAGAAATGTATCCCCAGCAAGGTCATGAAGAAATCTCTTACTTCTTTCTCTGTTAATGTTTTTTAAAGTTTATTTATTCATTTTGAGCAATCTCTGTACCCAAAAGTGGGGCTCAAACTCACAACTCCAAGATCAGGAGTCACACGCTCTTCTTGACCAAGCCCCTTTTTCTGTTAATATTTTATTTTCTCATCACATGTAGGTGAACCCTACTGCAGGGTTCTCGATCTTGACACTGGACACCCGGGGCTGGATAATTCTTTGCTGTGGACAGCTGTCCCGTCTGCCCATTGTCGGATGTTTGGCACCTTCCCTAAAGTGTCAGAAGCACCTTACGACTGTGACGATGGAAGTATCTCCAGGCATTGCCAACAGTAACCTGGGGTACAAAATCACCCCCAGATGAGAAAAGTTCATCTATTTGGATGATATTGTTTTATATAGTGTGAGGTAAGGATCCAGTATCGGGTTTTCTCAATTTACTAACACTAAATCATTCTTCTTCTCAAACTTATCCACCATGCCACTGCTATGACATACCAACCTCCTATATGTGCGCGAATCTGTGAGTGTATACAGTAGACACCAACTACATACTGAACTCGTTTCCTCTTCCTGGGCACAGAGCCCCCTCTCGCATCCGCAAGGGGCAGACGTGAAGAATGCCACTTCCAGACATGAACAGAGGAAAGTAGGTGTATCTTCATGACCTTCTCTTCTCTCTCCCTCCCCCTTGCATAGGACATCTTGTCAGACTATGGATCTGGGGGTTGGAGGGGCTCACCCAGGTCTTTCTCAGGTGACCACAGTCAGACGACAGTTGTGGTTGGTGCCATTTTGAGAGCGTCTCCCCTCACTTGGCAGGACGGGGCTGTGAGAGGAGCTGGAGTCTGCCACAACCTGGCCGGCCGGCCACGTGGCCGTCTCTCTCCCTCACCACCCGCCTTCTACCCGCTCTGGTCTGTCCACGTGGCTCTCCCTGTGGCGGCCGTGGGGTGGCTGCAGTTTTTGCACAATGACGGGAGGGAGTTGTCTCAAGAGAAACTACAGAGCTGTGTGAACTTTTCTGACTCAGCTGGGAAGCCCCACGGGGTCCCTTCCACGATGTTCTCTTTATCCTGGCAGGCGCAAGGAGGGCAGAGGCATGGCCGAATGTCAAGGTATTTCTGGACAAGTTTCAAAATCACAAGATATCTGTTGGCGCTCCAGTTGCCTTATCCCTCGTGAGTGTGTTTGTCTCCCCGTCCAGAAGGTTGCAGGGTCTCCATGTTCCCTCTGGGGGCTCTGGGATTTCATGATCTGCTTCCTTATTCATTCGCGGTGTCTGGCACTCATGGTGCCTTTTTCAACTCTCAAAACCTCATCTTCTTCAGTCTTGGGAAAATGTATCGCATTATTCATGTGATAACCGGCTCCCTACTTTTTATTTATTTATTTATTTATTTTTATTATTTATTTATTTGTTTGTTTATTTTGGTCTCCCGCCCCTCTCTCCCTCCTCTGGACCTCCTGGAATGATACCGTTTTCTTATCTCTCCACGCTTTTATCCTTTTGTTCCGTTTTCATATGCATTTTCCAACTTTGAGATTTTTCATTTCTATCACATTTTTTTAATTTCCAAGAGCTCCCTCTTCTTCTCTGAACGCTCTTTGTTAAGAGCCTCCCCTTTCTCATCTCCTGGATGTCATATCTTTTGTTAACTCCCTGAACATAATGACTAAAGCTTATTTGAAGGCTTCTTAATCAGCCTGCGTGGTCTCGATCTTTTCCGAGTTCCTTCCCCTCCCCCCGCCCCCAGTTTATTAGTCTTTCCTTTATGTTAGAGATTTCTCTAACCAGCTGGAAATTATGTCCCTTGATATTGGTCATGTCAGGAGTGAACCAGAGAGTTGATGGACAGACCCTGTCATTGGGGCCCCCAGTGTCAATTTCTACTTCTTCCAGAGGGCTCCTCCTTCCCACCCCCACCCCACCGCCTTCTCCGGCCCAGGGTGTGGGCCTCTCTGCCCATGCTCCAAATGCTGGGCAGGAGGGCTGGGCATGGAATCTCAAGGTTGAGTGTGGGGACCCTCCCCAGTACCACCCACTGAATATGGCTCAGTGAAGACCTACCAAGTTCATTATGCCACAGCGGGTGCCTAGAAACCTGCCCAGTTGGCACTGGGTCTTCCGGAGAAGGGCAGTGCTTGACTGCAGGAGGCCATCAGCCCCGGCTGTCTGGATTTTTCTGCAGCTGACTCCTCTGGGCAAGGCATTCCAGGCCACCCCCAAGGCCCACTCTTAAACCTTTTTGCCAGTTCCCCAGTCTTGCTTCTTCCAAGTTCCTGTGATCTCCTGGGGCCTCAGGACCCACTCAGCAGGTCCTGTGGTAACCTCGTGCCTGGGGTCGGTGGGGGGTGGGGGTTGCTGTGTGGCACACCATCTCTCTTGTTTTCCAATGGGTGACTCAGAATGGCCCTCTGGTGCCCCCATGATCAAGCGTCCAGTCTCCCCCAGGGCTCAGAAATGCCTCAGGAGCTGCTCCCAGAAAGGAGGATGTATGGGCTTCTGCTCTCTCCCTGCAGGATGTCTCCCCACTTGAGTTTCAATCAAATGCCTGAGAAAGAGGCTTCCTATTGGTGTGGCTGGGGTCACACGTCTCCAGAAATATGAGACCCTGAGGACAGAGCAGACCACGGCCAGACCACGTCTGAAAACAGAACTGAAGACAGAACTGGGCAGCCATCTGCCCAGAAAATGAACTTCTTCCCCGCGCACCGGCCAGTGGGTCAGGCTGGTGGGAAGTCGGACTGCTCTCTCGAGGAACAAGGCAGGCAGCCACACAGTAAGCCTCGTCACAGTCGCCTGCAATGTCCAGGACTTGACTAATAAGTGAGAACTTCCTTGGTTTGTATTCCCTTTTCCTACTTAGGACCAACCAGAAAGAGCCAAGAGCAGTGACATAGCACACCCCACTTCTCCCGAACCCACCGACTGCTTCCCCAGGCTGCTGGTCTCCAGTCAGGGCACACCTGGCGTCTCCTCCGTACACCCCGCAACCCTGCCACCAAAGAAACCCTCCACTCCTCTGCCTGCGCAGTCTGCGCCAAACTCAAGTGGCCCAGCTCCCTTGCTGCCAAGTCTGGGTCAACTAGTTTTCCCATCTGCTGGTCTTTACTTTCATGGAGGACAGCTAGGACCAGCTACGAGGGCAGTGGCTCCCAGAGGAGAGAGGAGGGAGGGTCTGGTACAGAAAAAGATGGAGGACAGACCGGTCCCCATCAGTCCAAGGGGACAGGGCCTTTGGGATGCGGTAGATGAGATGTCCAAAAGGAATTTACTGCCCATAGGAAGGGCAGAGGGAACAGGCCCGGTCTTGCTCTGAAGCCCTCCTGTGCTCTTCCCCCCAAGCCCTGTCCCCGACCAGTGGCCAAATCACCAGGCCAGGGGCTTCAGGCCATGCGCTGTCCCCAGGAGCAGCCCTCGTTGTGCCTACAGTCCTGGGAAAGGGCTCATTCTTCTGTTCCACCTTCTCCTGGCCCACAGCCAAATGTCCAGTCACCTCCCTCAGCCGGGGGCCTTCCTGCACTCCCAAATGAGGGAATTGTCCCAGCTGCCCATCGCTGACCACTCTCGGGGTCCAGTCTCAGGGCGGGGAGAATACTGCTCCAACTACAAAGCATGTTTCTATAAGGGAGCCTTTCCTCCCTCTAGACCATGGGCACCTCCGGGGCAGAAATCAGTTTTCCTATGTTTTTTTATTTTTTTGATCTTTTTATTCCTACTCCTGGAGTTCACTAAACACAGTCTGGGTTGAGGGCTCTAAGAAGAAATCCCGATGTGTTTTTGAATTCAGCATCCTAGCAGGCCGCCCCGTCTCTCCACGCAACCTGACTGCTGAGGGTCTGAGAGCCCCTCCCCCAAGAAATTTGATGCTCACAGCACTGCTTCCCGCTTAGAAATTTTATTAGTCCTGGAGAAAGGAAGGCAGGCAGGCAGCCCTGGCTTCCCACGGGGGTGCACGAGCTCTCACTGCTTCCCATTGCCATTGATGGGGCGGTTCACGTGCTCGGGGGAGGCCAGGAAGGCCTTGAGCTTGGGCCGGGCGCTGAGGCGCTTCACATAGGCCAAGAGCAGGGGGTGGGCGTCCAGGCAGCTGGGGGACAGGACCTGGTGAATCAGCAACAGGTCCAGCAGATTGTAGTCGGCAAAGGAGATCTGCGGGGCAGAGAACCAGGGACTTAGCAGGTGAGGGCATCGGGGACATCGGGGACAGGCAGTTAGAACCGCTCCCTGACTCTGCCTAGTTTTGCTGAGTAATGGGTTTGCATGTTCCCTCTGCACCTGTTCTCCACCTCGAAGCAGAAGATGGTACAGAAGGGGCAGGACAGGGCCAGATGCTCACCTGGCTGCCCACGATGAAGGCCTGGCCCCCCTCGTTCTGGGACAGCAGCATCTCAAAAGGCTTCAGGCACTCTGGCAGTGCCTTCAAGTACTCCTCCTTCCCTGCCTCCTGCCAGAAAGACACCACAGCATGTTACGCTCCTGACCTGCACGCCTCAGGCCCCGGCCCTGCCCTGCGATGCCCTCCCTGTGTGCCCCATCTCAGGGCATCGCCCCCCACCGAGTTCGGAGGCCCCCATGTTCCTCTGATCACTCCCCACCCCCGGGGCTGCTGCCACATCCTGTCCGGGTCAGCCACTGAATCTTCTCTACCCCATTCCCACCTTTCCACCTCCACCGTGAGCTCCCTAGACCGCTCCAAAAGCCTCAGAAGATCCTTCTAGACCTCACATGTGGACACGGCCCATGCTTAGACCCCTTGGTGGCCCCCTACTGCCATCAGGGGAGCAACCAGCCAGACGGTTCAAGGTTCTCCCACCTGGGTTCTCCCACCTGGGCCTGCTGTCCCTCCAGTGCCAACTCCCAACACTCTCCCTCTCCCTCTCGACTGGCACACATATACCTTGCTTCTGCTAACTTGGTCCCAGGCCCCCAAATGTACTCTGTGTCTTCATACTTTGTGCCCCTGGAGGAGCCAGCATGGCCCCCCCTCGCCCCCGCCCCCAGGCTGGCTACAGATCCTTCCCCTCCTCCCCCTGCTCCGGGAAGCCCCGCCCTCCGCAACCCAGGCCAACAGGGACCAAGTCTGGCTAGAGGACTCCTGCCCTCGCAGCTCGGGCCATTGACTGCTACTTGACTGGGTCCATCGCACGGTGAGGCAGTGAGGGTGAGGGCTAGGGCAGCTCCTGGTCCTCAGCACGGAGCCTGACCTAGCCTGGGGCACCCCGACTTAGAGGGAGGGGTGGGCCAGGGCTGCACGGTCTTTTGTTTGTTCTCCGGCGCCCCGCCCCCAATGCCCGAGCTCACGTAGTTGGTGTAGATGAGCATGACATATTTGCAGCGGAGGTCCTCCACGCCGTCGTTCACCACATCCAGCAGGGCCGCCTCCCTCTGGTCCTTCCCGTACAGCCCTGGACAGCAGGAAAGCGAAATGCAGGACTGGACCCCTGACACGCCACTGACTGCGACTGACTGCGGCTGCCTGCGGGCACAGCCAGGGAGGGGGAAGGAGGATGGGGACAGAAGGGACAGTCCTGATGCCCAGTAAGGGCACAGAATTCAGCAAGAGGCAGTGTGGCAGAGCGCAAGAACTGTGGGCAAACCTGGGGTTGGCCGAGGGCAGTTTCTAGAACCTCCTCATGCCTCCCCATGGTTGTTCCACGGTGTCACCAGGCAACCTGACCTAAGCACAAGAGAGTCAGAGCAGGCACCAAGCAGAGCAGGGGGGACGCGGACGGATGCTGGCCCACACATGCCGGGGGCCACCTGCAGCCTCAAGACTCACCCAGGGAGCGGCCCAGGTGTCGCAGGATGGCATTGGACTGGTACAGGGTGAGGTCTCCGTCCTGGAACTTAGGGAGCTGCCCGTACAGCTGGGGGGCGGGGCACAGCGCTGTCAGCCATGCTGCGCTAGGCTGCCCCCAACGGCCCCGCCCCCGCCCCCGCCCCCTCCGGGGGGTCACTCACACAGGAGGCCTTGAGCGGGCCCTGCAGCCAGGTCTCCTTGGTCACCACCTCCTCCTTCCAGCTCTGGCCCTGGTCCGCCAGCAGCATGCGCATGGCCTCGCAGCGGCCTGGGGGCGAGGGGAGAACGGGGTGGTGGGACACGTGCAGGGACCCCAGCCTCACAGCGCCCTGGGGACCGACCACGGAGAGGAGGTTGGCTACTCCACCTGGGGAGCTCAGGGGCACAGGGAAGGAGGCCCCGGCTGGTACCCACATGATGGAGGGGTGGGGTCGGGGTCCTGGGCTGCAGGCCCAACCTCTGCCTGTCCCCCCTCCCCCCCGGTCCCGGTCCCGGTCCCGGGGCGCCTACCTCGGACAGGAAAGTAGACAATGGTGTAGGGCGGCACTGCAGCAGAGGGAGACAAATCTGTCAGACACCAGGGTCTCACGGAAGGGAGACAGTCCCCATCTGGCCTCTCTGGGGTCCCATTTCCCGCTCGGCTCACTCCGGGACCCTCTATGCGCAGGAGCCCGAGCCGCACCCACCACCCCGCCCCCGCCGCGCGCGAGCCCCAACCGCGCGCCGCTGGCCTCGTGAGTCCCCTGGATCCCCATCCCCGCGCTGGGGTGGAGGAACCGGGGGCCTGCAGGGCCTTCCAGGCACTCTGGCCCGGAGCCCGCGGTCCGGCCTCCAGCCGGGAGCGCCCGGAGGCCCCTGGGAGCCACCCCCGTCCCCCGGAGGCCCGGGCGGCGAGGACTCACTGGTTGCAGCGCGGGTGGCGGGGGTGGCGGAGGTGGCGGAGGTGGCGGTGGCGACAGGAGCGATAGGAGCGACAGCAGCAGCAGCAGCAGCAGCGGGGGCGGCGGCACAGCTCACGCGCGGCCCAGGCCTCCAGCCTTATCAAGGGTCGTCCCGCCCACCCCCGTCCCGCTCCGCCCCGCTCCGCCCCGGTGCTGACTCACCGCGCTCCGGAAGCCCCGCTCCCCGCTCCCCTACCCGGCCCGAGCCCCGCGGGCGGCCCTCCCGGCCCCTGGCCCCTGCGGCCCCTTGAAGGAGGTGCTGGGCTCCCTGGCGGGGGCCCGGGTACCAGTTGCCTTATTCTCCAGAGAGCTTAGGGTTTGTCCAATCCTCTGCTTTCCCTGCTTGGTCGTCAGACCTCAGAGGCACAAAGCCTTTGTCCACCTTCGAAATCAAACAGGCAGTTACCTCACCAGCAAAATGGGTTTATTCACGAATAGCAAAGCAGTGTTTTCTGAGATAAGCGAGCGGCGGTAAGGCCACAGACAAAGCCGTGGGCTTCGAGAGGAACACTAATTTATAGAGCAAGAGGGGGAAGCCGGGAGGGGCTGTTCTAAAGAAGGTCTGTTGAAGGAAGGAGGGAGATGGTGATGATTTGCTCTTGGCTGAGTTGCGGCAGCCCGACATTGGCTGGGCTGTTGGCAACAGAGGAGAAAATCTCTATTTTCCCCCTTCTGGGGCAGTAAAATGGGACTCTTCCCATTGCTTTTGGCAGCCGAGGAAGACTGGTCCTGGGTGAGAGCCTCCTCTCCCACTTCCGTCCCATTTTAGATGAGGTTTTCTTTTTTCAGTTTCACATTTACCCCCTTTGATCAAGATCTCCCCCCTCCCCAAGCATCCCTGATCAAGAGTCAGGTTTTCCAAAGCCACTGACTTTTGTCCCTCCCTGAGAGGAAGGGCCTTTCCTGGGTGTCTTGTCGCACGCATAGAGGGAAAGTCTGCAGATTCCAAGCCACCGAAGCCCCATTCAAGTAACAAGGAGTAGGAGGAAGGGCTCAGGCATTTCCCATCTAATGTCTGTATCTTTTCAAGGTCATGCACTTTGGAAATCATCTCAAAGCATTGAATAACCCTATTATACTGGGTACATCGTTTCTACAATGATTTGACAGGCAATGGCTATGAAACTTAAAAATAATTATACAAATTAAATTATACAATATATAATTAAATGATACAAAGTGTAATTCAAGGCAACATGACAATTCTAAATTGTAGGATGGTTCTGAGCTATGACCCTACGCTTGAAGGTCGCCAATGAACACATGAAAGGACCCTGGAGATTGAGGTGAAATTTACTAGAGCCAATGTACTTGTTCCCTAATTTTGTGCATTTGGGTTTCTACTTGCCCTGAAGAGTTTATCCACTTGCAGCGGGATGAGGTGTTTGCTCTGGCACAGATGCTTCCGTATTCAGCAAGTAAATAATCAAGGGCTATGCAATTGTCTCAAACTACCTTAGGCAACAAGTTATCTGGCGAATGTTCTGCTGGCTGTGGAATTGATCTGACTTCCGGAAATTTTTCTTTTTCTTTTTTTCTCTTTTTTTCCTTCCTTCCTTCCTTCCTTCCTCCCTCTCTCCCTCCCTCCCTCCTTCCTTCTTTCTTTCATTTTTTTCCCCTTTCTTTCTGGAGAAATGCCTAATCATGTTTTCACTGGCACTTATTCTGACCCTGGGGAGAAAAGTTCTTCCTGCAGAGGCAAAGCCAGAATCACATCCATCCCCTGGGAGCTCCTGTTTAAGGCAGCTGTGGAGAACCAATGGGGTAGACCAATGCAGCTTCTGATTTGTCATGGGGAGAAACGAGAACAGGGGGCAAGGCAAGAGCACATGGCCCTCTTAGCCTCCAGCCGTCGAGACACTGAGTTGTTCTAGCAGAGGCATCATTGGCAAAACCTCCACATTTAACGGAGTAGCCAGGGGACATGCAGAGGGCTCCCTCGTAAGCTGTGGACCCACGGGCCAGTATGGAGGGCTTAGCACAATTCAGCCAAGACTTAGACACTATGTTATTACCCAGTGAAAGACTACCTGGATTTATGGGTATGTCAGGAAACTTACAGATGGCCCTGTATATATTGATCACCCTGCCGTGTCCTATATGTGTATGTGTGTGTGTGTATAATATAATATAATATAATATAATATAATATAATATAAATTGGAGACATATTTTTTCCTATTTCGGGGCTAGGTTAAATAGAAACAAGGAATAGGGTTAGGGCAGTTCAGTGCTCTAATCTTACAAAAGGATCCCGAGGAACAATCTAGGCACACAGTAGTGAAATGACTCAAAGAGTGAGCTACAGGGGCACCTGGGTGGCTCAGTGGGTTAAGCCTCTGCCTTTGATGATCCCGGGGTCCTGGGATCAAGACCCGCATCAGTTCTCTGCTCAGCAGAGAACCTGCTTCCTGCCCTCTCTCTGCCTGCCTCTCTGCCTGCTTGTGATCTCTCTCTCTGTGTCAAATAAATAAATAAATATTTTTTTTTTTTAAAAAAGTGAGTACAGATCACTGTTGTCATACACAGACTGAGGTTTCCAGGGACAAATCTGACGATTTCGCCTTTTGTGCAATAACTGAGAAATGCAGATGAGAGCCTTACCTGTCTGAGGAAGAAAGGGAGAAAACAGAGTAAGAAACAGCACGGAGACAAGTACACACAGGCCCGGTCCACTCACCCTGGGAAAGCTGTCTCCACCAGGTGTTTCTGCTCCAAATATTGGGAATCTTTACTTTCGGGTCATCCATTCATGTGCAGGTCCAAATGGGCTTTGGTGTTTTCTTTAGATGGCACATGTGAGCCCAGAGTGGATTCCCTGAAGTTTGGCAACACCCGGGCTGGCAAATGGCACCTGCTAGGGTGCCCCAGCCCCACCCTAACCCCACAGTGAGCTTGAAGAGAATCATGGAGGTGTCTTTTCCAATAGAGGAAAAAAATCTCTGTGTTGCAAGGTGTGGGGTTTAACATCTTCATTCCCCAGGAACGTGCTGGAAAGAGGTTACTCCAACCAAAGCATGATTGTTTTCAATAGAAGACATTAGGTCTTTATAGTGTTGAAGTAGATGTCCTTTTACTAGCTGTGGGTCAAAGGAGGCAGGAGCCAAGAGCATTGGATATCCTGGGACCATCTCAGAGTGAAAGTCTATGTGCTCCAATGGGAACAGGTCTGAGATTTAGAAGGACAAAGGGGAATGCTTTGGGCTAAGGTATAGAAAAGGTCTTCACAAATTTTTCCAGTTGAGTGTTAACGACGCCTTAGTATGTTGATTAGCCCCAAACACTAAAGATGGCAAGCACAGAGCACAGTGAAAGCTGATGAAGTCAGTGCCTCCGACCTCGAGAAAGCACTGGAGGGGCTCCCCGGGTGGGAATGACTTTTTTTTAAAATAAGATTTTAGCCACAAAAGAAGCCATAGCTTCAGTCCAGTGAGAAAACAGTCAACCCCTGACTAAAACATTTATATCCATGAGATGGGTCAAACCGAATAAAAACCATTTGCCAAAGCTCGAATGGTCCCTTGGGCAATTTTAAATGCCCGGGGTGGTATGGATGGACTTTCCAGCGTTGTGTTTTGGACAGGCGGGACAAGCGAGGTGGGCATTTTTTTGGTGTGTGGCATTATTACTATTTCCCTGCCAGTGTTGGTTCCCACAGGCTATCATTTTATCGATAGACCAACAATTTAATGCACATACAAAGGTTAGCCATGGAAATTTTAGAGTCTCTGGCAGGACTCGACTGTATCTGGCTCAGGACAAAGTCCTCTCTTTTTATCAAACCAAGAACGAGGGGCTCAGTGGGTTGAGCCTCTGCCTTCGGCTCAGGTCATGATCTCAGGGTCCTGGGATTGAATCCCACATCGGGCTCTCTGCTCAGCGGGGAGCCTGCTTCCCCCTCTCTCTGCCTACTTGTGATCTCAAATAAATAAATAAATAAAATCTTAAAAAAAAAAAAAACCCGATTACATTTCCAGTGCTGTTTTCCCCTCTCTGGGGCTGATTGCTGGGCATCTTTTGTGAATGTTTTCTAGGTCGTCATCTGGAAGAACACCCCCTTGGGCCATGATGGAGGTTTAGCTCTTGGTTTCCTTGAGCATGTTTGTTTTTTTTTTTTAAGATCTTATTTGTTTATTTGAGAGAGAGAGACAGAGAGAGAAAGAGAGAGCCAGAGGAAGAAGTCTGACGTGGGGCTCTATCCAAGGACGCTGAGATCATGATCTGAGTGGAAGGCAGACGCTTAACCAACTAAGCTACCCAGATGCCCCCTCCTTGAGCACTTTTGGTGGAAACATCAGCAAAGTGGTTTCCTTTGACCTCCAGGACGTTGGGTGCCCAGAGCCCCGCTGCAAGCATGTGATGTCTACTACATTTCAGACATGGGAGCCATTTAACATTTTACCCCCACTGGAGGGAAGGATACTTCATTGTTTCCGTAACATTCTGGAGTCATGAGCGACCCCCAAAAACCCCAGCTGTTGGCCTTTAATTTCTTTTCCTTGTCTAATTGCTGTGGCTGGGACTTCCAGTACTATGTTGAATAAAAGTGGTAAGAATGGACATCTTTGTCTTGTTCCTGATATGAGTGGAAAATCTCTCAGTTTTTCACCATTGACTAATGATAGCTGTGGGTTTCTCAAATATGACCTTTATCATGTTGAGGTATGTTCCCTCTAAACCTATTTTGTTGAGGGTTTTTTTCATAAATGGGTGTTTAACTTTGTCAAATGCTTTTTTGCATCTATTGAAATGATCACATGGTTTTTATCCTTTCTTATGGATGTGATGTATCATGTTGATTGATCTATGAATATTGAACGCTTGCATCTCTGGAATAAATCCCACTTGATCGTGGTGAATGATTTTTCAAAAAATATGTCACTGGACTCGATTTCCTAATATTTTGTTGAGGATTTTTGCATCTATGTTAATCAGAGATCCTGGCATATAGTTTTCTTTTCTTTCTTTCTTTCTTTCTTTTTTTTTTTGTAACATCTATATCTGGTTTTGGTATCTGGGTAGTGCTGGCCTTGCAGAATGAATTTGGAAGTTGTCCCTCCTCTTCCTTTTTACTTTGGGAAACTTTAATTATGGCTTGTGATTCAGCTTCAATCCAGAGAACATAAGAAATTTGGGGGCTATTTGGACCCTTGGAAGACTTTACTTCAGAGGGACATGTTTCAATAGGTTCAGAAGAAAAGGGAGTGGGGAGAGGTTTGGATGAAAAAGGAAATTCGGTGAAAGGATTAGAATCAGGGTGGGGGAGGAAGGGAGGCCGAATGAAGATGAGATGGAGGAAAATGGCCCCAGAGGTGGGCCCTGAGCACAAGACGGCTGTCACACCTCCAGAGACCAAGGAGTTGGGGGAGAGGAAAAAGAGGCCTCAGAGGTCATTTGACTTCTTTCAGTTGGTTGTTTATCTCAGTAATTTAGAAATAGTATTTTGCAAAGAGGCAGTTTTAGAATCCTGCAAATATTTGGAAGCCTCAAGGTACTAATTAAAAAAGGCATCCCATTCAGTTTGTTTACTTTTGGAGCTGTAGCTTTTTAATTTCATTTTGAGAAAAATAAGTTCAGGAGATTGAAAGCTTCCATACTGGCCATTGAGGTGCTAAATGATCTTTAGCTCAGTTAGTCCATTTAGTTGAAAGTGCACAGAAAGAGGGACCATGGTTTTTAAACAAAAAGCTGGCCAGGGTCCTAGCAGAAGGGCTATCTTGAAAAAGTTTAGAGGGCAGGCATCTTGTTACTCAAAACTAGGGGTTCAGAAAAATGAGCACTCACCAGAAAGGACAAAGCCTTTAAACAGACCTGCGGGGCACTTGGGTGACTCAGTCAGTGAAACATTGGCCTTTGGTTTAAGTCATAATCTCAAGGTCCTAGGATCGAGTCTCGCGTAGGACTCCCTGCTCAGTGGGCAGCCTGCTTCTCCTCTCCCTCTGGCCCTTGCTCTTTCGCTCTCTCTCTCAAATAAATAAATAAAATCTTTTAAAGTAAAAAAATAAAAATAAATAAACAGATCCCAGATGGAGCTGGAGCGCTCAGTGCCCAGGGCATTGTGCCTGGATTCCGGCAAGACTTGCCCTCAGTCTCCAGGGCCTGCAACAGAGCAGTGAGGTCTGTGGGCTCTAGGAGCATGGACACCTGTTTGCTCATCAGCCTTAGAGCTGTTGGGCTTCTTCTCTGGATCCCACCTCTGTTCACCAAGTAACGTCAACCATAAAAATAAGACAGCCCTGGGGTGCCTGGGTGGCTCAGTGGGTTAGGCCTCTGTCTTTGGCTCAGGTCATGGTCTCAGGATCCTGGGATCAAGCCCCGCGTTGGACTTTCTGCTCAGAAGGGAGCCTGCTTCCCCCTCTCTCCCTGCCTGCCTCTCTGCCTACTTGTGATCTCTGTCTGTCAAGTAAATAAATAAAATCTTTAAAAAAAAATACATACATACATACATACATACATACAAGACATACAGTTATTTTACCATCGAAATGGATTTATTCAGGAATAGTGAAGAATTGCACTTAGGGACAAGTAAGCTACGGTAGAAACACAGGCAAGGTCAGGGAACAAAGCAGAAGGAGCGAGTCGGGGAGGCGTTGCTTTAAAGGCAAGGTCTGCTGGAAGAAAGGAGAGCTCAGGGTGGTGGCAGTTTCTCATTGACTGGGCTGTTGCTGGTTGAGGAGAAAATCTCCCTTCCTCCTGCTGGCTTAGTCATGTATTAGCTCCCTCCCCTCTCCACGGCCCCCCAAATGTAAGGTCCTTCTCTCTCCCCCACCTACAGTTGATGACCTGGGGCTGGGCATGAGAGCGCCCCCTCCTGGCCTCCCAGCTCCATTTTTAAAATTAAGTAATTTATTTTAATTTATAAAAAATTATAAATTTATTATAGTAAATAATAAATTCCTCACCCAGCATGGAGCCTATCATGGGGCTTGAACTCATCACCCTGAGACCAAGACCTGAGCTGAGATCAAAAGTCAGATGTTCAACTGACTGAGCCACCCAGGTACCCCTTAATTTTTTAAAGCTTTTTTTTTTTTTTTTTTTTAAGTAATCTCTACACCCAACGTGGGGCTTGAACTCATACCCCAAGATCAAGAGTTGTGTACTCTTAGGAATGAGCCAGCCAGGTACCTACCAACTCCACTTTAAATGAGGTGTCCTTAAAAAAATAATAATTAAATGAGGTGTCCTTGAGAAGACTGAACGGTTTAGTCAGTAGGGCATCCAGCTCTTGGTTTCGGCGCAGGTCATGATCCCCCTGGGTCATTAGATGGAGCCCAGGGTCTGGCTCAGCCTCCGCGGGGAATCTGCTTGAGATTCTCTCTCTCCCTCTGCCCCTCCCCCACCCATACTCTCTCTCTTTAATAAATAAAATCTTAAAAAAAATAAATGAGGTGTTCTTTACGCAGTTCCACACCTCGCATGTAGACACTTGCTCCCACAAACAGAAGACGCAGTAGTCATGCACAAAGACGGGCACACCCACCTGCTCTATACACAGACATGCCCTCACACACTCACTCACGGTCCGAGCTGATTTTCTCACATCTGTACCACTTTCATGACTCTGGTCAGAGTCATGTCCCTCATGCTGTCTACTAACAAACTTTCTCTAAATGTCCTAACTTTTTCAATTAAAACATGCTTATTTGATTTTTTTGAAAGATTTTATTTATTTGACAGAGATCACAAGTAGGCAGAGAGGCAGGCAGAGGGAGAGAGAAAAGCAGGCTCCCTGCTGAGCAGAGAGCCTGATGCGGGGCTCGATCCCAGGACCCCGGGATCATGACCTGAGTCAAAGGCAGATGCTTCACCAAAGGAACCCCCCAGGTGCCCTGATTTAGTTTCTAAATTTTAAGAGTTTTAAGCTACCCCAGTCTGAGTTGTAATTCTTAGATAACTGTGATCAATATCAATTGGGAGAAGCTTCCATCCTTTTGTTTTTTTTTTTCTAGTTTTATTACATTATGGCCAAAGAACACAATCAGTTTCATGTTTGTCCATTGTCGTTTACTGAGATTTTCTTTATAGTCTAGGTCGTAGCTTATTTTTGTCAATGTTTAGAGATACTCCCCAAAAAAAAGAGTTTACTTTGTGTTAAGTGTACGTAATTGTTTACGCCACTGACGTTAGCGTGTATTCCTTTTGTGTGTGTATCCTCTCCGTCTGCGAGACGCGTGGTATTATCACGGTCTCTCCGCAACTCCAGTGGTGCGGACTTGCCGTCCTGTAAAGCGATACTGTCAGGCGCATCTATCTTGAACTGTGGTCTGCTCTATGAATTTATAACATCCTTGTTTGTTCCTTGTGACTTTTAACCCTAAATTATATTTTTTCATATAGTAAATTAGTCCCATATTAAGATTCCTGCCTTGGCTTTCTTTTTAACCATGTTCACTTGGAATATCTTTCCTTATCCTTTAGGAAAAAACACTTCTGTACCTTTAAGAAAATGGAAGTGATTTATAGTCAGGAAGAGGTATTGATTTTTAAGCCCATAGTAGGAAGCATTGTGATAAATGTGTGTACTCCTGTAACCACTGGCCAATCAAGTCACAACACATCCTTCAGCTTGGACGTCCCCTTGGGCTCTTTCTCATTGATCTCCACCCTCTGTAAATAAGCACGGCTTTGCATTTCTATCACCATAGATTAGTTTTGTTTTACTCAACTTTCACACAAGTACGATCAATTAGTAAGTTTCTAGCTTCTTTCACTCAAGGTAACACCAAAAGAATTTTTATTAAGGGGTGACTGAGCGGCTCAGTCGGTTGAGTGTGTCTGGCTCTTGGTTTTGGCTCTGATCAGGATCTCCTGGTCGTGAGATCGAGTCCCCTGAGTCCCCCTAGTCCGCCGTGGAGCTCTAAGCTCAGCTAACAGTGGGCTCGGGCTTCTTTCCCTCTTCCTCTCCCTCCCTCTCTGCCCCCCACCACCATGTGCACTTGTACTCTCTCTCGAATAAATAAATCATAAATAGTGTTTTTTAAAGATCTTTTATTGGGGCACCTGGGTGGCTCAGTGGTTTAAAGCCTCTGCCTTCAGCTCAGGTCATGATCCCAGGATCGAGCCCCACATTGAGTCCCACATCGGGCTCCCTGCTCAGCGGGAAGCCTGCTTCTTCCTCTCTCTGTGCCTGCCTCTTTGCCTACTTGTGATCTCTGTCAAATAAATAAATAAAATATTTAAAAATAAATAAATAAAAAGATCTTTTATTGAGATATGGATTACATTTAGTAAAATTTATCCATTTTAGTATACAGTTCTATGAGTTTGACAAAAGCCATTACTACCGTGAAGACGGAGAAGTCTCCATCATCCAAAACTTCCTGTGTCCCTTTATAGTCAGCCCCTCCCCCTTCCTGTTGCCCTCCGCAGTCCCCGACCTGCTTTCTTACCCTACAGTTTTGTCTTTTACAAGAGTGCTGTGGAAGAACTACAAGCATTTTAGAAGAACTAACAACATTTCGAGTCTGACTTTTTTCACTTAGCGTGATTCATTTGAGATTCATCAATGGTCGTGTATGTATCAATATTTCTTTCCTTTTTAATGCTGAATAGTTATCGCATGGTCTGGATGGGCGACAGGTTGTCCATCCATTCACCAGCCAAAAGGCATTTGGGTTTTGGGCAATTATGAATAAAGCTACCTTAATCATCTGCATGCAGGTTTTTGGGGTTTTTTTAAAAGTAATCTCTACCCACAAGGTGGGGCTCGATCTCACAACCCCGAGATCAAAGTTTGCACCCTCCACAGACTGAGCCAGCCAGGCACCCCTGCTTGCAGGTTTTTAAATGAATATAAATTTTCATATGCCTTGGGGAAAACCCAAGAGGAAGAATTGCTGCATCATCCTGCAAGCATGTTTAACCTTGTGAAGTACCGCTAAACTGTTTTGCATTCCCACTCTGCAAGAGGGCATGAGAACGGCTCTTGCTTGGGGTCCTCATCCACTCTCGATATTGTCCGCTTTTGGCCCAGTGGTTCCAATAGATTAGCAACGTTGTTTTGCTGCGATTTCAGTGTGCATTTCCTTAATGGGTAATGACGTTGAATGTTCTTTCAACTTTCAAGTCTCATTTGCCATGAATGTATCTTCTTTGTTGACTGTTCAAAACTTCTGGCCATTTTTAATTGGATTGTTCCTTTCATTACTGAGTTTTGAGAGTTTTTCATACACTTTGGATACAGTCCATGTTAGATAAGGGTTTATAAATGTTTTCTCCCACTCTGTGGTTTGTCTTTCCACTTAGGTTAACAAAGTTTTGTTTTTTATCAAGTTTTGAAGTTTTAAATTTTGGTGATGAAGTAAAGAGTTGCCGGATGGTTCAGGCAGTTAAGTGACTGCCTTTGGCTCAGATCATGATCCCAGGGTGTTGGGATCCAGTCCCGCCTGGAGCTCCTTGCTCAGCAGGGAGCCTGCTTCTCCCTCTTCCTGCTGCTCCCCCTGCTTGTGCTATCTCTCTCTGACAAATAAATAAATAAAATCTTAAAAAAATTTTTTTTGACAAGGTAAAATTGATCAGCTTTCAAATTTCGTGGATTGTGGGGCTCCTGGACAGCTCAGTCAGTGGGGCATGGGACACTTGATCCTGGGGTTCTGAGTTCAAGCCCCGTGTTGGGTGTAGAGATTACTTAAAAATAAAATCTTAAGGGCGCCTGGGTGGCTCAGTGGGTTAAGCCGCTGCCTTCGGCTCAGGTCATGATCCCAGAGTCCTGGGATCAAGTCCCGCATCGGGCTCTCTGCTCAGCAGGGAGCCTGCTTCCTCCTCTCTCTCTCTCTGCCTGCCTCTCTGCCTACTTGTGATCTCTCTCTATCAAATAAATAAATAAAATCTTTAAAAAATAAATAAAATAAAATATTTTTAAAAAATGTATGGGTTGTGGTTTTGGTGTTGTGTTTAAGAAATCTTTGCTTAAGATTTAATGCAAAAACTACAAGAATGCATTCTTCTGGAAATTTTATAATTTGGGATTTTACATGTATGTTTGAGACCATTTTGAATTTTCCGTCTGATGTGAAACAGGAGTTGGAGTTCATCTTTTTGCATGTGGAGGTTCAGGGGTTCCAGCCCCATTTATTGATTGTCCTTTCTTTACTGACTTGCTTTTGCAGCTTTATCTGGGGGTGACCCCCTCGCTCATTCGCCAGCAAGACCAAAGTTGGTGGACTATGGAGCTCAGGCTTTTTTTTTTTTTAAGATTTTAGTCATTTATTTGACAGAGAGAGAGGGAGAGCACAGCAGGGGGAGTGGCAGAGGGGGAAGCAGGCTCCCCATGGAGCAGAGAGCCCGATGCGGGGCTGGATCCCACGACCCTGGGATCACAACCTAAGCTGAAGGCAGATGCTTAACCGACCGAGCCACCCAGGCACCCTGACCTCAGGCTTTTATAATGTTGCTTTTATAAATAAATACTCCAAAACCACACACACACACACAAAAAAACAGAAACTAAGAGCTGATTTGTTGGCGTTAGTGTGTATTCCCTTCGTGTGTCTGTCCTCTGCGTCGGCGAGAGAGGCGTGGCATTACCCTTGTCTCTCTGTGTCTCCCCGCCACGCCAGCCGTGCGGACTTGCCGTCATTCATTGTCAAGTGCATTTATCTTGGTCGGTGGTCTCTTTTATGAGTTTATAACATCTTTGTTTGTCCCTTGTGACTTTTGACTCTGGATTATCTTTTTGTAGGTAGTAAGTTAGTCACGTGTTAAGATGCCAGCGGGTCAATCAGCCTTAGCCATTGGACCCTGAACCTCACTGTCCTTGTACGGACAACTTCCCTCATCTTCCCCATGTGCCTGATGCCTCTTGCCAGCTGGTACCTTCCCATTCTTTCCACTGCTATCACAGTTGCTCCCGTCCCCTCCCCCAGTTAGAAGACCCTTCCCCTACCTAGTGGCAGGAGCTCTTTGTGACAAGTCCGTACTGTCCCTGAGCATCTGCTGCTCGGACCACTGGTGGACCAGCCATCAGAGCGCGGGATCCCCAGGAAGCAGAGTCTATGCCAGAGCTCGGCACATGGGAAGTTTATTAGGAAGCACTCTTGGGATTTACACCTGGGGAGAGAAAGACAGGATTGGGTGGAGGGAGAAATCCGGCTACAATGGGGCATCAACAGAGGCTCAGCCAACCCAGGCAGAAGCTGGATGGTTCTGGAGGATTGGCTTGAGTTGGGGCAAGGTTGGGCCTCTATGCCCCTGGGTCAACCAGTCATCGCAGATGGGCTGCCTGGAGAAGGAGACATGACCTTGGGCAGGTGAATGTCTTCCAAAGCAATTCCAAAGAGGGCAGACAGCCCAGGGCTGTTTGCCACCCGCTTGCTCAAGGGCCGGGGAGAAGCTAACTCTTGGCTCAGGAGGGAACGGTCCTGGCAGTGAGTGTAGCACAGCACCCACCCCCAGCTAGGAGAAGTGAAAAACAGAACAAGAAGGAATTCTTGGAAATTTAAAACAACTGCCAAAAGGAGCGCCTGGCTAGCCAGTCGGAGGAGCGTGCACCCCTGGATCTCAAGGTCATGAATTCGAGCCCCACACTGGGTATAGAGGTTACTAAAAATAAATTCATAAACTTAAAAAAAGAAAAAAAGCCTCTTAAAACAAAACAAAGATCCAAAATGACTGGCAAAATAAAAAATCTAACCAGGGACGCCTGGGTGGCGCAGTCGGTTAAGTGTCTGACTCTTGATCTCAGCTCAGGTCTTGATCTCAGGGTCATGAGTTCAAGGTCACGCTGGGCATGGAGCCTATTCAATTAAAAAAAACTAATCAAATGATTGGAATATAAAGAGACATTTTATAATATTTTTTTAAAAGATTTTTATTGATTTATTTGACAGAGAGAGATCACAAGCAGGCAGAGAGGCAGGCAGAGAGAAAGAGAGGAGGAAGCAGGCTCCCCGCCGAACAGAGAGCCCGATGCGGGACTCGATCCCAGGATCCTGAGATCATGACCCGAGCCGAAGGCAGCGGCTTAACCCACTGAGCCACATTTTTTAAAGAGGCGCAAATAAAGGAAAGAAGGCAAGAGACAGGGAAAAGGAAACCAAGAGTTCTGACATCCAACTAACAGAACAGAGAAAATGACATTATCAAAGAAACCAGGTGAGAGACCTCTGTTCACTCAAGGACACACGTCTCCAGGCTGAAAGGCCTCAGGGGTCCAGGCAAATGAGGAGAGAAAAACCCCACAGCTACACTCACAGCACAGAAGGTTTAGAACACCAGGACTAAAATGATCCTCCAGGCTTCTCTAGAGAGAACAAACAAACAAACAAACAAACAAAAAACCCCCACCAAACACAGAACAGAATGAAACAACGGGACTGTGTCCAGAAGAAGGGCCTCTGGCTGGCCTTAGGCCTCCCATCTGTGAGGGTGAAGGTAGGAAGCCGCCTGGCTTTCCAGGTCAGCGGGGAGGATTCTCAGCCTTGAATGTAGACTTGGACAAACCGAGTCAAGCGGGAAGATGTAGACTTTTTAGATAAGGAGGGTTCCGAAAAGTTACCTTCCATGCCTTTCTCAGGAACTCATGGGAAATTTTGCTCCAGTCCAGCGAGGGCTTGGGACCCAGTGGGGATCCTGGTTCTCCCAACAGGACCCGCCCCCGGGGACCGATGCCTCCCATGGGCAGGTCTCAGGGGCAGGGCTCAGGGGGAGGCTCCCAATCAACCCTTCTTGCTCAGGGGCACATCCAAGCCCTGGAGAGCCCCCAGACTATTCTGGGCCCCTCTGCAGGGTGGGTCCAGTCGCCTGCAGGGGGGCAAAGGTAAAAGCGCCCTAGTCACGGCACTGAGAATCAGCCCCATCTCTGTGACTTCCGCGGGTGGCTGGTGGGTGACAGCGATGGGCTCCTCTGTCACTGAGTTGTTGGTAACAGCCCATTGCAGGACCAGGAGCTCCACTTTATGGGCCGGTGACAGCTCTTAAGAACAGGCAGCCTGACACTGGCGACAGCCCTTGGACCCCCTCCCTTCCGGAGCTAAATCCAGAGCCACCCTGGGCCCCACCAGTGCCTGCCCCCTGCAGCGTGACCAAGGATTTGGGCTCAGTCAGGGCAGCAAAGGCTAAGCCAGGGGCTTGACCCCAACTCACCAGGGCATGACGGGGGCGGAGGGCTTCACCCCAGCCAACGGTTCCCAGGGGGTTGAGAGGGCAGCTGGGTGGGGGCCAGGGGCTGCCTTCCTGGTGCTCTCCGGGCCTGGCCACACACATCCTTGCGGCATCCCCGGCTAACCTGAGACTTGGATGAGCTCATGAAGCTGTTGGGCCTCCAAATAATTTCCCCAAACCTCCCAGAGTCTCTGGAAACCCTAGGAGGGTCTCATCGCCTGTCTTGCTGGAGCAGGGCCACCAGGGGACAGTGAGACACTTCCCAGGGTCTGGGTCCCCTCTGGGCCGGAAGGTTGGCGTTGACCGTGGTCCGGGGAAGGTGAAGGCCACAGGCTCCACAGACCCTCATGTTCCTTCAGACCGCATCCAAAAACAACCGTGTCCTCAGATATGCCAGGCCTCGGCAAGGCTGTCTGGGGTCCTGGCTGTGCCCCACCTGCTCTGCTTGAAACCTGGGAGAACGAAACTGGGACCCTTAGCGGAGCAGCTTCCTCTCGGATGAATCAGCATCGAGAGAGCACTTCCCGGCAGTCGCATTATAGTCCCCACCGGGAGCATTAGCGGCAAGAGCCCGGTCTCAGGCGCTCCTCCACGCCCTTAGAGACCTTGGTCTGGCTCCTTAGAATCTTCTTGCAAAGTGTGGACTGACCGCTGTGAGGACTGTGGGAGATGCTCCTTGGCACACCGCGAGGGCCCTGAGATGCCAGCGGTCGTCCGCGCTCTGTTTGCGCGGTCCTGGGGCTGCGGAGGACACTGAGCAGGTCGGAAGGAAGCTGGTCCCAGAGCCCTGGGCTCGTTTAGGATCCCATCTCCAGCTCTCCTTATGTTCCCTGGGATATTCCCAGAGGCTTTTTCTAATCCCAGGATCTCTGCTTCCTGAGTCTGGCTCTAGGGAGTGAACGCCACCTGAGCTGTCCCTACAACTACCAGGGGACCTGATGAGCCCCAGTTCAGCAGTTCAGCCAGGGACTTGTCTCCTGGGGCAGGTCCTGCAGTGGAGCTGTAGCTCTTTTAAAAACGAATTAATTAATTTATAGAAATAATAGTAAGTGTATCACTTACTTCCCTTCTCCATGTCAGAAAAACTCACAAAATGATTACTATACCTACCCCTGCTGTCTTAGGCAGGGTCTCCCCACAAGGCAGAGCCTGAGACCGGGGTCCCCGTGGGGCAGCTTCCTCGGGGTGGGGTCCCGGGAGCAGGAGCGGAGGCAGCGGAGAGTGGGGCAGGCAGGAGGATGAGCCCGGAGTCAGAAGCCTCCACCAGCTCCCAGCCGGCCAAGTCAGTGAATGATTATGTCACTTGTGTTTGGGGTTTCCAGTGGCTTGCAACCAAATTCTTCTTAACTTACTCCAATGGAACAGAGTGAGCCCGGCCACTCCTGGGCTGGGTGTCCCCTTCACTGTGATGCTGGCTGGAGTGTGGGGCGATCCGCACCATCAACCCCAGAGCGTGGCGCTACCGAGTGGGAGTGGGGCTTGGCAGGGACCTCTCCAAGCTTCCCTGGTATAGAAAGGGCCAATATAGAAAAGGATACAGAGCAGCCAGTTTCCCTTCCTAACCCCACGGTTCCTCAAGTAACTGGTGAAATGAATTCAGCCCCACCCGCTGCAGTACTCAAGAGGAAGAAAAAAGAACCTCTTGATAGAGCACTGGCCTCTTTGCCAAGGGGTCTCACAAGGGATATTCACTAGAAGTCCTTGTCAACTGAAAGTCAGGAATTCCATGGGGCACCTGGGTGGCTCAGCAAGTTAAAGCCTCTGTCTTCAGCTCAGGTCATAGTTCCAAGGTCCTGGGATCGAGCCCCGCATCGGGGCTCTCTGCTCAGCGGGGAGCCTGCTTCCTCCTCTCTCTCTGCCTGCTTCTCTGCCTACTTGTGATCTCTGTCAAATAAATAAGCAAAATCTTTAAAAAAAAAAAAAAAAGTCGGGAATTCCAAGCCAAATGGAGCTGCGCTGGAGATTGACAACAAGTGACTTATTTTATCAGGTACGTTGTAAACCCTACCCTAGAAGGTTTACGTCCCTTCAACCCCCTTCCCCTGGCTGGAGCTGGGAGGGGACAGGACAGCACCCTCAGAGTGATAGAGGCAGTCGGAGGGAGCTAAGGTCCCCAACACCATGGAGAGCAGAAGCCAGCCCTGTCCAGAGGACACTGAACTCTCAGCTGCTGTTCCTTGGAGATTTTGGAACCTCAGCTGAACTTTCATCTAATTAATACTCAAACTGAAGCAAGGGCAGGAACAGCAGAGACCTAGGAAATGGTTAGGACAATTTTTTGTTTTGTTTTGTTTTAGCTCCTAAAAGAAAATCTGTTTCTGTAAACAGTCTTTTTTTTTTTTTTTTTTTGAGTCGTATCTGAGAAGCCAAACTACATGTTGAGCAAATATTTAAAGTCTTTGGTTGGAAAGATGAACATATTCCTAGCCTCCCCTTGGCCATATGTCACAGTCCATCCCTCGATGTCAAAAAGCATTTGCTGTCTTTAAGGTATTCCGTGTGGCAATATTATAGAACACAAGTATATGACAAGTGTTTGGCATTGTTAGTAATCAGGGGAAGGCAAATTCAAACCGCAACACCCATAGATCACCGCCATGCACCCAGGAGAAAAGTGTGGATCACTGACAATTCCAAGTGTTGACAAGGACACAGAGCAATGGGAGGTTTCATGCTCCGCTCACGGGAGAACTAAACTGTTTCCATCTCTCCGGAAAACTGCGTTATTTACTAAAGCTTTCCTCCTGCACGTACTCTTATCTGTGTCACCTTGAATAGGGATTAGGTCACAGGTTATTCTAGGTGTCCCTGTGAAGGTATCATTAGATGAGATTAACATTTCATCAGCAGGCAGTGAGGTCACTCTCTGTAATATAGGTGGGCCTCATCCAATCAGCTGAAGGCCTTTAAAAAAAAAAAAAAAGTCTCACCTCTCCTCAGAAAGAGAATTCTGCCAACAAACTGCCTTCACACTTGAACTGCAGCATCAAATCTTTCCTGGGTCTCCAGCCAGGAGCTATAATTTACCAAACTTTCACAATCACGTGAGCCAATTCCTTACTTAAAATAGCCCCAAACTGGAAACAACCCAAGTATCGACCAAGGGGGGAATGGAAAATTAATTGTGGAATGGTCATACCATGGAATACTGCCACAAATGAATCCCACAGACATTACACTAACCAAAAGAAGTCATACAAAAGAATGTATAGTATAGGGGCGCCCGGGTGGTTCAGTGGGTTGAGCCTCTGCCTTTGGCTCAGGTCATGATCTCAGGGTCCTAGGATCGAGTCCCACATCGGGCTCTTTGCTCAGCAGGGAGCCTGCTTTCCCCTTTCTCTCTACCTACTTGTGATCTCTCTCTCTCTCTCTCTGTCAAATAAATAAATAAATAATCTTTAAAAATTTTTTTAAAATGGGACGCCTGGGTGGCTCAGTGGATTAAAGCCTCTGCCTTTGGCTCGGGTCATGATCCCAGGGTCCTGGGATCAAGCCCCACATCGGGCTCTCTGCTCAGCGGGGAGCCTGCTTCCTCCTCTCTCTCTGCCTGCCTCTCTGCCTACTTGTGATCTCTGTCTGTCAAATAAATAAATAAAATCTTAAAAAAAAATTTTAAAAAAGAACGCATTGTATATAACTTCATCTACTTGAAATTTGAACATATGCAGTTCTAACCTAGGGTGTTAGAGGCCAGAGCAGTGGGTACCTTGGAGGGTATTAACAGCAAGGGAGCATGAGGGAAGCTTCTGGAGTGCTATAAATGTTCGGCATCTTGCTCTGGTGGCGGCTGCACAGGTGTGAATGTATATGAAATTTTTTTTTTTTAAAGATTATTTATTTATTTATTTGACAGAGAGAAATCACAAGTAGACAGAGAGGCAGGCAGAGAGAGAGAGAGAGAGAGGGAAGCAGGCTCCCTGCTGAGCAGAGAGCCCGATGCGGGACTCGATCCCAGGACTCCGAGATCATGACCTGAGCCGAAGGCAGCGGCTTAACCCACTGAGCCACCCAGGCGCCCTGTATATGAAATTTCACCGAGCAATCCACTAAGGAGCAGTGTACTTTCCAATATCCATACAACATCTCAACAACAAAATTTTAAAACCAAATCCTGAAAATTACAAAAAAAAAAAAAAAGGTAGTTGAGGTAAGCTTTTCCTAGTTTGCTGTGTTGTGCATTGCCATGCTTTCTGTGAAGCAATGATTCCCCACAGTGCTTGCGGTTTGATGATTCCAGAACATACCACAAAAGCTCAGTGAAGTCTCCTGAAACCATTCCTCCATAACAAAGACTCTCTTTATAGAACTGGTTTCTAGCTCACATGCATTGTGTACAGAAAACGTGCTTATGATTTCAGTCTGCTGAAACGTGTTTTTGCTAGCCCTCTACAGGATCAATTTTGTGTGTGTTCCATGTGTGCTCGAAAAGTAAGCATGTTCTGCAGTTGTTCAATGCTTTTATGTTATTCTGATAGTTTTCTCTGCCAAGTCTATCAATTACTAAGAGAAGTGTGTGAAAATATCCCAGTATAGACTGGGAGAAAATATAAATGAAAAAAGATTGACAAATACACACACACACACACACACACACACACAATTGCACTTTTGTCTATTTCTCAATTGTAATTCCATCACATTTTGCTTTCTGTATTTTAAGGACATGTTATTAGATGCATACAGATTTAGAATGTTTATAGCTTCTTGATAAATACTGAACCTTCTCACATGAACAAACTTCAATCTATATTTTTAAAACTTTTTTTTAAGATTTTATTTAATTAATTTGACACAGAGAGAGATCACAAGTAGGCAGAGAGGCAGGCAGAGAGAGAGGGGGAAGCAGGCTCCCCGTTGCACAGAGAGTTCAATGTGGGGCTCGATCCCAGGACCCTGAGATCATGACCTGAGCCAAAAGCAGAGGCTTAACTCACTGAACCACCCGGGTGCCCCATATATTTTTAAAAGTTTTTTAAGTGTCATTAAGTTTTTTTTTTTTTTTTTTGCTTGTACATGCTGTTGACCTGATATTAATGTAGATGCATTAGCTTTCTTTTAGTTAGTGCCTGTGTGGCATATCTTTTCCATCTTTCTACTTGCAACCTTTTTATATCCTTAGCTTTAAATGTGTTTCTTGTAGGAATGCCTGGGTGGCTCAGTTGGTGGGGCAAGTGCCTTTTGCTCGGGCCCTGATTCCAGGGTCCTGGGATCAAGTCCTACATAGGGCTCCTTGCTCAGCAGGGAGCCTGCTTCTCCCTCTGTCCACCACTCTCTCTGCTTTTGCTCTCTATCTGACAAAGAAATAAAATGAAGTCTTTAAAATAAATAAATAATAAATAAATAAATTCATTTACATAAATAAATAATGTGTTTCTTGTCAATTGAATATAATTTAATGCTCTTTTGTCATTCTGACATCCTCTGTCTTCTAACTAGAATATTTAAGGCTATTTACTTTTTTCACCAAAATTTTTTCTTTTGGGATAACACCTTGCAAAATATCAATATCACACCCAGAATATTGACACCGATCCAATCAACCCATATTGTTCAGATTCCCCCAGTTACAGCTGGGCTCGTGTGTGTGTGTGTGTGTGTGTGTGTGTGTGTGTGTCTAGTTCTGTATAATGTTGTAAGTTCATAGATCCATCACCATGGTTAAGACACTCAGCAGTTCCGTTACCCACAATCACTCACGTCACCCTTTTATAAACACACGCATTTCCCTCCACCACCTCCCCTCTCCTCTCCTTAATCTCTGGCAACCTTTAATCTGTTCTCCATTTCTATAATTTGATCATATTGAGAAATGTTACATAAATGGAATCAAACAGTAGGTAACCTTTTGGGATTAACTTTTCTTTCTTTCTTTCACTCAGCCCAGTGTTCTAGATTCAGCCACGTTGTTTTCTTGTTGCCAAGTTGTATTCCATGGTCTGGATGGCTATCTGGGTTATTTCCACTTTGGGCTACTCTAGATAAAATTCCTATAAACATTCATGTGCTTTTTTTAAATATGTGACCATACATTTCCATTTCTTTGAGATAAATGCCTAAGAGTGCATTGCTGGGTCATATGGACATTTGCCTGTTTAGTTTCATAAGAAACTGCCCAACTGTTTTCCAGTGACTGTACAAATTTACATGTCCATCAACAATACATGAGTGATCCAGTTTCTTCAGATCCTTGCCAGAGCTTGGTGTCACTACTTTTTTTTTTTAAAGATTTTGTCTATTTGACAGAGAGGGTTCACAAGTAGGCAGAGAGGTAGGCAGAGAGAGAGGGGGAAGAAGGCTCCCTACTGAGCAGAGAGCCTGATGCGGGGCTTGATCCCAGGACCCTGAGATCATGACCTGAGCCGAAGGCAGAGACTTAACCCACTGAGCCACCCAAGTGCCCCACTACATTTTTTTTAAGCCATTCTATTAAGTACATAGTGATATCTCATTGTGCTTTTAATTTGCATCTCCCTAGTGGCTAATGAAGTTGAACATCATTTCACGGGCTTATTTTCCATCTGTTCATCATCTTCACAAGGATGTCTCTTCATGTCTTTTGTCCATTTTCAAAAAGAATTTCTTGGGTTTTCTCAACTGTTCAGTTTGAAGGGTCTGCTGCATGTGCCAGGTGAGCAGGTAGTTCACAAGGACTTCCTTCTGCCCATAGTTAATCTTTTCATACTCTTAATAAGACTTTGGGCAGAGCAAACTTTTTCATTTTTATGAGGTCTGACTTATCAATTTTGCCTTTTATGGGTCATGCTTTTAGAGTCCCTAAGAAAATCTTAGAATCTAAGAAATCTTCACCTGGCCTAGATTCGGAACATCTTCTCCCATCTGTTGGCCAATGGCAGTCTAATTGTTCCAGCACCATTTGTCAAAAAGGCTCTTTCCTCCATCGAACTGTTTTTGCATTTTTGTAAAAAAAATCAATTGGTGGGGCGCCTGGGTGGCTCAGTTGGTTGAGTGTCCAGCTCTTGATCTCAGATCAGGTCATAAATAAATTAATAATTAAAAAATTAAAAAATAAAAAATCAATTGGGCAGATCATGTGTGAGTGGTCCATTTACATTTAATGGAATTGCTCTTATCTATTTGGGTTCCAATCTGTCTTATTTTTGTGCCATTTTCCTTGTCTGTTCTGTTGGTTTTCTTTCTTGCCTTTCTTTTGGATTGACTGGGGACTGCATTCCACTTTTCTTGACTACTGCTGTATATGACATACTCAGTTTCTACGCAGTGAGGGTTACTTTACAAACTACTGACATATTCACCTTCTCGCTTGCTTGCTTTCTCATATCTCTATTCCTTCCACCTGTGCTCATTCACCTTCTGTGTGAAGAGCATCAGAGGTTGATTGCAAAGTGACTCCAAGTCTTCTCCTTTTCCTACAGATGCCCCCTACAAAATGAATTTGGTGCTACTACCATCAAGGGGTAAAGAATTCCTCTGCCTCCTGAGTCTGGGTCTGGCATGTGGCTTGCTTTGGTCAATGGGATGTTAAGGAAAGTGGAAGAGGCCATGTGAGCATTGGGACTTGCCCTCGCAGCTGCCGGAAACCCTTCCCCCACTGCACAATCGAGCTTGGGCTGGCCTCCCAGGAAACAAGGGATCACAGAGAGGGCCATCCCTGCCATCTTCACCCATGGGACATGTAGGAGTGAGGGGTCCTAGACCATCAAGCCCCTATCGAGTTGGCCCACAGCAGAAGAGCCACCAGGCAAAGCCAAGAAATAAGACATGCGAATTATTTTAAGCCACCGCATGTTGGGATGGTTTCTTATGTAGCAAATAAGAGATGTGATCGCACCCGGTGACACCGGCAAACAGTGAGGAAGTCTTTCTTTTGGGAGGCAGGGCTGGACCTGTACACACACATATATATAAAAAATGCTGTATACTTAAGTGTGCCTACTGTATGTAAGTAGCAGCTCAATTAAAAAATAGGAACAGAAAAAAAAAATGGGAACAGAAAAAGAAAACAAAAGGGCGGTCCCTTCTCTCTACACATTTCTAGTTGAATGGTAAGGAAATAGATGTTAAGGGCAAAACCAAACGTGCCCTTGGAACCTGGAGGCCCAGACAGTGCTTGGGACACATAGAGGGGAAGACACAGGGCGACCCCCCCAGAAATGGTACAAATCACTGGTTTGCAAAGCCACATCCTACTTGTACATTTCACACCTTGACCCAAGTGAATGCTGAGCAGCTGCTAACTTCATTTCAAACAGCTCAGGCAAACTCCAGGCTGCTGGTGTCCGACCTCACAGCAAGACAGGGACCTCACATGCAAGATGGGAGGCCCTCAGGCTAGTTCTGGAAGAAGGGCACTGGGTAGCTGGCTAAGAAAAGATCTAGAGGCAGGGGAACGGCATCTTGGGAGACAGCTGTCCCACACAGTGGGGGGAAAAAAAATGGACTGTGTCTTATACACAAAAGGGAAACCTACCAAAGAAATTTGTGATGGTTATTTTTATGACTGGGCCAAGGGATGCTTCTGGGTGTGTCGATGAGAGTGTTTAGCAGAGAGATTAGCACTTAAATTGACGGACAGAGTAAAGCAGATGGCCCTCCCCAGTGTGGGTGGGCCTCATCTAATCTGTTGAGGGACTAAATAAAATGAAAAGGCGGAAGCTTGAATTCAGTTTCTGTCTGATTGGTGAGCAGGGGTGTCGATCTTCTCCTGCTCTCAGCCTTCCCTGTTCTCAGGCCTTCAGGTCTAGACCAGAATCTTCCTCAGCTCCGCAGCTCGCAGGCCTTCAGAGCACACCCCGTGATCTCCTGGGGCTCCAGCTTTTGGACAGCAGATCAGCGGAATTCTCAGCCTCCAGAATCCTGGGAGCCAATCCCTTATGATAAACTTCTTTATAGATAGATAGATCAAGACGTAGGCGTAAATAGGTACATATATGTAAATCTATAGGTAAAGATATATATATATTGGTTTTGTTTCTCTAGAGAACCTAGTAAATCATATAGCAAGGCCTGTGTCTGAAACGGTAGCTTTTCAACCTGTTTGATGTGATTAAAACAATCACTTTCATCTTGATTCTTTTTTTTTTTTAAAGATTTTATTTATTTATTTATTTATTTGACAAAGAGAGAAGGATCACAAGTAGGCAGAGAGGCAGGCAGAGAAAGAGAGGGGGAAGACGCTTCTCTCTGGGCAGAGAGCCAATACAGGGCTCAATCCCAGGACCCTGAGATCATGACCTGAGCCAAAGGCAGAGGCTTAACCCACTGAGCCATCCAGGCACCCCATCATCGTGATTCTTTTTTAAAAGATTTTATTTTTTTTTAATTTAAATTCAATTAATTTAATATAGTGTTACTAGTGTCAGAGGTGGAGGTCAGTGATTCATCCGTTGCATGTAACACCCAGTGCTCATTCCATCACGTGACCTCCTTCATGCCCGTCACCCAGTCACCCCAACCCCCACTCCCCTCCCCTCCAGCAACGCTCAGTTTGTCTCCTAGAGTTAAGAGTCTCTTATGCTGGGGTCCTGGGATCGAGTCCCACATCGGGCTCTCTGCTCAGCAGGGAGCCTGCTTCCTCCCTCTCTCTCTGCCTGCCTCTCTGCCTACTTGTGATCTCTCTCTGTCAAATAAATAAATAAAATCTTTAAAAAAAAAAAAAGAGTCTCTTATGCTTTGCCTCCCTCTCTGTTTTCATCTTATTTTATTTTTCTTTCCCTTCCCCTCTGTCCATCTGTTTTGTTTCTTAAATTCCACATATATGAGTGAAATCATATGGTATTTGTCTTTCTCTGAGTGACTTATTTTGCTGAGCATAATATCCTTTAGTTCCACCCTCGTCATTGCAAATAGAGGGATTTCATATTTTTGATGGCTGCGTAATATTCCATTGTGTATAGATTCCCCCATCATCTTTCTCCATTCATTTGTCGATGGACATCTGAGCTCTTTCCATAGTTTGGCTATTGTGGATGTTGCTGCTATAAACATTGGGGTGCACGTGCCCCTTCAAATCACTATGTTTTTATCCTTTGGATAAATACCTAGTTATTTTATTTTGAGTTTTTGAGAGAAAGCAAGAGAGTGTGAGGCACAGAGAGGGGAGACACAGAGAAGAAAGAGAGAGAAAATCCCAAGCAGGCTCTCTGATATGTGGGGCTTGATCTCATGACCCTGAGATCATGACCCAAGCTGAAATTGAGAGTCTGACATTTAACCAACTGAGCCACTCAGGTACCTCAAGATTTTGCTTTTTATTAATCCCTGTTCTCTAAGGTGGGGCTCAAACTCACGGCCCCGAGGCCAGGAGTCACATGCTCCACTGGCTGAGCCTACCAGGCACCCCTGGTTCTGATTTTTAAATAACATGATTTTCAAAACTGAATCATAAAAAAATTGGGTTTAAAAAAAACTTTCCTTGGAGAGGAAATCGTAACGTAGTACTATTTATTTGTTTTGTCCTAGACTCCAGAGCCCCAGGGATGACTTGGCTAAAAATGTCAACCTTCAAGTTTTGCTAGAGGTCAAGTCACCCGCTCGTTTTCTCCTCTTGCCCAACTGCTTATTTGTACAAAAGACATGGGGAAAGAAGGGGCGTGGCTTTCTCGAGACTTTGAGGTAACACCAAAGCTCAGGGTGATGACAATATCCGCAAAGCTGGGTTCTTAGAAATTTTGCTGTCAGCTGTCCACTGGGCACCTGTCCTGCACCGGGCCCCTTGCTGAGTCAGCCTTACTGAGCGACCTCAGAGAAGACATCATGTCTCCACTAAAGGAACCAGAAAGCCTCTGGGAAATAGCCGAGGAGACCTCAGAGCCCCTGTTTTGCAATAAGAACCCCGAAAGCTCTCTGTCCCGCACCGAGGCCCTATGGTGTTGACTTGGTCCCGATTTGATATTCATTAGCTATTACGGCCGAACAAATCTCATAAAAATTAGCCACTTAGAACACGAGCATTTATCAGCTGTGTCGAAACTCAGTTGTGGTCTGGCTGACCGTTGTTGCCTGCGGTCTGTTTTAACTGTAGCTTTAATTTTTCTTCTTTAGGTGCAGCAAAGCCAACAGATAAGGAAGCAATTGTTGTTGAAAAGATAGTTGGTTACTCACGGATCCCAAAAGAGCAGGACCGAGTGGGGCTGGCCTTTTGGGAGCTGGAAGCGGGACCCAAAAAAACTCCCTTCCCCTCTCTCCCACTCTCCCTCTCTAGCACGGGTCAGGGGAGGACCCTGATGGACCCAGCTCTGTTCTCTCGTTCCCCCAAGCCCTGTGCCTGGGTCTCAGGGGTCCGGAGGACAAGGCTGGCTAGCAGCTGGGGTGGGGGTGGGGGGTTCTGGGGGCGGGGGTGTGGAGGAGGAGAAGCACAGGGACACGGCCAGCCCGGAGCTGGGCTGCCAGCCCAGCTTGCAAGCCGAAGTCGGAGCTGCCCTATTTTGGGAAGAAGAGGAAAATGCGACCGCTCCCAACTCTCAGGATGGTGTCTTTGCACAGACATGGCCTCATCAGCAGGTCTATTCCAAGACCAACATACTGAGCCTGAATCTTCAAGAAGCCCCATTCTTGTGGACACACGCTCAACCCAGAGTCCAGTCTCGCTGACATAGCGGGTGGGTGAGCCAAACATCTCCGTTTAATTTTCTCCCCTACGCATTGCTCTTAAGAACAAGGCTCATGAAAGCAAGTCGAAGGTGCAGCAAGCAAAGCTCCTAACCCCGGGATCCTGGAGTGGTTTCCTGATCTCCTGGACAAGCCCCATCACCCAGTTCAAAGTCCTCCAACGGGAAGATAGGAGCTCAAGGGTAATTTCGTTGACAAAAACACCTCCTCAGCATTCGGCGCTTCCTGGGGAGGGGGGATAAATGTTTCTGCAGGTTCTCTGAGAGGAGATGTCCATCTGGCACACACACCCCGTTTCCAAGCCGGCACGTTTGTGGGAGCCTGCAGCAAAGCCGGCCCAGGTTTGGGCAGGACCCATGCTCTTGCTTCTGAAATCCCCGTGGCTTTGATGTGATTTCGATCAGGATATTTAACATTTAACTAACATGAATATTTTTAAAAACCACTTCATTGGCTACCGGATGCGTCCAGAGCCCACCGAGAGCATTTTCTGGGGGCAGTTTGGGAAAGAATGTAGGCGCGCCGCTTAGCTCTGTCTGACCTGTTTGCTTTCTCATCTGTAAAATGAGGCTCTAAGACTTGCCAAGTAGTCTGGCTGTAGGAGGTGCTTGGTGAAACAGTGGGATGTGTTGTGACCAGTGGGATGTCGGCAGAGGATCGACTGCTTGCCTCTGGATGCGCCTGGGGTAAAGGTGCCCATGGGGTACAGGAGACATGGAGGAGGAGGGGCGGGGTGGTGGAAAAGAGCCCAAGTCAGAGTCATCTGGAACCCTAACAGAGCTGGGGGAAAGTGCTAGAGGCGGGATGCAGGGAGGGATGGAACCAAAGGCGGTGTGGTTGAGGGGCGAAAGCCATAAGCTGAGACTTGAACTCAAGACCTTGAAGTGGCCTTGGGATGCACCCCTGAGGTCTGGGGTCCCTCCCTGTACCCCTCATTCCCACCTTCCCAGAACTGCCTTGGGTGAACTGACATCGGCCCCCTGGGTGCCTCCCCACCCGACTCAACAGCAGCTCCTTGAGGACAGGGAGCTCCCAGGGCAGGGGGGAGCTTTTAATCTGTGACCAGCTGGGAAGCAAGGCCAGTCAGCGGTCCCCAAATGTTCCAGCCTTCAGATGGGAACTAGCCCCACTTCTGCCCCTGACAGGCTGGAAGCCCAACCTTTCTCTTAGGGTTCCTGTCCCCCCATATAATTAGAGGGGTCACCAGCGTTATCAAGCGCCTTTGGAAAACTGAGGCACCCTGAGCCAGGATATTAAAAAATCGTGGCTCAAGCCCTCCTACAGCAGTGCGGTGTAAGCATAGGCTGTGGGGCCAGAGAGCCTGAGTTCAAATCCTTCCGTGGCCTCTTAACCAGCTGCCTATCCTTGAGCAGGCTACTTTACCTCTCTGGGCCTCAGTGTCCTCATCTGTACACTGGGGATATTAATATCATCTACTAGGTGGGTTCCCCTGTGAAGACTAAATGAGTCAATATGGGGAAAGCACTTGGGACTTTGCTGGGAGAAAGCTCGCCCTTGGGGGGGGGTCCCTTGTTACCTCTCTAGCTGGAGAGGCTCCCAGCCTGTCCCTAGCTGCCTAAACAGGGGCCCTGCCACTCCCTCGAGTCCCTCCTTCTGGCTGCAGGATCTTTTTCTCTCCACCTCCTTGGGTGACCCTCTGTCCTCTCAGGGACCAATGGGCCCTTCCTGGCACATTCCGCCCAAAGAGGCCAGCTATCTTCTAGAAACCCAAACTGCCAACCAGCCCCCCAAATCCAACGCACAAAAGACCCTCCCTTCCACACGAGGCCTCTGCTTGAGGTCCGTCGAGCACAAGTCCTCTAAGGGGGGGCCTGGCCTCCAGCTTGGAAAGGTCACATCCACCTTGCTCAGTGAACTTCTCTCTGGGCCTCAGTTTCCCCATCTGTAGGGTGAGGGTATGGAATTCCATGATGCCCGCGGCCTCCTGAGCACTGAGGCCGCTCTTCCTACTTGTCCTATTTCACGTCATCTTCTCGCTCCGTAGCCTGCCATGGCTCCCCAGCACGCTGGAGTCCACCCCTAGTCCTCACCACAGGGGAGGCCAGTGTCCCCGCCCACTCCACCAGAAGCCTCTGCTGGTCTCAGGCCCCCCTCCCCACCTCCTTCTCCAAGGACCACCCCTGAGAAGCCTGGGAGTCCCTCAGGCTGGGCGTGAAGCCTGCCTCTCCCATGTGAGCTGTGTGGCCTTGGACCAGCCGCCTTACTGCCTCACTCCTCTGCGTCTGACGGGGTTAGATGGGAGAACTAAGCCTCCAGCATGGGATCTGATCTCTGACCTCCCAGGAGTCGGGGCTTCTGAGGAGAGATGACTGGGCGGGCCAGGACCCCACAGAGTGGAGTGGAGGGAGGGGCAGTGAAGTAAGCAGAGGTGGGGCAGGGTGAGGAATGTTCTGGAGAGTGGAGAGTTCCTGTGAGGGAAGGCCTGGCAGGTTGGTCAGGCCGTGGACTTTGTCCACAGGGTAGCAAGAAGCCACCGGCAGGTTTGCGCTGGGAACACCAGGCATTCTGGAACTGTCCGACTCCACCTTGCTCCATGAGCGACGGGAGGTGCAGGTCAGCTAAGGGAGCCAAGTAGGAGGCAGCCACAGCTTTTCAGGACAGAGAGATGGGCTAGGACTGGACAGGTGGCGGGAGACTCCCACCGGCGGAGTTGAGGGGGATCGCCCATCCTCCCTTGGTCCCCAAATAGCTGGGCCACCAGAAGGTCTAGGCTTGCCTTCAGCCACATGCCCGCTGGGCCCTGCCGGCCGCCCCACACCAATCTGGGGGTGACCCCGGCTGCCACCCAAGAAATGAGCCACACTGACGCTCCTGCAAACCCTCCAAGGGTATGTGTTACTTCCCAGGGTCCACGTGGGCAACCACGCTGTGGCACTCTTGGATGTCAGCGACTGCCACACTCACGGCCGCCCCTCTCTCAGACCGACGGGCTTCCCTGGGTGGCTGCCGTCATGCGTGGTCCCAGCGAGGGCACCTCCCTCCTGCAGGCGGACCTCTGGGGTGCCTCCTTAAGGATCAGAGTCTCATCTTCCTGTCTGGACCTGGAACTACTCTGTGTAATTCTGTTCCAGGGCCCAGATGCCCAGCCTGACCCTCATCCTCCTGAGGCAGCCTGGGAAGGCGTACGGGGCCCCCTGCGCCCTCCAGCCCCTCAGGGACCACAGCACAGCTCTCCTCTCTCGGAGTTTATTCGTTCTAAAGGGCATCTGTTCTCCCAGGGGAGGCTGAGCAGGCTCATGTCTTCTGGGCTCCGTGGACAGGGCGGTTCACATGCTCAGGGGAGGCCAGGTAGGCCTTGAGCTTGGGCCGGGCACTGAGGCGTGCCACATAGGCCAAGAGCAGGGGGTGGGAGTCCAGGCAGCCGGGGGCCAGGACCTGGTGATTCAGCAACAGGTCCAGCAGATTGTAGTCGGCAAAGGAGATCTGCGGGGCCAAGACCGGAAGAGAGCTGGAGCAGCGCCAGAAGAGGCAGGGCCGCAGGGAGCCAGGACCCTGGCGGTTCGCCATGGCTCTCCTCTGGGCCTCAGTGTGCCCTTCTGAGAAATGGGCTCTGCCACGGGCCGGACCCAGCACTCACCTGGTCGCCCACAATGAAGGCCTGGCCCCCCTGGTTCTGGACCAGCAGGGTCTCAAAAGGCTTCAGGCGCTCCGGCAGCTCTTGAAAATACTTGGCCTTGCCCTCCTCCTGCAAAGGGCAGTGATCCAGTGGCAGCTCCCAGCACGCCTGGCCAGGGTGACTTCCCGGCCCCGGCCCCGGCCCCGGCCCAGAGCACCAGCCCGCCCCTGCTTACGTAGTTGTGGTGGATGAGCCGGCCACAGTGCCTGCGGACGTCCTCCACACCATCGTTCACCATGTCCACCAGCGCCGCCTCCCGCTGGTCTTTGCCGTACAGCCCTGGGGCAGCAGCCGGGCAGCGGGTCAGGCTCTGTCCAGGCCGGGGCTCCGCTGCTCCCCTCTCCCCCAAATGCGCACAGGTCTCAGGCTGGGGCAACCGGGTCCCCCGATTGGGAGGGGCCGCTCTGCCCAGCTCTGCTGCTCCCAACTGCGAAAGCTCAAGAGGAGGGGTGCCGCGGGGACTCAGTCCGTTGGGCAACCGACTCTTAATTTCAGCTTGGGCTGTGATCTGCGGGTCCTGGGATTGGGCCCTGCATCAGTGTGGGGTCTGTTTGGCCCGCCCCCTCCCTCTCTGCCCCCAACTACTTTCTCAAATAAATAAATAAAAGCTTTTTAAAAATGCGCAAGGGGACATGCCCAGCTGAGGACCATGTCCCTTCTTGGTCACATCCCAAGTCTTATCCCGAGACTCGGGAATTTCTTGACCAAATGGCCCCAAGGCCCCTCCCCCAGATCCGTCCCTCCACCCCCACCCCTGCAAGGGTGAATGAAGCCTCCCTTCTTCCCTGGGCCTGAGGGCAGCTGCTTGGGGAGCCCGGACGGAACTGGGCCAAGGACACTGGTGGGGCTGTGTGCAGTGCTGAGCAGCGTCACAGGGGCAAGAGGAAGCGGCAGGCCACAGCCGGAGGCCTTTCTCCTCCCACCTTGGGTCCTGCAGAAGTCAAGGCAGGCTTGGCCTGGGGGCCACCACGACTCCTCTGTCCCATTCCCTGATTGCCACGTCCCACTGGGACCCAGGGCTTGCCAAAAAAGAGGCAGCTCTTGCAGCCATGTTCCTACCACCATTGTAAGGAGGTCACAGGCTGGCTCACTGAGCACAGATTTTCTAGATTCAAGAGAGGCCAAAACAGGGGAACATGGGCAGGAGGTCCACTGTGAAGCCTGCAGCGGCCTGTTGCCTAGGCCGCACACTGCGGGGGCCGCAGCCTCCTCTGATTTGTCTTCCAAGAAATGGGCACACGCAACGCATCTGACACCATCTGGCTGGCAGAGCCCTCACGACCTGCCCTTCCTTCCCTTGGGATCATCTGGCCTGTCCTCTGGACCGGCGGAACTCTGGTTCTCAGGACATCCAAGGGGGACCCATCGGATACTCTGCAGGCTGCGCTGCCTGCAACTCTGAACTCACCAAAGGTGCGGCCCAGGTGTCGCAGGATGGCATTGGACTGGTACAGGGTGAGGTCTCCGTCCTGGAACTTAGGGAGCTGCCCGTACAGCTGGGGGGTGGGGCACAGCGCTGTCAGCCATGCTGCGCTTGGCTGCCCCCAACGGCCCAGCCCCTGCCCCCGCCCCCTCCGGGGGGTCACTCACACAGGAGGCCTTGAGCGGGCCCTGCAGCCAGGTCTCCTTGGTCACCACCTCCTCCTTCCAGCTCTGGCCCTGGTCCGCCAGCAGCATGCGCATGGCCTCGCAGCGGCCTGGGGGCGAGGGGAGAACGGGGTGGTGGGACACGTGCAGGGACCCCAGCCTCACAGCGCCCTGGGGAGGGGGGTCCAGAGTGTGGGGACGGGACAGAAACTCTAGCTTCTGAGTCTCCTGAGGAGATAAACCATGGGGAAACAGTGGCGACCACGGCCCCAGTGCCGTCCTGGAGAGGGAGACAGGGGCGGAGACCCCAACCCATGGTGCCCCGGGATGGGAACAGAGGCAGAGGGACAATGCAGCCAGGCCGGGCACCAAGAGGATGCCACCTCGGGAAAGCCGGACCTGGCCCCGCCCCCGCCGTCAAGGCTCCGCCCCCGCCCCACCGGCCCCGCCCCACGGCCCGGGACTCCTGGTCCTGTCTTCGGCCTCGGCTGGACCCCAGGGAGCAGCCTGAGCAGGCGGCCTGGCTCCACCCGTGCCCTTCGCCCTCCTGAAGGAGCAGGGGCCGCACCTCGGGTGGGGAAGTAGACGATGGTGTAGGGCGGCACTAGGAGAGACGGACAGGGGTGAAACAGGACCCCTCACGGAGCTGCACCGAGAAGGGGGTGGCTCAGCCAGGGTCCCGCCCCCCACCCCCACCCTTACCCCCACCCCCCACTCCCCATCCCCCATCCCCCACCCCAGGCCTGGTCCAGACCCTACTCACTAGCTAGCGGGGGAGTGGAAAAGCAAGTAGCAGGAAGTGGCGACGGGCCCAGTGACCTTATATTTATGGTTGTTCCCCAACCCCCCTCCCTTCTCGCCCCACCCAGGAATGCGCCGAGTCACCGAGCGGAGCTTGGCCCTGGGCAAGGCTGGGTGTGGCGGGGGCAGGGCCAGACGGGCTCACCCGCACCTCCGTGCCGCCTGTACCCTGCCTGAAGGGCACTGACTTCAGCATCGCACAGCCACTACCAGCATCCGGGCCACGCCCAAACCCGCAGGCTCAGGGCCCACGGAGGGCCAGGTCCGGGTCGCCAGCACTGGCACACAGTAGGTGCTCATTAAGTGCTTCTGGCACGAATGAATGCAATTCGATAGGCATATCCATTTTACACCTCTTCTCTCCAGAATAATAATTATGGCAAACCCTTAGGAGCCGAGGACTGTGCTGAGAACTGTATGTAGATTACCACCCTAGGACTTGGTATTGTTCTGATCCCCATTTTACAGAGGAGGAACTGAAGCACAGAGAGGTTAAGTGACTTTCTCGAGGTCACACAGCTGGGAAACAGTACTTTTACTATTCACTTTAAAAAGTTGTTAACCCTCAGTCTTTCTTCTGTAAAGCCTTGTCATCTCCAAACCATGTTTTGACTGAGTCTAAGTGCTAAGGCGCTCTTCAAATACCGATTGGACACGGGGATACGGGTGGCTGGAAAGATGGACTGAGTGGGCAGGACCTCCTGAGCCCGAGTGGGTTGTGTTCTTCCAGGCAGAGCCCGGTGCCTACCTCCCTGCAGGCCCACTGCTGAGACACCCCCAGCCCTCTTCTGGCTGCTTCTTCCTGGGTCGGGGCAGGGGTTGGGGGGTGTCTCAGTGGCTGCGGCAGTCCTTCGCGGGAACTGGAGCCTGACTGAACCGGACGTCTCTCAGCCAGGTTTTCCCGTCAGAGCCAGCAGGAACGAGGAAGGTATCTTCCCCTTCTAAAGCCTGGGGGGGGGGGACCCAAAACAGGCCTCATCAGGAGCATCACTCAACCTCCTTCAATCCACAGCTGCCTGGGGCCGGGAGGGGTGGGGGAGGTGGTGCCAGGGCTGGGTTCTATCCCTGACTCACAGCTGGAGGAACATCTGCCCGGCACTTAGCAGCTTACAAAGAGCTTTCACATAAATGGTCTCATTTCATCTCCACCACGTCCTGAGAGGGAGGGAGTCTTGTTCCCATTATACTGACGAGGACACCAAGGTTCACAGAGGTTCATTCACCTGCTCTGGCCTGGAACATGCATTGCCTCCCTTCGTGCACAAGCATCTAAGGCCTGGGAGACCCCTTCCTGCCTAGAGGGCCCGCCTCCTGCCGGCTCACCCCCCCCAGCGATTGTGCTCAAGTGCCCAGGGCCAGCTGTCCCCCTGCTCAGCCGGGCACTGTTCGACGGTGTTCTGGGGTCTGCGTTTACCCACAGTCCTCTGGCTCCCCAGGCAAAGCCCGTGGACTCTCTGGCCATCCCGGGGGCCTCCTCCTCTGGGATCCAGCAGCACAGTTTTTCCAGCCCCGGGGGGCCAGGAACTTCCCTGTGTCCATCCCCCACCTCGCGTCTTCGTGTATCTCAGCACCGGTCTCTGGCAGTTTTTTAAAATATAAACAAACCACTCTATTTTTCCTCGGATTTCAGCCTTATAAAGGGTACACTCGGCAGCTTTAATACATTGTGTTGTGCAGCCTTCATCACTACGCAGTCCCAGCACCTTTTCATCCCCCCCAAAACACCTGAACCCATGGGCAGTCCTGCTCTTATCCGCACTCATCTATTCTGTTGCTGTGGATTTGCCCACGCCGGGTATTGCATACAGCCGGAAACACACAGTCTGTGGCATTTAGGGTCTGGCTGCTTTCACGTGGCAGAATGTCTTTGAGGTTTATGCATGTCTTAGGGTGTAACTGGGGCGCCTGGGTGGCTCAGTTGGTTGAGCGTCTGCCTTTGGCTCAGGTCACGATCTCAGAGTCCTGGGATCAAGTCCCAAGTCTAACTCTCTGCTTGGTGGGGAGGCTGCTTCTCTCTGTCCGACTGTTCTGTTCTGACTCTCTCAAATAAATAAATACAATCTTTAAAACAAAACAGTGCATCATTCCTGTCTCCCGCGGAGGAGTATGTCGTGACACGGGCATGCACATCTTGTCCACCCGTTCCTGCACCGACGGACATCTGGGCTGTTTCACTTTGGGGCTCGTGTGAATCAGGCTGCTGTGAACACTTGTGTGCAAATTTTTGCATGAACTTAACGCTTTCAACTCCCTTGGGTACGTCCCCAGGGGTGGACGGCTGGGTCACACGGCAGCTCATTTTGAGGAAATGCCAAACTCTTTCCCAGAGTGGGTTTCATAAACCCGCCAGCAGCCTGTGAAGGCCCTCGCTTCTCCAAGTCTTCACCGACACTGCCACTGTCTGTCCTTTTCCCTTTAGTTATCCTGGTGCGTGTGGAGTGGCGTCTCCACGTGGTTCTGTGCGCCAAGGCTGGGGTGACTTGTGGGGAACAGGGAAGGGAGGGAGCCATTGTCTTTTGTCATCAGAATCACATCTCAGGGACACCTGGCTGGCTCAGTCGGTGGAGCACCGGAGTCTTGATCTCAGCATTATGAGTTCAAGCCCCACGTTGGGCGTGGAGCCTACTTAAATATTAATATTAATATCAATAAGAATTTTTTAAAGATTTTATTTATTTATTTGACACACAGAGATTACAAGTAGGCAGAGAGGAAGGCAGAGAGAGAGGAGGAAGCAGGCTCCCCACTGAGCAGAGAGCCCCACATGGGGCTCGAACCCAGGACCCAGAGATCATGACCCGAGCAGAAGGCAGAGGCTTTAACCCACTGAGCCACACAGGTGCCCCAATAATAATTTTTTAAAAAGAAGAAGGATCACCGCTCAGAATGGAGGAGATAGACACAAGGCTTCATTCACACTCTGGTTAGTCTCTATCAGGCTATGAGTGGGCTAGGCTTCATGGCAAACATCAGAATAGGAAAGATACGGTCTCCACTCTAATTGACTCTTCCAATGAAGAATATAAAGTCTTCCTCAGCAGTCCGTCCACCAGCCATCTGTCCATCTCCATCCTTCTCTGTCTGTCCATCTATCTCTCCCTCTATCTAATCGTCCGCCCATCCAAAAACCAAACATTTGGCCAGCAGCCCATCAGAACACCTACCTATTTGTCTACCCACCCATCTAGCTACCCATTTACCCACCCTGTCATCCTCCGCCTGTCCATCCATCCGTCCATCACCCAACCTTCTATCAGTGCAATCATCTACCCATCCATCTACCAACTATTTAACTACTAGCCTATCAAATCATCTACCCATCCTTCCATCCAGTCAGCTACCTATCCGTCCGTCCATCCATCCATCCATCCATCCATCTCTCTGTCAACCTATGTGGACTTCCTACACACTGGAGCCGGAGCTCCAGCTTGGCTATGGTGGGCTGGGCAAGTCAAGGGCATCGAAGCAAATACCGTAGAATGTTGTTCACTGAACACAAGTGAGGAAGGATTTCCAAGCCAGGCTTTCTCCACCTAGATACAAAGGCTTTGCTTCTTTTTTTTTTTAATTTTTTATTTTTTATAAACATATATTTTTGTCCCCAGGGGTACCTGGTGAATCGCCAGGTTTACACACTTCACAGCACTCACCAAAGCACATACCCTCCCCAATGTCCATAACCCCACCCCCCTTCTCCCAACCCCCCTCCCCCCAGCAACCCTCAGTTTGTTTTGTGAGATTAAGAGTCACTTATGGTTTGTCTCCCTCCCAATCCCATCTTGTTTCATTGATTCTTCTCCTACCCACTTAAGCCCCCATGTTGCATCACCACTTCCTCATATCAGGGAGATCATATGATAGTTGTCTTTCTCCGCTTGACTTATTTCGCTAAGCATGATATGCTCTAGTTCCATCCATGTTGTCGCAAATGGCAAGATTTCGTTTCTTTTGATGGCTGCATAGTATTCCGTTGTGTATATATACCACCTCTTCTTGATCCATTCATCTGTTGATGGACATCTAGGTTCTTTCCATAGTTTGGCTATTGTGGACATTGCTGCTATGAACATTCGGGTGCATGTGCCCCTTCGGATCACTAAGGCTTTGCTTCTTGACTGAAAACACTTTTATCCACTCTACCCTGACCACTTAACGCCCCCACTACTTTGGCTTATGCTTTGGGGCACACGTTTCTCCCACTTCCCACCTTCTTAGATGGTCCTTTGGACATAGGATCATTCGTCACACGTGGAATCCACGATTTTTCTGAGCCCTTCTTATGTGCCAGGAAACTTCTAGGTCCTTCACTTAATTTTCACAAAGGTACCAGGAGGCCTCGGTCAACATCCATTTTCCAGATAAGGAAACTGAGGCTCAGAGAGGGGAACTACCTCGCTGAGCGCCACATAGTGAGCACACAGGGAAACCCTGGCCTATAGACCTTCTAGAAGACCTTGCAGAAAATGCTAAAATTCCCGTGTCTGAAGGATTTTGCAGTGCTACCTGGGATGTACTGCCCTTCTGGACTCCAGGAGGAGGCAAGACCTTGACGGCAGAGGGTGACGGTTGCAGGCTGCGGAAGGCTGAACCTTCAAGGGGTCAACTTGAGCGTCTCAAGGAGCCCTTCCCACCCTTTACCACCTGGCCGGCGTCTGCTCACCTCTGAATCCTGACCTTTCCTCAGATCCCCTGCCCTGCTCAGGGCTGTGTGGGGACTGTTCCCTCCTCTGCCCACTGGCCACCCTTCCCTCTGGCTGGTCACTCCCACCATCCTTCCGGTCTTGGCGCCCACGCCATGTCCTCAGCGCCCCCAGTCACAGCAAGGTCGCCTTCTCCTCTCAAGAGCCTGTCCCATCGTCATCCTGGGCTTGCTGAATGTGCATCTGCCCCCAGCTGGAAGGTTCCAGGAGGCAGGGACTGGAACACCCAGGAAGGCGATGTAGGTACTCCTCGACGCTTGATGAAGACACAGCCCCTCTGAAATTTTCTCCGGCCTCTTGCCACCCATACCCTCTCCAGGAGCTACTGACCTCTGCCTCCCTCCTGGGCGCCTCTCCCTAATATACTCTGCTGGATGCAGGGGCCTGGAACATTCCACATTCACAGTTGATCCCCGCCAGGGTCCCAGCACTCACCCAGGGCTGAGCACGGGTCAAACCCTAAAAGGCTGCCCCTCTCTTCTCCACGAAGCCCCCGTCGCCTGGGCCAGTGCTCCCAAGCACCTGGAGACTGTCTGTGGCCCTTTTCTGAGTTCATTGTGCCTGAAAGCAGGACCCTCAGGACAGACCCAGTCTGTACAGGCCCTGAGGCTCGGTCCCAAGTGGCCTCAGATGTCTGCAAAAGGAACACATGAATGGGTGGCCGCTCGTGTGGCTGAGGGAGGCCAGAGCCACCAGCTCGGGTGGCAGGTGTCTGGCGGGATCTGTTTCCCTCGGACAAAGGCTGGTGCGGGGGGCAGGTGAATAAATCATGAGGGGCCTGGAGCAGGGCGGGGGTAGGACAACTGACCTCATTGTGGGAGGTGAAGACCAGGCTGCTGGGCAGTAAGAGGGCTGGGGACACAACAAGGGGGCACGAGAGGCCGGGGGGGGGTGCCTGGCCCACCCCCACATTTCTCCCTGAAGGAGGTTGGAGGTCAGCAGAAGGTAGGTGGGAGATGCTGGCGGAAGGCGAGGAGGTGGGGGGAGTCCAGAGCTATCCTGGGGCTCTGCGTGGGAAGAAGGGGGTATGTCTGGGGGCAGGCGCAGGTTGGGGGGGCTGTCTTTCCAGAATCTGGGAGTCATCTGGGAGGGGGTGTTGGTGGGGAGAATGGAAAGAGCAGGGGTGGACAGACAGAAAGACGGACAGACCAGTGTGAGAGAGATTTTTATGCCATGGAGGGAATGACAGGTGGGCAAGAATGGTCAGAGAGACCCGCAGACACAGCTGGACAGATGTCAGCAGGGGGAGGCAAGGGGATGCAAGTGGGAGAGCCACAGAGAGCCAGACGCAGAGCTGAGGGGGCCGAGAGGGGCAGTGAGCGAGAAAACAACGGGGAAGGCAGTGTGGGGGTGCAGACACCAGGAGTCGAAGAGGCCAGGTGGCCAGGGGTCTGCACGGGTGACGCGGGGGCGGGGCCCAGGGCTCAGTCTGTGGCCAGCGCGGGGCTGGAGGCTAGTGGGTTGGGGGAGGGGCCGTGTAAGCAGCATGGGGAGCGAGAAGAGCTGTGGGATGGGGGCCCTGGGCCTGTGGAGAGAGGATCCGGGGAAATGAGTAGCAGGGACCCTGGGGGGACCCCACCCACAGCTGCCCACTGAGCCACCCTCCCACAGGCACGGGGCAACCAGAGTGCGACCAGGAGGTACCACGCGCTTGTGTCCATGGCCCTTCCCCAGGGCCAAGCAGATGGCTGTCTCCCCGCGGGGGACCCCAGCCCCTCGGAGGGCACCCCAGGGCCCAGCCAGGCTCCCGCCAGTCCAGCAGCCACCAGGAGGCGGGCACTCCTCAGGGAGCTGGAGGCCCAGGTGCAGGCAGCCTATGGGCAGGTAAAGGGGACAGGGCTGTGGGGCATGTCTCCAACTGAGGGCACCCCGAGGGAACAGCAGGACCCCACACCCCATCAGACAGACCCAGGGCAGAACTCAGGGAGGAGACCCCGGACGTGCCTTTTGACAGAGGGCTCAGTGAGTCTGCCAGCTGCCCAGGAGGCTGGTGTCTCTCCCCACCTCGGCCCTCACCGAGCCCTGCATCCAGTCTGTGGCCCCCAGGGCTGGCCCCTTTCCACCCTTCCCCTGAGCACAAGGGCCAGGGCAGGGGCGCGGAGGGTGGGATGCTGGCCAGGGGCTCCGAGGTGAGAGCCACGGTCCTGGCAGGGAGAGGCAGCAGCGTCCTGGGCCCGGCCAAGATTGCCTCCTCTCAGGACGGGGAGTAGCGGGGAGAGTCTGCCAAGTTCTAAGCACCATTCTGGGGCGAGAGGTATCCCAGCCCTGCCCAGCACACCAAGCACCTGGTTTCTTCCTCCCAGGTCCAGGAGCTGCTTCTGAAGGCATTAAATCTCTTCCGACTGGGGGAGCTCAGGGGTAGGGTCTGGAGGCGAAAGCGCTAGAGGGGGTTTCTGGAAGACCCTCCGGAGTGAGCACAGGGAAGCTGTGCCTTCCAGGGGGCCTTGGGTCCTGAGTGGCCCCCCTCACCAGCAGAGATGCTCAGAGATAATCCTGGATTAGGACCCAAGCCCCCGTGCCCAGGGCTCCCCGCCTGCCCACTCGCTCCCAATCTTCCCCACAAAACCCTAGGAAAATCCCCTGCAGTGTCCCCAGACTCTCACTGGGAGCAGCCGGAGGCTGGCAGGAGCCCACAGCACCCGCTGAGGCCTGGGCCTGGGCTGCCCCCAGGACTCCAGGTTTGGCATGGTTCAGGAGCCCATGGGAAACTGTGCCAAGCGGCCTCGACACCGGGGGCCTAAGGTAGGACGGCTAAGGGGGAGAAGCCAAGGCCAGGAGGCTGGGCTGTAGCCTGGGAGGGTCAGGTGGGGTGGGCAGAGCCCGGAGGGAGGGCTGGGCTGGGGTTAGAGAGAGACCATGGCAGGGGGATGGAGGGGTTGGATCCCACGGCCCTGGGCCAATCAAGATTTTCCCTGGGAAGGCCCCAGACTCTAGCCCCTCCCATGGACCAGTGGGCCTTCCCTGCCAACCTCATGCAGGGCCCCCCAGGCGCCCACCCAGCTGCCTGTGCCTGCTGCTGTCCCTGCTCTCCGCTGGTCAGAGATGGGAGACGCAGCGTTTGAGCTCAAGGTCCCATTCTGCCACTGGCTTTCTAAGTGACCTTAGCCCGGTCCCTTCCTTTTCGGGGGGACCTCGGGTAGTCCAACTGAACAGTAAGGGGACGGACCCTTCCAGCCTAGAGCGTTGATGGGTGAGAGCCCTCACTGTCCTGTACTGGGCTCCAGAGATGGGAGAGGCTGGTCAATGAGAGCGGAGGGGCCGCTACCCCAGCTCACAGCTGGCTTTGCTGCAGGACCACTGGCAGCGGCCCAGCTCCCCCCCAGGGGGCTCCCGCTGCGGCCCCAGCCCCAGCCCTGAGGAGCAGGGGGGCCCAGGGCCGGGTATCCAGGGCTACTCGGTTCTCAACAGCCTGGTGGGGCCCGCCTGCGTCTTCCTGCGGCCCAGCATCGCGGCCACCCAGCTCGTATGTACGGCAGCCCCTGTCTTTGCCTCCTCTCTGCCTCTCCTTGAATAATGGGAAGAGGATGGAGTGGGGTCTTTGGAGCAAAGGCACCCAGATCCAGGGGGTGGGGCAAGGAAAAGTGGAGACACAGAAACAAGATCAAACAGGGGGGAAGACCCAGGGAGACATGCCAGGAAAGAGAGAGGGGAGGACAGAGAGAGCCCCAGAGAGCCCCAGAGACAGCCACCAAGGGGGTGGGCAGGGAGGCAGCTGGGCATTCAGGAGAGGAACAGAGAGAGAACAAGAGACATACAGTGACACTGAGGTCCCCGAGGCCAAGTCAGAGGTTCTGCCCGACTCCAGATCCACTTCCGGCACACCCTACAAGTTGGTGGGGGCAGGAGGTGGGCCCCGGGAAAGATCTGGGCAGGGGGCAGGGAAGGGGGTGGCCCAACACACCCAAGTCAGTCAGCAGAAATGGGTAGGAGCAGGTCTGAGCAGTATCAGACAGACACAGGCCCTGCCCGTTCCGTTGGGGGTGCCGAGTGGGGGTCCCCAAAGAACGAGAGGAAGGGGTGCGGGTGCCTGGGTGGTCCAGGGAATTCTTAACCTCTCTGTGCAAACCGCCCTCTCCCCCTGCCCCAGGACCGGGAGCTGCGGCCAGAGGAGATCGAAGGTAAAGGGTCTGGAAAAGACTGAAGTGTCCAGAAGGGTGGCCATAGGCGGGGCCTCAGCTGGTCTCTAGGAGGAACTAGGGGCAAGGAGGAGGCTGCGGGAGATCGAAGAGATGGGGGCCAGACTGAACGGAGAGGGGCTGACAGAGCCCAGAGCTGCCCGTTCCCAATCTCAGCTGCCAGGCGGGTCAAGGGCCCTTTTTATATTTGTTCATTCAGCAAATACCTCCTGGGTGCCTACCATGTGCTTAGCCCTGTGCGGGGAGCACTGGGGAAGGGGCGAACTGGACAGAGGCAGCCCATGTCCTCCGGGGACAGATGTCGATAAGTCAACTATGAGTACAAATGGTGCTAAGTGATCTCAAGAAAATGAACAAATGGGCTGAAGGGGACTCAATGTAGAGGGAAGACTTCCTTGAGTAGGTGACGTAAGGACCAGAAGAGGGTAGAAGGTTCCAGAACGTGAACTCCGTGAGGTCAGGGATTGTTTCCTTTTCTTTCCCTTCCCTCTCTCTCCTTCCCTCCCTCGCTCTCTCCCTCCCTGCCTTCCTTCCTGCCATATCCCAGTACCTAGAGCAGAGCTTGGCCCATAGTAGATGCTCCTTAAATATTTGAATTAAATAACATAACATGAGCCAAGACACCGAAATGGCAGAGGAACTGATGTTTACAAGGAGGAAGTGATTAGACCAAAGGAAGAAGGGTGTGCTGGTCCAGGCTGGGGCTCAGGGGGACGTGTGGGGGGTGCTGACCCCGCCCTGCCCGGCAGAGCTGCAAGTGGCCTTCCAGGAGTTTGACCGAGACCAGGACGGCTACATCGGCTACCGGGAGCTGGGCGCCTGCATGAGGACGCTGGGCTACATGCCCACCGAGATGGAGCTCATCGAGATTTCACAGCAAATCAGTATGTGCCTCAGACGTGCCCCACCCACCCCCAGTTCTCTAGAGGCCATGGCCATGGCCATGGCTTGAGCGGCTGGGCAGCCCGGGGAACGTGCCCACCCAGGTCGCCCCCAGACCCCGGGCCCCTGCTCCTTCCCAAGGCACTCTCTCTGCCTCTGAAGAGTCTCCCCACCCCCGGCAAGATGGGCAGGGCAAGGACGATTATTCCCATTTTTGAGATGAGGAAACTGAGGCTTTGGAAGCTTAAGTGGCTTAGCTAAGGTCCCAGAGCCAGGTCATTGGAGTGAGGACTTAAACCCGGTCAAAAGTCTTCAGGAAAAGTAGGAAAAGCCACCAGAAAACACAGATGACCCAGCCTGCCCTCCCCCCACCACCACCACGAGAGGGAAGGGCCCACTTACTGGGGCAGTGGACAGGGACAGAGGCCAGGAGAGGCGAGCAGGGGAGGGGCTGGGCAGGGGTCCCTGATGGCTGGGGTCTCCGATGGGCATGGCCCCCAGGTGGCGGAAAGGTGGACTTTGAAGACTTTGTGGAGCTGATGGGCCCCAAGCTGCTGGCAGAGACAGCGGACATGATCGGGGTCAGGGAGCTACGGGACGCTTTTCGGGAGGTGCGGCCACTGGGGCTGAAGGGCAGTGGGGTGGGGGTGGGGGGCTGTGGGTCTGCTGCGAGTGAAGGCCAAGTGAATGAATGATTCGGTTGGGGACTCAATGCCACGACCAATGCCATCACAGTTTGACACCAACGGGGACGGCTGCATCAGCTTGGCTGAGCTGCGGGCAGCCCTCAAGGCCCTGCTGGGGGAGCGCCTCAGCCAGCGGGAGGTGGACGAGATCCTCCACGACATTGACCTCAATGGGGACGGCCTGGTGGACTTCGAAGGTACCACCCACCGCCCTCCATGCTTAGTGCCACGCACTCTGGGAGGTTTCTAACAGACAGGAAAGAATAAAAAGAACATTGTCATTGCGTGCCAGACCCTGGGATGAGCAGCCTATGTCCTCTCCCCATGAGTAGGACAACAAAGTCAATTCTTAGCAAAGTGTGAGTGCTTAGTGAAAGTTGTGGATGGAACCAAGATGTGGAGCCAGGCAAGCTGACCAGAACCCAGTTCTCCCTCTATGCTGGATTCCCACAGGGCGAAAACAAGGGTTAGACACTAACAGGAAGCCAAGGAAAATTAGCATGTAGAAATTCTCCATAGTAGGCCCCAAAGTTGTTCCTGAGCTTCCTAGCAGCCAAAGCAAAGAGGAAAATGGGTTTAGTTTCAAGGGTTTTGTCTTTTCTGTTTTTTGTTTTCCCCATAAAACAAAGCCCCTCTTCTTAGCCCCAAGGCCTACTCCCTACCAGATTCAGAAGACTCCCTTGCAGACCCTGTCCTGGACGGCACTCCCTCCCACTTCAAAGTCAGTATATTCTCACAGCTATTGGGCTCCCGAGAGCAGACCTGCAACCTTGGCTTTGTCCCGGCAGAGTTTGTGCGAATGATGTCTCGCTGAGCTATCTGGGCAGAGAAGCTGGAGGCAGCAGACAGGAACTTGGGACCACAGCCGGGAAGCCCACCGCCTCCAATGGCCCTCCTCCGCCCCTCCTTCCCCCTGCCTGTGTGTCCTCATCTCCATCAAGACCCCATGCCCGTCCCTGTCTAACAATAAAGTATTTTGGGGCCTTGGGAGATGGCTTTTACCTCTCACTGGTATATCCTGCAGGACCTGGTCTTTGGTCCCCAGAAGTTAAGTCCTGGGCTGGGAGGCCCCTCGACTGTGAACTCCACCGTGGGCAGGGGCCCCATCTGGATCCTGGGCCCATCAGAGAGCAAGTGTCAGGAGACGTCCCTAGAGGAGGAAGCGCCCCCTGCTTCTCCCGGAGCTGGGATGCGTTGGGCCCCTCCTCCTGTAAAAAGGCCCAGGGTTACACATGCCCTAGCGCGTGCGGCCAGATTTTTCTTCCCAAGATGTGACTTGCGTTGTGTCACACTTCTGCTCCGGAACTGGCCACAACCCACCACCCCCATGGTCCCCAGGTTAATCCAGCTCCTGCTCCCGGCACCAGAAGGCTCTGGGAGGACGAGGGCTCACGTGGAGTCACACGGATTAGGATGAAGTAGAGGCGGGTCTTAAACCCTGGCTCCAGGGCCGGCAGGACAGGGTGGCTCCGGGTCAGGGAGGCCCGGGGCCTCAGGCTCTCCTAGCTGCAGCAAACACCTGCTTGGCAGAGCGCGGCCTGACCTACAGCTGTGCCCACCCGCTGATGCCTGACCTGGTCGAGAAGGGGTGGGAGCTTTCAGCCCCCCTGCCCAGCCTTCACCATCACCACCGCTGCCAGCAAGGTAGCCTGGGGACTGCGGAGGCAGGCGCATGCCGGTGTCCCCCCCCCCAACCCGAGCCCCGCCCCGAAGCGTGAGGGTTGGCTCCAGCAGCCTCGGCATCACTCCCTCACCCAGCAGATCCCAATTAATCTTAATACTTAATTATGGGATCTCTCCGGCCGGCCTGGCAGGCCCCAGGATGAGGAGGGCATGCGCGGGCCCCACGGCATCTCTGGGGGCTGTGGTCCTCCCTCCCTCCCTCCCACCACCCCTCGTGGGCCCGCACAGACAGCGTTGCTGCCTGAGAAGCTGTCTGTCGCCTCTGCAGGGCATGGGGGTAGTGACTGGATGTGCGTCGGAGGAAACCCAGAATCCTTCTCAGGGTCTGCCTCCCACCGCCCCCTGGCTCCTAGGCTGGCAGGCTCTATGGTTGGGGGTGGGGGGCGGGAGGTGACGGTGGGATGGTCCTCCTTGGCTGCCGCATTATCTGTCAGCACCAAAAGCATCCTCCTACCCCAAAATGGCCCAGAAGGTCCCAACGAGGTAACTGCTGGAGCCGGGACCAGGGCCGGGAGGGAAGAGGGAGGAGGCGGAGACTGTGCCGAGTTAAGAGCCCCTTGTCCACTTCAGGGGGGCACCTGTCGCCCAGCGCCAGCAACCCTTGCCAGGTGGAGCAGGCTGGAGCTCGGAGACCCTCGGATTTTCCCAGAGAAGCTAGAAAGTCAGATATACGCTAAGTCCCCGTCAAATAGTTTGACAACTGCCGACAGCATTTAATGAGGTGTATAAACCCTAAGTGCACATGAGTTTCACATGTGTGTGCCCACATAGCCACCACCCACATCATGATACGCCATCCACTTATTTTATTAGAACAGTTGTAGGCTTACAGAATTATCTTGAAGATAGTCCAGAGAGGTCCTGTTCACCATCCACCTCGCCCAGCTTCTCCTGTGTTAGTCGAGAATTCCCCAGAGAAACAGACCAAATAGGAGATATCTCTGCGTGTGTGTGTGTGTGTGTGTGGAATGTACTGGGTATAAAGTTATTTATAGCAAGGCATTGGTTCAGGTGACGATGGGTGCTGAGCTGTCCCAAGATTTGTAATCAGCAAGCTGGAGACCCAGGAGAACTTGGGGGTTCGGTTCCAGTCTGAGCCCGACAGCCTGAGAACCAGGAGGGTGATGGTGTAGGTTCTAGTCTGAGGGCAGAGGATTGATGTCCTAGCTCAACAGTTGGGCAGGAGAAGTTCCCGCTTATTCAGCTTTTTTGTTCCCTTCGGGTCTTCAACTGATTGGATAAGGCCCACCCACCATGGGAAGGGTCATCTTTACTCTGTCTTCCAATTCAATGGATGATAATCGCACCTGGAGACACCCTCACTGACACACCCAAAATTGTGTTTGACTAAGTATCTGGGCACTCGTGACCCAGACAAGGTGACACTTAAAATTAACCATCACACACTATTAATCTCTCGTATTAGAATGGTACATTTGTCAGTTAATGAACTAACACTGACACTGTTATTAACTAAAGTCTGTATTTCATGCAGATTTCATCATTTTTTCCCTGATTATCCTTTTGCTGTTCCAGAATACCATCCAGGACACCACACTGCACGAGGCATCGTGTCTCCTCAGACTCCTCTTGGCTGTGATAGTTTCTTAAACTTCCCTTGTTTTCTTACGATCTTGGCAGTTTCAAGGACAACTGCTCAGGTATTTTATAGAACATCCCTAAACTGGAATTTGTCTGATGTTTCTCTCATGATTAGTCTAGGGTTATGGGCCGGCAGGAGGAAGACCACAGAGGCAAGTGCCCTTCTCATCCCGTCAGATCAAGGGTACCTACTGTCAACATGACATCACTATTGATGTTGGCTTTGATCATCTGGCTTGAGGTAGGGTTTGTCACGTTTCTACACTATAAAATTCCTCTTTTTCTTTCTCCCATTGTATACTACATTCTCTGGAAGAAAGTCACTGTACAGCCCACACTGATGGGGTGAGGGGTTATAATCCACTTTATCAAGGGCGGAGTATGAACATAAACTACTTGGAATTCTATACAGATTTGTCTCTTCTCCCCCTTCATTTATTTAAATACACACACACACACACACACACGTATATCAGTATGGTCTCATAGATATTTATTTTGCACAAGTTATAATCCAACACTTATCTTTAAATTTCCAAATCACTCCAGCTGTGGCCACTGGGACCCCTTTCAGCTGACTCCTGTGTCCCTTTGGCATATACCCATTGTGGTGGCATTTGGGGTTTTGGAGTCTGGTGGGTTCGGGGTTTTGCTTTTGTTTTTTTGTTTGTGTTTTAGCATTTTCCTACATTGTGGCACTATAAGAAGCTTCAGGATTATCTTGTATATTTCCTGCCCCAGTCTTAGAATTAGCCATTTCTCCAAGGAGCTCCGGTTCATTTTATTGGAGAATGCCATTAGAAACCAAGATCTGGGTGCTAGGTTGCTTCTAGGCCCCCTCAGCACAGAGGAGAGATGTATGTACACTCATCTGTGTATATACAATTTTTAAAATATTTCTGTATGCAACTGACTGTATCTGTGTCGAACAGGGTTCCTACTGATGTCTCCAGTTCCAACCCCTTATCACGCGGATCGTACTAGCCTCCTCCTCTTGCTTACCTGTCACTTCTCATTCCGGTGATGAAAACTTCTCCCTCCTAACTGACTTAATTTTGATTCTGGTGGACGTGTGCTGTGGTTCCAGAGCTGCTAATGCACACGCCACAGGAAACCCCTTCACCGACGTGTACGTGCTTCCTTGCAGTTCCTCTGCGTTCACTCTCTAGTCATCCACTCTTTCCCCCACCCCGTCGTGAGGCTGTCTCATTCATTTATGATACGGCTGGTCCTTTGGTCACATTCTGTTCCATCCTGGGATCCCATGACCTCCTCCATCATTTCTTTAATTTTGCCTACATTCGAGTTTACCCTTTACGACTAATGCTTAGTATCGTGTATTCGCCGTTACAGATTCATACAAAATAGTTCCACTGCCTTAAAAGAAGAAACATCCTGTGTCGCCCATTTAAGTCTATCGCTCACCACCCCTGGCAACCAGTAATTTGTTTACCTTATGTATACGTCTGTCTTTTCCAGAATGTCCTACGGTTGGAATCATACAGCGTGTGGCTTTCTCAGACTGGCTCCTTTCACTCAGCAAAATGCCTACCTGTGTCTTTTCATGGCTAGACAGAGGATTTCCCTCCACTGCTGAATAAATGGTCCATTTTGTGGATATATCACAGTTTATTTGTTCCTTCACCAGCTGAATGCCACCTCCCCTGGGAAGACTCCTGTGATGCCACCAAGCGGGCTCCTTCCTCTAAGTTCCAATGCATCCTGTACCAGTCTCCACACTGTCTTACTGGACAGTGTGTCTTTGCTTTCCCGTCTTCCTTGAGACTAGGAGCTCCTTGAGGACAGAATCCGTGGCCAGGTTATTTCCATATCATCAGTGCTCCATGCAACGCCTGGGATGGAGGATGGAGTCAGAAAATAAGGCACCCAGGTGGCTCAGTCAGTGAAGCGTCTAACCAGCTCAGGTCGTGATCTCAGGGTCCTGGGATCGAGCCCCGAATCAGGCTCTCTGCTCAGCATGGAGTCTGCTTCTCCCTCTCCCTCTGCTCCTCCCTCCTGCTCGTGCTCTTGCTCGCTCTCTCAAACAAATAAAATCTTTAAAAAAAAGAAAGAAAGAAAATGCCCGTTGGATGAATGAATGAAGGAATGAATGTATGTCCTGGAGATGAGGGAAATGCACAGACCTGGGGCATGAAGGGCACACGGGCCGGAGAAGTTTCGAGAAGTCGCCTGGGAGAAAGGGTTAGTGTTTGGAAGAGAGTCTAAGGTCTGGGGTCGGGAGGAATGAAATTTGAGGGGAGGGGCCTGGATGGAGAAATGGACAGAAAAGAGCACAATGAAAACAGCTTCTTAGGAACTCATTTATCCACACAACAACCCTGCGAGATAGTTATTATTAACGTCCGCATCTCGAAGACGGGGAAACGCAAGACGTACTGAGGTGGGTAACTTGCCCAAGGGGGAACCGCGGGTGGGGTGCTGTGAGATGCCAGCCATCACCCGGCGCTCTCACCCAGGACCGTCCGGTACAGGCCCGGCGCGCGGCGAGTATTCAACGAAGGTGAGCTGCTCCTGCTGTGGTAGAAGGCGCAGGCTCGGAGTCTCGGGGGACAGCTTGAGGGGTCTTTGAGCTCGCCCTCGGACCCAACACCAGCCTGGACCGAGGGATGAGACAAATGCGAAGAGGAGCGGCTATAGCGTCGGCGACCGACCCGTTGCCATAGGAACAAACGGGGGCTTCAGGAGGGCGCATGCGCAGACCGGAGATAGGGGTGCTGAACCGGTGAAAGGTGACGTAAAAGCGCACGGGGTGAGACGCAGGGCTCCGAACGTCAAAGCCTCGCGTCCTCCGGCACTCAGAGCTGTGGAAAGGCGCGCTCGGCGGCGGCGGCGATAGCAGGCCCGGCTGGACCGACACCAAGAGATGCGAAGCTGACGTGCAAAGCAGCCCGAGCGAAACGTGAGGGCGGCGCCTGCGCCGGGAAGAGCCCTCCGCGCGTACCGCGGCGGTCCAGACCCGGGTCCCGGCTTCCGAGGCCCCGCCTCTCGGGCCTTGGGACTAATCGGATTGAGAGCGCGCCGGCCCGGACCGCGAACTCGCCAATTGCGTAGGGCGTCAGCTACCGCCCAATCCGGAGCAGACAGGTGCGAGGTCCGAAAGGCGAAGACCAATCAGCAGCGGTTGCGGCCTGTTGGGGTCGGTCTTGGCCAATGAGGAGGCCCGACTGACATCCTCACGCACCAATCGGGAGTGAGAGAGGATTCGTGCCCGCCCGCCCTTCCGGCCTGGGCTCTATTTACCAGGGGCGTGCGGCCGGTTTACCAATCAGAGCGCGGCTGAGCGGCCAAGCAGCCAACCCCGGAGGAGCGGCCGGCCGGCGTCCGCCGCACCCAAGAGTTGGGGATGTCCTACAAACCCATCGCCCCCGCCCCCAGCAGCACCCCCGGCTCCAGCACCCCTGGGCCCGGCACCCCGGTACCTACAGGTGAGGATCCAGCTCTGCCCCTGCTCGCCTGCCCGGGTGGTCGAGGTCGCGACGAGAAGACGGCCTGAGTTCCGCACCCCCGGGCCTGCCGCCTACCCTCGCGGAGCCTCAGTTTGCTGGCCTGTGAAGTGGGCGTGGTCACGTAAGGGCTAGTTGGTGGAGCGCAGGGGGAGGGGTTTGTCCCTGAAGTTGAGCGCCGGGAGTGAAGCATCCCTTTGGAGGGAATCGGGCGAATCCGGTCGGGGCCTTGGAACGCTGGGGAGAGGCGTCCCAGCCCCGCGCTGACCTCTTACTCGCGCATGTTGCAGCCGGAAGTGTCCCGTCGCCATCGGGCTCGGTGCCGGGAGCCGCTGCCCCTTTCAGACCCCTGTTTAACGACTTTGGACCGCCCTCCATGGGCTATGTGCAGGTGAGTGGGGGCGAAGGTTTAGGTATGGATGGGGACTGGAAGTCCCCTCGGAGCCCGAGCTCATCGCCCTGTCCTCTTTTGACATAGGCGATGAAGCCACCCGGAGCCCAGGGCTCCCAGAGCACCTACACAGACCTGCTGTCAGTCATAGAGGAGATGGGCAAAGAGATCCGGCCTACCTATGCTGGCAGCAAGAGCGCCATGGAGCGCCTGAAGAGAGGTAAGTGAGGCCTCCACCCTCCCTGTTCGGAAACTAACAGGACAATCGCTCCTCAGGGAAGGAAGGACATCTGGAGGCCACTTGAGCCAAGCCTAGACGAGAGCCAGTGTCCACTATCCAGAGCGGTGTCTAGAATGGAATTAAAATTGAGTCAGTTTTCGGGGAAGGACCAGGACGTTTGTCTTTAGATTTAAGGATTAGCCAAACCGCTCGTTTCACTAGGCCCCTCATTAGATTATAGTCCTGGTCCTGGGGTGAGGACCAGGGAGGAGGTGAGGAGGGAGGGGTCTTCCTCTGGAGGGTGGGGGTAGGACTGTGGAGGGTCGCTGTATGTTCCTTGCCCATCCCCACCTCAGGCATCATCCATGCCCGGGCCCTAGTCAGAGAGTGCCTGGCAGAGACAGAGCGGAACGCCCGCACGTAACAGGACGCAAGTCCGCCACCGCGTCTGGACCTTTCCTGGCCACTGCAGAGCACCTGCTTCTCCCTGGCCTTCACCCCGAGTTGCACTTCCCAACCTGGGCTTCCTGTCCTGTGTCCCTTGGTGGGTGCCCTCCAGGAACGAGGGGGCGGCTCTCACTCCAGTCCACAGCACTGACTGGGACTCTATCAAGAGTCAGCAGCGAGGTCACTGTGAGCCCCACCCATGACCTGCCAACAGTGTTGATCCAGCTGGAGCTTGCTCTTTCTGTGGCCCCCACCACTCAGCACTTACCCAGGACTTCCACCACTTTTCCCAGACTCCTTCCCGAGCAGGGCCTCCGAAGGCCTGTCACCTCCCTGCCTTGTTTCCTGGGCCATAGCGACTCTTTTTTCAGTGTCTTTTGCTAAATACACCCTTTTTGTATAAATAAAAGATAATTTGGAGTTGTTCTCTCTACCTTTTAGTCTTTCTGAGTGTGGTACTTCTAAGCCAGAAAGAAATTGGGAAAGGGGAGACTCCGGGAGGGGAAAGGGGCGGTGCAGTGGTGGGAGAGAGAGGGTCACTGAGCCTGGCCTTGCCTGGCCCTTGCTTTCCGTTGGCTTGGGTAAGGACCCTGCCCTGCTCCAGCCCTCAGCCTTCCTAGTTTTAAGTAGTGGAAAGGGGTTGAGCTCCAGTAGCTGAGAGCCGTGCTGCCACCAGGGGGCAGCGCAAGGCCTTTGCAGCCTCCACAGCTGGAGGGCACTGTGGCCAGCCTGGGCCTAGAGGGTTCTTTGGATTGGCAGTCATGCTCGGCAGGGTGGAAACGTCAGTTCATATAAGGCAGGCCCTCACATGCCTTAATGCCCTAACGTCTTAAACTCCGAGTCAGCCCTGGGAGGCTCTGAATACATCCTGACCTCTCAGAGGAGCGGGGGTACTGCTGCCTCCTTCTCCCCAGCACGTGGGAAGCAGAGCCAAGGGGAGAGGACTGGCTTCCAGCAGGGGTGAGACCCAGCTCGGTGCTGCCATCCCAGCACCTACTAGCTGGCTGGGTGTGGTCCAGTGAGCCCAGCCCTCAGGTGTCTCAGCCTTTGCCCGGGGTCTGGTTGGCCAGACTTGTGGACCCGGAAGGCATCAGTGGGAAGTCATGGGGCCCCATTCAGGGGCCAGACCGAGGATTCAGAGTGACTGCAACTCTCTGCCTGAATGTGTAGCTGAATGACCCTAGAAGCCTGGGGCACTGGAACCCTGGCTCCTCAGAAGAGGCAAGCCTTAGACCAGCGGCTTCTTGCCAGACTTTGCAGGCTGGGGCATTTCCCCCACCCTGGGTCTCAGGTTCGAGGGCTGGGGAGAATGGGCATGGGGTCCTGCCATATTTCCATGGCCCCCGGGGGGGCTGGGCGAGGGTGGGGAAGGGAACTATGAGAGCTTAGGGGATCCCAAAGAGTAGAGGGAGTAAAAAAGCGTCAGCGATCGGAGAACTGCCTCTTCCCCGGCCGGCTTGGGGAAGGAAGGCGGGGGCCGCCCTCCTCCGCCGCCGCGGGCGGGGCCGCCGGGACCCCGCAGGAGTGGGTAGGGCCAGCCGGGCCCAGGAAAGGGGCGGGGCGGCCGCAGTGACGCGGCGGGCCTCGGGAGGGCCGGCAGGGGCGCCGGCGGGCGGACCCGGAGGAAGGTCGGGGCCATGGGCCCTCGCTGCGCCTCCAGAGGGTCCGGCCACTGCTGGAACCCGAGGCTGGGGCCGGGGGCGCTCCGGGCTCCGACCCACGGCCCGTCCGCCCCCGCCCGTACCGGGTGAGGGGTGCCCGCCCTAAACTAGAGGTGAGCCGGGACGTTGGCGGGCGGGCCAAGAGCACGGCAGGGGACGGGGACGCCGGGGAGCAGAGGGAAGTGGGGACAATGGTGCCTCTCTCCTGTTCGCTGGGTGCGAGGTGGGGAGGTGGAGGGGTGCCCGCAGCGGAACCGGGGCGCAGGTGGGCGGAGCGGGTCTCCCAGGGTGGGGGCCGTGGGATACCCAGTGGAGCCACTCTTCCCTCAGCCCGAAGAGGGGTCAACCCCGGGAAGGATGATGGGGTAGCTGCATAGACGAGTGCCAGGGGTCCAGGAAGGATGCTGGGGAGGGGAAGTCGAGGACTGGGCTGCGGGCCAGGATAGGGAAGGCAGATCTGGGGGTCGGAGGGGTTAGTTATGTGGTCCTGGAAGGTGGGTTCAGATGCGGGGTGGGGGGGGACACTGACAGACGCTCAGAGGAGGGGCGCACGGAACTGCTCTGCGGAGAGACACCCCGGGTGACAAGGTTCTAAATGGATGTCCGGGAGTGGGGGACATGCGACCCCGCCAAGTAGGGGAAACGGGGTGCAGGGGGCGGACCCCCAGGGGTTGGTCGCGGAAGGCGGGCCAGGAAGGAGGCAAACGGTGGCTCCTGGGGGTGGGTCCCCGAGAGATTTGGAGGGGGCTTGGGCCACGGCCGCCGCTGGAGAGGCAAAGGTGGCCCGTTAGCCGGCCGGCCCGCGCCCGCCGTTCCGGGGGGCCCGCGTCAGCGCGCGGTTGCCATGGCGACGGGCGGGCGGGGGACGGGGGCTGCGCGGAAAAGAGGTCAGCGCTCAGCCTCGCTGCGGCTCGCGGTCCCCGGCGGCGCTAGCGGCAGCGCTGGGCTCGCCTCTGCCTCCCCGGTAACGGGCCCAGGCATGGGGTCCCGCGGCCCGAGCCCTCCGGCCCGCGCGCAGGGCTCGGGGCCGCGCGCCGCCGCCCCGCACTGACTGCCGCGCCGTGCCCTGCGCCAGGCGGAGCGGAGGCCGCGCGCGGCCGGCCGAGCACCTTCAGGATGCTCATCAAGGAGTACCACATTCTGCTGCCCATGAGCCTGGATGAGTACCAGGTGGCCCAGCTCTACATGATCCAGGTGAGGGCGGTGGGAAGCAGGAGACCAAGGGGGCCACACTTCATGATGGGGTAGTGGCAGGCACGCGCAGGCCGCACCTGGGACGAGGGGTGGGCCCAGCTCAACCCCCATCAACCCCGCTCTGGGGCTTGCAAGGACTCAGAGCCTAGGGGAGTACAGAGAAATCCCCCTTCCAGTGCAGGGGGTGGGGAGGGGGCGGCTGTGGGGAAAGGGGCAGAAGGGCCTAGCGGTGCCTCCCCATCCCCCAAGTGCTTGGCCCCTGGTTGATGCTCAGCCCACTTCTGATCTCCTTTAATCCTCCTTAGAATCGTAACCCCTTGCGGGAGGGAAAGGAGTGCATGAGCAGGCAAGAATGAGAGGCAGGGAGCCAGGAAGGGCGCCAGGTGGTAGAGAAGCCTGGCAGGGGGTTCTCCAGAGGGTGCACGATCTTTACAACCCCGTGTGGTCAGGGAGATGGGAATGAGGGTCAGACCCCAAAACTGTGACAGAGAGGGGCAGGCAGAGACCCAAGAGGGTGAGGTAGGGGTCCAGGCTTGGGAAGAAGAATGCAGGGAGGCAGGCTCTCGGGGAGGTAAAACGGTTCAGGGCCTCAGGGAGGCCTGTGTTCCCCAGAAATGAGGGTTAGGGTCTCAAGAGGCAAAACGGCCAGGATCTGGCCTCAGAGGGTTGAGTGGGCCGAGTTCAGGCTCCAGAGCTATAAACGGGCAGGAGATGAGTGCTCTTAAGCTACAAGGGGTGTGGCAAGAGCTGGTATTGGGGTCCCAGAGAGGGAGGGGACTGGGGTCAGGTTCTCAGAGAAGTGCAGATCCCCTTTACTGTCCTGGATTCTTCCAGGCCACCCTCCGGGGCCTCCTTGCTGCCCCTGGAGCACAGGAGGCACACTCCCGCCTCAGAAGCTTCTGTTGGCATCCCCCCCGCCTGGACTAGTTCCCCCCAGCACCCATCTGCACCCCACATCTACCTCCCCCACTTCAAGTCATATTACATTCATACTGTCAGATCACGTTATCTTCTCCATGAGGCTCTCCCTGATCATCCTGTCATAATCGTAATCCCAACCCCGTATCCCTGACCCTAGCCGACACTTCCTTCTTCCCATAACATTTACCCCTTCTAACATACCATGTCCTTTGCTTCTGTTAAGTTCCTCTCTGCACTGGGACGGAAGTCCCACAGGACAGGCAGGGATCTTTGGTCCTCAACAGCAGGTCCCAGTTAATGTAATCCCAATATGCCTGGAACAGAGCAGATGCGTGAATGAGTGCCGGGCTGCAGGCCCCATGGAGGACTGGACAGCAGCTGTGATCCTGACCCCTGGGAACTGCAGCGGACCAGGGTCGGGTTTCGGGGAGGTGGAAAGGGTGGGGTTAGGGCTCTGGCACTGTGCAGGGGGCCAGGCTGAGCTGGGGACCGAAGGGAGCTCAGCGGGGGGGGGCTGAGCTGCCCTTTCTGCTCTGCCCGCTCCCCACTCCCTGGTGCAGAAAAAGAGCCGGGAGGAGTCCAGCGGTGAGGGCAGTGGAGTGGAGATCCTGGCCAACCGGCCCTACACCGATGGGCCCGGCGGCAGTGGGCAGTACACACACAAGGTGTACCACGTGGGCTCCCACATCCCAGGCTGGTTCCGGGCACTGCTGCCCAAGGCTGCCCTGCAAGTGGAAGAGGAATCCTGGAATGCCTATCCTTACACCCGAACACGGTGAGTCGGGGGGAGGGCGGGCCTGGAGTGACAAGAAGGAGAGCAGCCCTGGTGGGCACAGTAATGACCATCACCCCTGCCCTGTGCCCAGGTACACCTGCCCCTTTGTGGAGAAATTCTCCATTGAAATAGAGACATATTACCTGCCTGATGGTGGGCAGCAGCCCAATGTCTTCAACCTGAGCGGAGCCGAGAGGAGACAGCGCATCCTGGGTGAGGCCCCGGGCCAGTGGGGGGGATGCCGAAGCCCCTCTCAGGCCACCTGCCGCTCAGTGGGCAGCCCCGGACCAGTCCTAGGCTCTCTCCTGGCCTCGGCTTCCTGGCCATGGAAGGCTGCCCTCCCCATCCCAGGGCAGGGAAGGTGGGGAAAGGGCTGGTCTGACCCAGTGGCCCTGGAACTGCCCCCCCCCGCCCCCGCAGACACCATAGACATCGTGCGGGATGCAGTGGCCCCAGGAGAGTACAAAGCAGAAGAGGACCCTCGGCTGTATCGCTCGGCCAAGACCGGCCGAGGACCGCTGGCTGATGACTGGGCGCGCACAGCGGCCCAAACAGGGCCCCTCATGTGTGCCTATAAGCTGTGCAAGGTTGAGTTCCGCTACTGGGGCATGCAGGCCAAGATCGAGCAGTTCATCCACGATGTTGGTGAGCACCCCGCTGTAGGAGGCTCCCTTGACCCAGCACGCACCAGACCCCCACCCTCCCGTGTTTGAGCCAGGAATGTTCCCAGGCTACTGGGGACGCAGAAACAAAAAGGCATCATTTCCATCCGATATTGCACTGAAACAGAGGGGAGCAGCCCAGCCCGGCTGGGGTTCAGGGGAGGCCTGGCCTTGAGGCATAGGTAAGAGTCAGGAGGGCAAGAAGCTGGGGACATGATCTCTGAGGTCCACGCGGGCTCTGACATTCAGAGAGGCCGCTTTTTATCCCTTAAGCTTCTAGGGTTGTCCAATGTTCTGTGGATCAAGGGAGACTTAGAAACTGTCAAAAGGGTCAGCAGCCCTAACCAGCAATACACACAAGTACAGCCTAAGCCTGGGGCTCTGCCATCATTCTTGGGGTCCCTCCCACTCCCAGCTCCCATGGCCCCATGCTCAGGCCCTGGATCCAGGAGTCCTGTTTCTAACCCTACAGTGCCTGCAGCTCAGCCCCGCCCTATACCCCCGCTCTGACAGTGGACCGACTGCTGGTAGGGAAATCCTCAGATGGGGTATCCAGGGGTCTGAGCTCCATGGGACCTCCAGTGAGCCACTTCAGGTCTCTGCACCTTAGTTCTCCCTTCTGTGAGCGAGCAGGAGGCGGGGCCAGGCATTAAGAACAGGCATTGAGAACCTTCCACGACTTGGGAGGGGCCTGGCTAATCACTTAATCCTGCCAGGATTTCTTTAACCCCCATGACACCCCTGCAAGGTAAGAACCACTAGTCCCATTTTACAAACCAGATGAGGAAATTTAGCTTAGAGAATAGTAGAGGCTCCATGGTAGAGGCTTGCATTGGTAAAAATACCAGAAAGCACAAATAAGAAAATGAAATCACCCACATGGAACCGCTAGTAAGATTCTGATCGATTTCCTTCCAGAAGTTTCTAATTATAATCCAACCATTATTAGTTTATCTCCTAGGTATTGAAGTTTCTAACTTTATTCCTCTGCTTCAGATGAAAATATCCCAGAATGGGTATCATCTTTCGCTACTTCATTAAGTGCCAACACTTCCATTAACTATTAACACCTTCATTAACTATCAACAATTTCATTAACTGTTAATGCCTAATTGTCAACTCCTCTGAAGAAGTCAGCAGGCAGCTAGTGAGAAAGGCAGCGAGAAGCCTTGGTCCCAGCTTCCCAGGTGGTCGGCATCGGGTTTGTGCTCAGAGTTGGGGTGTCCAGAGGGATAAAAGAGGCAGGGATGGAGGGAGGGAGGTGGAGCCAGAAGACCAATGCCCCAGTTTCTATTCCCATCTCCCGGAGGGCCCTCACCCTGCCCTACTTTATGGCTCCGGGTGGGTGGTGTGCCCAGGGCAACCATCACCAGTGCAGAGGCCTGGGCTTGTGGCTACCCCGTGGCAGCGGCAGGGAAACTCAGACTCGGGGGGAGGGCTATGGTTCTGATGCCTGGGCACTTGCAGGTCTGCGACGGGTGATGCTACGGGCCCACCGCCAGGCCTGGTGCTGGCAGGATGAATGGACAGAGCTGAGCATGGCTGACATCCGGGCGCTGGAGGAAGAGACCGCCCGCATGCTGGCACAGCGCATGGCCAAGTGCAACTCAAGCAGTGAGGGGCCGGAGGCCCAGGCCCCGGGGAAGCCTAGTGTTGAGGCCCGGGCTGCGGCCAGCCATGCTGGCACCCCCGACGGGCCTGAAGCACCCTCCGGCCCCGACGCCTCACCTGATGCCAGTTTCGGCAAGCAGTGGTCCTCCTCCTCCCGTTCCTCCTACTCCTCCCAGCACGGAGGTGAGGCTGGGGCCCAGAGGTGGGAAGGAGCCACCTTCAGGCCGGACACCCAGGCTGAGGGGATATGGCCCTGCAGGGGGCGTGTCTCCCCAGAGCTTGTCTGAGTGGCGCATGCAGAACATCGCCCGGGACTCCGAGAACAGCTCCGAGGACGAGTTCTTTGATGCCCATGGTCAGCACCACAGCCCTGCCGGGGGTGAGGGTGTCCCTGAGCGGCTCCCACTGCCCCGTGACACAGCCCCTTGTCCTTTCAGAGGGCTTCTCGGACAGTGATGAGGTCTTCCCCAAGGAGATGACCAAGTGGAACTCCAATGACTTCATCGACGCCTTCGCCTCCCCCGTGGAGGCCGAGGGGACACCAGGTAAAGACTGCCGGCCACCAGCACCCTGTATGCCTTGGACGCTCAGAGAGCCACGCGGTCTTAAGCTTAACGGGGTCCTGAATCGAAAGTCAGTCCAGAGAGGGTGCTCATAGTGACGGAGGAGGGGTGGATAGATGGATGGTTAGACTGTATTCCAAGTTCAGACAGAGCCCAAAACGTGAAGAAATTAATCTGGAGTCCAGGAAGGCTTCACGTGGGAGGTGATGTCTAAGCGGGACTTTTTTTTTTTTTTTAAGATTTTATTTATTTGACAGAGAGAGAGACAGCGAGAGAGAAGGAGCACAAGCAGGGGGAGTGGGAGAGGGAGAAGCAGGCTTCCCGCCCAGCAGGGAGCCTGATGCAGGGCTGGAACTTCGAACCCTGGGATCATGACCTAAGCTAAAGGCAGACGCCTAGCAACTAGGCCCCCCAGGCACCCTGTCTAGGTGGGATTTGGAAGAACTGGACTAGCTCTGTCTAACAGAACTTTCTGCAATGATGGAAATGTTCTAGCTACTGGCCACATGTGGTTTCTAAGTACTTGAAATGTGGCTAGTGAGACCGAGGCGCAAAATTTGGTACCGTATTGCATTTTAATTTATTTCACTTTAAATAGGCAGACGTGGCTGGTGGCTACTGTATGGGACAGGGCAGGATTAGAAGGAATTTTCCAGGCAAACAAGCACTGTGGGGAGAGGAATCCCTGAGAGTAGCAGGACCAGCATGTGCAAAGGCCCAGAAATGTGAAACGACCCATGAGAGCCTGATGAGGGAGGACAGAGGAAGATGGGGGGGTTGCTTGGGCAGACAGCAAAGCAGGGGTATATGGAGTGCCAGATGAAGAGAACCCCGCAGGCTCCTCAGCCTCCTTCCCTCGCTTCCCCATGTCCTACAGACCCTGGAACGGAGGCCACCAAAGACACTGGGGATGGGGCCCGAGCACCCAGGGACTCAGAGGTGAGTTTGGCCAGCTACCCCACATCTGCAGTTCTGCCCCTCCCTGCCCACCAGGCAGGCTACTGGTCTGACACCCCCGGCACCCCACTGTGCCCCACAGGGCCCAGACGGAGCCGGGGAGCTGGGGGCCGAGGCATGCGCAGTCCACGCCCTCTTCCTCATCCTGCACAGCGGCAACATCCTGGACTCGGGCCCCGGAGATGCCAACTCTAAGCAGGCAGACGTGCAGACCCTGAGCCTGGCCTTTGAGGCTGTCACACGAGTCCACTTCCCTGAGGCCTTGGGCCACGTGGCACTGCGTCTGGTGCCCTGCCCGCCCATCTGCGCTGCTGCCTATGCCCTTGTCTCCAAGTACTGGTCAGGGGTTGAAGGGTGGGGGACAGCCAGGGTCTCCAAGGTGCAGATCGCATGGGGCTCCCGGGACCAAAGAGGGCCCACGAGGAAAGGGGGAGGAGGCCAGGAAGCCGACCACTGGGCCCGTCGCCCACCCAGCCCAACTCCAGTTTCTAGTCAATGGTTCCATCACAAGGGCCCCTTGGGTGCTGTTGCTTCCCACAAAGGCTCCCCACAGTGCTAGGACTTGCCACCAGGCCAAGGGGATTTGGAGGGGGGCAGTGGAGGGGCTAGAGGCCCTCCCACCCACCCACCACCCCTCCTCCCACAGCCTGAGCCCCTACAGCCACGACGGCGACAGCCTGTCCCGCTCCCAGGACCACATTCCACTGGCTGCGCTGCCACTGCTGGCCACCTCGTCCTCCCGATACCAGGGCGCTGTGGCCACTGTCATCGCCCGCACCAACCAGGCCTATGCTGCCTTCCTGCGCTCAGCTGAGGGGGCTGGCTTCTGCGGGCAGGTCAGGCCTTAGGGATGTCCCTGGGAAGCTTGCTGCTGGGGCCCCCCCATCCGCCGGCCTCTGCTGCAGCCCCTCCTGAGGGCGCCACTCTCCCCGCGCAGGTGGTGCTGATTGGAGACGGCGTCGGCGGGATCCTGGGCTTTGACGCCCTCTGCCACAGTGCCAGCGTGGGCACGGGGAGCCGGGGCAGCAGCCGCCGTGGGAGCATGGTCAGTGGGGCCGAGCCCTGCCTGCTCGGGAGGCGGGGGTCTCGCCAGCTCTAGGTCTCTGTCCCCTGCAAAATGACTTCTCTTCAGGCGGCCCCCCTGCTGCCTTGTGCTGTCCCCTCTTGGGCTCTGCCCCGAGTTCTTTCCTGGAGGCCCTGTCCAACCCCCAAGCCTCTCTCCTCACTTCCAAATCAGAGAAATTGAATCGTCTCCAACCCTAAGGATATTTCTGTCCCCTATTTTTGTCTAGACCAATGAGCTGCTCTCCCCGGAGGTCGGCCCAGTGCGGGACCCCCTGGCAGATGGGGTGGAAGGGCTGGGCCGGGCCAGCCCAGAACCCTCAGTCCTGCCTGCCCAGCGCACCCCCAGTGACATGACCAGTCCTGAGCCCGAGGGCCCTCAGAACAGGTGACACGTCTGTGCCATAACCCACACCCTGGGCTCGTGCTGGGCTGTGGAGGCAGTGGCACTGAGCACCCCTCCCCCCGCCCCAGCCTGCAGGCAGCCCCCCCAACCACCTCCTCTGGGGACCCCAGGCGGGCAAGCACAGCCTCCTGCCCACCTGCTGCCACTTCTGAGGCTCCCGATGGCCCCACCAGCGCTGCCCGCCTTGACTTCAAGGTCTCCGGCTTCTTCCTCTTTGGCTCCCCGCTGGGCCTGGTGCTGGCTTTGCGCAAAACCGTGATGCCCACCGTGGAGGGTGAGCCCTCGCCTCGGGCTGGGGGTGGGAGCCGCACCTTCTCCTCCATCTGCCTCCCCCCCAGCTCTTTTGTCCCCCGTGAGATGCTGGCAGTACTGCCACACCCCCACTGTACCAACTAAGATGCTGGCTAGAGAAGGGGAACCTGAGGCAGAGAAAGGAGGGACTTGCCAAGGCCAAGTTTCCCGAAGTGTACCAGGAGGAACTCAAGCCCATACACGATGCTCCACTTGAGAAGGGCTCTGACAGGCAGGGGAAATACGTCATCCCAAATCACGTCAGCAGGTGCTCCTTCGGCAGCACATATACCAAATCACGTCAGCAGATAAAGGGTCTGATCTCTTCTTAGCCGAGACACCTGTGTCACTTTCCCGGGACCCTGGTAACCTCCCGGGGAGTGCAGTTTGGAAAGTGCTGGCTCTGGGTCACATAGCCCATCAGGTGCTGCGTCCCACACCCCCTGCCTCCCAGTATGCCCAGCTGAACCTCCTCCTTCCTTCATCTTCTGGGTTCCAGTGGCCCAGATGCGCCCGGCCTGTGAGCAGATCTACAACCTCTTCCACGCGGCCGACCCCTGCGCCTCCCGCCTTGAGCCGCTGCTGGCCCCCAAGTTCCAAGCTATCGCCCCACTGGCCGTGCCCCGCTACCAGAAGTTCCCCCTGGGAGATGGCTCATCCCTGCTGTTGGGTATGCCCCCGGCCAAGATAAAGGGGAGAACGGGGGGCAGCAACCGGGAGGGATGGGAATGGGCTCCCCTCCCCCAAGAAGACAGGAGCTGTTTCCTCCATCACTGACGAGCTCTCATGTCACCAATCCCCAGACCACAGAGGCCCTTTGTGAGGTCTGGATCCCCTAGACCCTCTGACATTCTCTGCCAAGGAGCCGGGGGCAGTAGGGACGGCTGGGCTAGAGAGAGGAGCCGGTGGCGCTGGGGAGCTAGTGTCGGGGAGCGGCTGCAATGAGGGGGACTGCCGGATCTGCGTGGAGGGGCGCACAGCTTATCCATATACACTTGTGTTCATGTATCATTGTGGGTCACGTACCCATATGCATGCGAGTGGTTACCCATGAGCCCCCACGAGACGAATGGGCTTGTGTCGGAGTGGTGGAAGCAGACGTTCTGAAAGGAATACAAATGGGCTGTCAGCGGGAGCTAAGAGGAGGCCAGGCCCCCACTCTTCATTTCCACCCAATTGTGGGGCACTTCAGCCTCAGCCAAGACCTGACTGGGGAGGGCTGGAGTGTGGGGGGCCCAGCTGCCTTGGAAGCCCTAGGTGGGAAGACAGGAGGGCAGCCCGGCTCGGACCGCGGCTCAGGTCGGCCCGTCTCCCCCAGCTGACACTCTGCAGACACACTCAGGCCTCTTTCTGGAAGAGCTGGAGATGCTGGTGCCCTCAACACCCACCTCCGCCAGCGGTGCCTTCTGGAAGGGCAGTGAGTTAGGCTCCGATCCACCGGCCCAGCCAGCTGCCCCCAGCACCACCAGTGAGGTGGTTAAGAGTAAGTTAACCAGCCACCCTGCCGCAGGGGTGGCACTTCTACCTCCCGACGCCCAGCTGAAAACACCCTTGCCCTGGGATGAGAGGGCCCTAGCACCCAACCTTGGACTTGGCAAAGAGCAGGCTTGGCAGGAAGGAGGGAGGAAAGAGCACGCCGGGGGGCCAGACACGTGGGCACGAGGTGGGAGGCCACCCCTGACTCAGTGCCCAACGTGGCCGTGCAGTCCTCGAACGCTGGTGGGGGTCGAAGCGGATTGACTACTCACTCTACTGCCCCGAGGCGCTCACCGCCTTCCCCACCGTCACGCTGCCCCACCTCTTCCACGCCAGCTACTGGGAGTCGGCTGATGTGGTGGCCTTCATCCTGCGCCAGGTGGGCTCGCGGATACGGGGTGGGAGATGAGAACTGGACCAGGGGAGGCGCAGCCCCAGGTTCCCTGTTCACGCGGCCCCACGTGCACAGGTGATCGAGAAGGAGCAGCCGCAGCTGACGGAATGCGAGGAGCCGTCCATCTACAGCCCGGCCTTCCCCAGGGAGAAGTGGCAGCGCAAACGCACGCAGGTCAAGATCCGGGTATGTGCCCTGCCCCTCGTGTCCTGAGGGGCCAGACCCCGCCGTCTCTCCCCAACATCCCCGCCCAGCACCTTCCCGGGTGCCGCCCCACCCCCTGTAGTCCTGGCCCCGCCTCCTCGAGCCTCAGCCCCGCCCCTGGAGACTGGGAATCTCCTCCCCTTTCTTCGGGAATTGGGACATCCGATCTCCGCTCTCCTACCCAACCTTACTTACCCTCTGAATCCCGCCCTGTCACGGCTCCGTCCCCTGGGAGCCGCAGTTTACACGCACCCCCGACCTCAGGTCGGGTGGGAAAAGCACCCACCACTTGGGCCTCGCCCCTGCCTGGGCGCGGGTCCCCCACAACAGCTCCTCCGGCATCCCTGTCCGGGCTGGGCTGCGGGCTCACGCCGTCTCCTCCCGCCAGAATGTCACTTCGAACCACCGGGCAAGCGACACGGTCGTGTGCGAGGGCCGCCCCCAGGTGCTGAACGGACGCTTCATGTACGGGCCCCTGGACGTGGTGACGCTCACGGGAGAGAAGGTCAGGACACGGCGGCCTGGGCCCCGGGTGCACGTGCGCCTGTCGAGCCGACCTCGCCCACAGGGAACTCTTGGTCCCTCCACCCCCGACGACAGCCCGCCCAGACCCTCCTCCGCTCAGGGTCCGGGGGTGCGTGGGGTTGAGGCCCACGGGCTGCTCTCCCCATCAGGTGGACGTCTACATCATGACGCAGCCACTGTCAGGCAAGTGGATCCACTTCGGCACTGAGGTCACGAACAGCTCCGGCCGCCTCACCTTCCCGGTGCCCCTCGAGCGCGCACTGGGCATCGGCGTCTACCCGGTGCGCATGGTGGTCAGGTGAGCGCCGGGCGGGCCGGGCTTCCGCGGGCTGGGGCTCTGCCGAGCCTCGCCCGCCCCATGCCGCTCACCCCATACGTGGGCCACAGGGGCGACCACACGTACGCCGAGTGCTGCCTGACCGTGGTGGCCCGCGGCACCGAGGCCGTGGTCTTCAGCATTGACGGCTCCTTCACTGCCAGCGTCTCCATCATGGGCAGTGACCCGAAGGTGCGCGCCGGCGCCGTGGACGTGGTCAGGTAGGAGCAGCCCCCCACCCCGCCCCCACGCTGGCTGCGGTGACCAGCCGCACCCCCGCCGGTGGAGCTGACCTCCATCCCATCCTGCAGGCACTGGCAGGACGCCGGCTACCTGATCGTCTATGTAACCGGCCGGCCCGATATGCAGAAGCACCGCGTGGTGGCCTGGCTGTCGCAGCACAACTTTCCTCACGGCGTTGTCTCCTTCTGTGATGGCCTCACCCACGACCCACTGCGCCAAAAGGCGATGTTTCTGCAGAGCCTGGTGCAGGAGGTGAGGCTGGGAAAGGGAAGGGGGAAGGGAGGGTCCGGCTCCGCCCCCTCCCTGGGCAATAGGATTTGCAGAAGCCCACCCGGTCCCACCCCCAACTGCCCGGGACCCTAACTGGCTGGAGAGGGCCCTATGGCCCGGCCTCCTAGTGGTCTGAGAAGCCCCCAGTCAGGGGCCTGGTGATGGGACCCTGTGGCCCCGCCTCCATCCGACCAGTCCCACCCTCAATACCCTCTAACTCGGACGCCTGGCGGATGCTCCAGGATGGCTGACTGGCCTCTCCCAACACAGGTGGAACTGAACATTGTAGCTGGCTATGGGTCCCCCAAAGATGTGGCCGTGTATGCGGCACTGGGCCTGCCCCCGAGCCAGACCTACATCGTGGGCCGCGCGGTGCGGAAGCTGCAAGCTCAGTGCCAGGTGAGGGCCCAGGGAAGGCCGGGACTGGGCGGCCGACGGGCAGCAGAGTCCGGGTCCCAGGCCACCAGGACCACCTGTGCTATGAGGGGACCACTCTAAAAGAGCCAGCTGGCCTCAGGGGACTGGGCTCCTCCTAGGATAGGGACGTGAACAGCTTGGAGCTGCAGGGCAGGCCAGGATGGACAACAGAGGTGGAGTGTGCCCAAGACCTTGAGCGCCGGTTCCCTCCGGCTTGGCCCTGGGCATGGACCTTGAGCTTTGTGAGCCCCAATTTCCTGTCTGTAGAACGGAAGTGCTGGACTGGCACCAAGCTCCCCAGCTCTCAGGGACATCACAAAACATGCACTCCACTTTGCTGGGAACAAAGCAAGCGCTTACTGAACGTCAGCTGCTGTTCTTTCCCGCCAAGACCTCAGGAAACTGAAGGCCAGAGAGGCGCAGAGCGAGGAGGAAAGCCAGGGCGCTCTGGCTGCCAATCTGGGGTTCCAGCTGCTGAGAGGAGGCTCCGGGTCTGACTGTGCCCGGCCTAGAATGCTGCCGGCACTGCCCCTGGAGCCTGCGTGGGGTGGGGGTGGGGGGTCCACAGGCAAGGGGTGCATGTGAGCCTGAGACCAGCCATGCCCTCATCCCTGCCCACTTCTGCCCACAGTTCCTGTCAGATGGCTACGTAGCCCACCTGGGCCAGCTGGAGGCAGGCTCCCACCCTCACGCCCCCACGGGACCCTCCAGGGCCGCCCTGGCCAAGAGCAGCTACGGCGGGGCTGCCCCCGTGGACTTCCTGCGCAAGCAGAGCCAGTTGCTTCGCTCCAGGGGCCCCAGCCAGGTGGAGCGCGAGGGCCCGGGGACACCGCCCACCACCCTGGCCAGAGGCAAGGCCCGGAGCATCAGCCTCAAGTTGGACAGCGAAGAGTGAGGTCCGCACTCGGATGGCCCTGAGTTATTTATTCATGGACGCAAGGGGCCCAGGTGGCACGTGCCAGGGATTGGGGGGCCCTCGGCCCCCCCAACCCCACAAACTGCATCTTTCTCTGCCCCTCAGTGTTACTTCCCTTTCATGTCGGGGGCACCTAGCCTCGGTGGGGGAGGAGGGAGCGGCAAGGGCCCGGAGGCTTTTCCAGCGTGTGTAAATCTATGGAAATAAACCACCTGTAACCCACTGACCGCTCACCTGCCCGGCACCGCAGCGCAGCCGAGCCCAGGTTCCAGTTTGATGGGGACACCGAAGGGCCCAAAGGGGCCAGGATGTGCCCAGGGTCATAGAATAGGTTAGGGACAAGGCCAGGTTGGGTGCCCAGGCCTTGGAGGTCTTCTGGAGGATTCTGTCCTCCCTTCTACCAGAGGCCTCCTCCTGAATAGTCAGGCCACTGCACCCCACCCTCCCGCCCTGGGTCAGCCCTTCAGTTCACAGGAACCCAGACAGCTTCTGGCTGACACCTCTGCCTCCAGAAGCAGAGACCACGGGACCAGAGGCTGGAGGGGAGCTATGCTAGGGGACCCTCCCGGCTGTGCCTCTGTCTCCCCCTGAAGACTGAAGGCCCCGAGGCACTTGGGCCCCGGCCAGCAGAAAACACTTCCTTTGAGACAGAGATCCTTCTCCTCATCTCTGTTGGGGACACAGAGGCCCAGAGAGGTCTTGGAGCTGGTAAATGGGAAGCTTGGATCAGAACCCTAAGCCTCTGCCTCCCCAAACCACCTGAGTACCAGGAAATGCAAGGTGATCAGCCCGGTTCCCCCAATGGATCAGCTCAGCAGGTCCAGGAAGAGATAAATACGGCCTTTATATACAGGGAAGCGGGATGCAGCGGGGGCAGGGGGGCCAGTGGCAGCAGCAGCGCGGCAGGCAGGCCAGGCAGGGCCGGCCAGGCCCTATCAGTGGGAGAAAATGCCCCGGAAGCGAGCCTTGTCCTCTTCGTCCTTCTGCCGGATCCGTGCCTCCAGGGCCCGCAGCTCCCGGCCCACGATAGGCGCCAGGGCGGGGTCCAGCTCCAGCACCTTGGCAAAGTCAGCCTGGGCCTCCTGGGCGTTCCACACGGCCGCGTGCGCCTTGCCCCTCTTGAAGTAGGCCTTGACGTTGTCTGCAGGGGTACCGGCGGGCAGCAGGCATGCAAAGGCGCAAAGGCATGAGGGCGGGGGGTGGGGGGACAAGCCAGCCGCCCGGCCTCACTTCTGGCACTGCCCCCCACTCCCAGGTCAGACCCCTCCCAACATGACGATGCCAACCACACCCTGAGCCCCACACCACCATCCCTCCACATCACTGGCATCACGGAGCCCACAGCACCGCCCGGGTGGAGGACGTGTGCTCGGGCTGGCACCGGCGCTCACCGTCGTACTTGTTGAGGATGGACGAGCAGTGGTCTAGCACCTCGTAGTACTCCTGGGCCACCAGCTTGCACTGACAGTAGTTGAGGAGCAGTGGGGTGATCTGCTGGTCCAGCTGGATCCAGTCAGGGGATCCAGGCTGCTCCTGGGGACACAGGGGCAGGGAGAGGGCAGAAGCCGCTTAGGGCTGGGTCCCTAGGCTCCCCCCCGCCCCACCAGCCCCCCCACTCCCGCCTCCGGGCCGCACCTTCATCTGCAGGTTCTTGAGGCAGGCGATGGCGTCGTAGTACTTGGCAGCGGCCTCCTTCACGTGGCCCTCCCGGTACAGCTTGTTGCCCTCCTGGTGGATGACCGGCACCGCCTTCGCCTTCTCCTCATCCGTCATGGCCCAGGGGTCCTGCTGGTATGTGCCGGGGCTCTCCACCTGCCAGAATGCGACCCCTCGTCAGGGGGCACCTCAGCTTCTCAGCCCTTGGGCCCCGGACACCAGGAGCAGAACCACTAGTTCATTCCCTGATGACTCAACAAACGTTTACGTAGCACCTCCTACGTGCCCAGCACCACGCCAGCTTCCCACACGAGAGCCATAAACATGGTGGCAAAAGCCCGCCCTCACAGAGACCTCCGGAGGCAGGGGAGCCCCAGAGGCAGGACCCTCGGGGACTGCCGGAGTCCCGCCAGGCCTTCTTTTTTTTTTATTTTATTTTTTTTTAGATTTTTTTTTTTTATTTATTTATTTGACAGACAGAGATCACAAGTAGCAGAGAGGCAGGCAGAGAGAGAGGAGGAAGCAGGCTCCCTGCAGAGCAGAGAGCCCGATGCGGGCCTCGATCCCAGGACCCTGGGATCATGACCTGAGCCGAAAGCAGAGGCTTTAACCCACTGAGCCACCCAGGCGCCCCCGCCAGGCTTTCTTGTACCCGCCTGTCCCGACCTCCCCGCCCAGCAGTCCGTCCACGGAGCCCACAGCCCTGGGCAGGCAGGCAGGGCCTGTTTCTGCCGTGAGGCCCCCAGGCTCAACAGCCTCTCACCTTGAGCATCTCAATGTCGAAGACGAGAGGCCGGGGGTCCTGCTGCAGGGCGTCCAGGTCGGCGTGGCCTAGCGAGTTGTGCTCGTGCATCTGGGCGATGCCACAGCAGTGTCGCTGGCCCTCCAGGGGGTCCTTGCCTGCCGCGATGTTGCGCAAACTCTTGGCCACCAGCGGGTACAGGACCACGTGCTGCGGAAAGGCGAGTGGGTTGCCTGGTTGCCACGTCCAAGAGGGCCCAGCCCCGGGCCCCATCACCATCTGGGAAAGGACACTGAAGCCCAGAGAGGGCCAGCAACTGGCTCAGGCCCTGTCCCGTCAACACACAGGAGGGCTTTTCCCTCAGGAATCCTCTGGCATCCCAGCCTTCTGCTCTGGAGAAGTCCCCAGCTCCTGCCACACTTTCTGGCCACCCAACCAAGCACCCCTGCCACGGCCGACACGAACACGCCCTGTCACAGTCAAGCCAGCTTCCCGGCCGTTCCAAGCTCAGTGGACTCGTCCTCCTCCTCCCCGACGGTAGCCCACAAGCTGGACTTCTCACCATCACTGAGGTCCCTCCCTCCACATTCTGTTCTCGGCGTCTCTTCCTTCTCTCCTGCCCCAGCCCATCCCATTCGGGGCCTATCTCAGGTCTGGGCCCAAGGTAGCAACTCAAAGCCCTTGGCAGGGACCTCCAGGCATAGAGGACCTAGCCTTTGACCTTCCACTAGGAGTAACTGCTCAGATGGTGGAAACCAGACTGCCCCCACCCTGGTCCAAGCAGCTCCGCTCACTGCCCCTACTGTCTATATGGGGGCAGATTCCTAGAATAGGAATCTCGCCAGCAAACATGTCCTAAGTCTTGGTGCCGAGTGTTTTGAGCTAAAGGTAAACAGGTCCAGTCCCTGCTCTGCAGTAGCTGAGACCCAGGTAGATCTTGCCATACAGGGCATGAGGGGTTAGAGGACCAGAGGAGGGTTTCAAGCCAACCACCAGCAGTCAGGGAGGACTTCCTGGAGGTTGTGACCCTAGGAATTCACTCCGAAGTATGAGGGAAGATCTTGGCCAAGAAGGGGATGGAAAGGGGGCACTTGGGTAGTTCAGTCATTAAGCGTCTCCCTTCGACTCAGGTCATGATCCCACAGTCCTGGGATTGAGCCTCGCATCGGGCTCTCTGCTTGGTGGGAAGCCTGCTTCTCCCTCTCCCACTCCCCCTGCTTATGTTCCCTCTCTCGCTGTCTCGATCTATGCCAAATAAATAAATACAATTAATTTTTTTTAAAAAAGAAGAAGAAAAAGGGAATGGAAAGGAAAAGCAGGGAGGTGAGTGGGAGGGGAAAATTGGTATGAGTCAGACCCTGCAGAGCCACGTGAGAGTCTGACAGTCACTAGGGTCCAGAGAGGATTAAAGATGCAGTTGTGCGGTCATTTGCATTTGAGAACCAGTCCCCTGGCTGCCATCTGGCTCATTAAGAGGAGAAGGCAGAAGAGGCCAGGACGCCAAGGTCCTGTTGGTGTCACACCCTGGAGGGAGTTGGTGGCAGCCTAGCTAGGGCACAGGCCCCGGGATGGAGAAGAGGGAACGGCAGGACAGACACCATAGGCAGTGGACGCCAGGTACCTTGACATCACAGCAGAACTGGGCGATCTCCCCCTCACGCATGGTGCACACGATGGTCTCCCACACAGGCAGCTTGAACTTCTTACCAATGATGAGTTCCATGGGCTTGCCACGCACCCGGCTGTCGTCCAGCACGGTGCCCTCCTTGTCGCTGTGCAGAGTCCGGTAGTGGAACGTGGCCTGCAGGCCACATGTGGGATAAGACAAGGGCACAAGCTCTCACCAAGGCCCCAAGAACAAGCCTGGCTCCAAATGTGCAGACAGCACAGGCCGCAGGACTTGCCCAAGGGTCACCACCTGACCTCTACCCCACTGCCCAGGGGCAGAAACTAAGTCACAGAGAGGGAAGTGAGGGGCCCAAGTCACACGGATAGGGGGTGGACAGGCTGGGCTCCCAAGCACTCTGGCACCAAATGTTCTTTCAACAAATATTTACTGAGCACATATTATGAGCCTGAGCTCTGTGCTAGACACAGCAGTAAACAAAGACAAAAGTCCCCACGCCTACGGAGTTCACGTGGAACTTCTAGAGGAAGGAGATGAAGCCAAAACAAAACAGTGCACTGTGGACAGTGGAGCTAGGGGCTGTGGATCAGAAAACAAAATGCAGCCGAGTAAGATAGGCCACATTATACACAGGAGGTGGGCACTCCCTGAGGAGGCAATGTTTAGGCAGCAATCTGAAGACAGGAAGAGAGACAGCACGCCAGACAGAGGCTAGGCTAGGACACTGGTGTGGGCCTTCTAGGCCAAGAGAACAGCAGGGGATGGTGTGGTGTGTTCAAGAGGCATCAAGGCCAGTGTGAAAGAAGCAGAGTGAATGGGGTGAGGGGGGCACTGCGGGGTCACCGGAGTCAAGGGGACAGATCCCGCAGGGCCTGGAGGCTGTGGTGAGGGCATCATGTTTTTCCTCTGGGTGGCTCCATACACAGGAGGGACAGGATCTGACCTGGGTTCCACTGCTGCCAAGATGAGAGAACAGGTTCCAGGGGGGTGAGGGCAGATGCAGGAAGGCGAGACCTGTAGGCCTGCGGGGGACAACAGAGGCCTGAACCAGGACAGCAATGGGAGAAACCGTGTGAAATGGTCAGATCCTGGGTGCATTCCCAAGACGTGAGAGAACAGAGGGGCCATGGAGACTGGGAAGGATTTGGCCTGAGCAATCAGAAGGCCAAAGGTGCTCTTCACCGAGATGGGGAAGGACTGGGTACAGCAAGTCAAGTCTGAGAGCCAACCAGAAATCCAAGGGGTGACGGTGAGTTGGGAGCTGGATATCAGGTTTAAGAAAGAGGTGCAGACAGAAATACACCTGGGGGAGTAGTCCAGGCATGGAGGGTTTTTTAGGGATGAGCCTGGGGAGAGCATCTGCCGGTGAGTGCAGAGAGAAGAGATCTGAAGACTGAACCCTTGCCAGGATATAGGTAGAGAAGCCCAAGCTCTTGCCCACCACACCAGGCCGCAGCCCTGGACTCTGGACTCTGTTTCCAAATCAGTACAGTGGAGGCCCCCATAGTACCCATCCTGCATCTCCTGCACCGCGGGGATCAAAGGAAATAAACCTGTGTGGTATTGAGCACAGGGCACACTGTGAGCCCTCAGTCTACGCTGGGGATTGTTATTTGGTATTACCTGTCCCTCATTTTGGGGGCCACTGTTCTCCTATCTTCACTATCTTTATGATGTCTCTCCTTATGCGGTCTGTTCCATCCAGGATCTCCTTTGCCAGGACCTTCTTCAAGGCCATCAAACCCCACCCCCAGCTCCTGGGGGCATGCACACAACCACACTTCTTCTCTCCACACTGAAAAGATCCCGATGGCCAGAACGATGCAGCTTCCCTCTGCCTCTCAGGGCACTCGCACTGGGCCAGCCTAGGATCTTTACCTGCCCGACCTTGGTAGCTCAAAGACAATGCATTCACTCACAGCCGCTCTGGCTTTTGGTGTCCCAGTCTAGGCCAGGATCTCGGGTCATTCGTTCAATATGCATGTTCTGTGTGACTGCTCTGCTGGACCCAGGGGCTGCCCCTGGGAAGCTCCTGACTCTACAGACAAGTGGCAACTGGAAAAGGCCCTCCAGGAGAAGGGAACTGCATGAGCAGAAACAGGGAAGCCTGGAGATGTAGGAGGCGGGGGCTGGAGAGGCCTGGGTAGACAAGGGAGGAAGGTGGTGGGGTCTTTGATTTCCCAGCCCATATCTGTCCTGCGCAACATCACCGAGCGCAGTCCAAACCCCTGCCAACGAGTTCGTCTGGCAGACCTGACCTCTGGAAATGGGTTTGCGCACTCCGGGGCCTCACCTTCCCCATCTAACAACGGGAGCCGCTCTAAGTGTTTTCAGAAGGCTATCCCATGTATAAAAGAACTTGAACCCTGCAACCCAGAGGCCCCAGGGCCTCCTCCCCCGTCCCGGAGGACCTCCCAGGTCCCAGGTCTCCAGCCCTAGGTCTCCTCCAGCGCCCGGTCTGTGCAAACACTGAAGCCAAACCCCCTCAACCTTCGGAGGATGACTGACGGCTTCCCAGACCAATGCGGCGACACGGCCAAGCCACGGGGCGAGGCAGACACAGCTAAATTCACCCCCTACTTATATTCAGACCAACCAGCGTCGAGCTCAGCATGTGAGCAGTAGAGTCACCGACCGCTGCTATCTGGGCATGCGCAACCTCTCGCCTAAGGCCTCCTCCCGCCTCGCATGCGCACCGCGCCGCAGAAGGGTTGGGGAGTGGGGGGCTACGTACGAACCTTGGTTCCATCCTGAAAGTCGGGGAGCTCTCCTCGGCCCTCCTGTATCACACGCTTTTGGATCCCGTCCTCCCGGAGTCTTGCGACGATATCCGCCATCCTTCTTCCCCGCTGCTCTCTTTCGGTAACTTCCGGACTCCTTCGGCAGCTTCCGGACCTGCTTCGGCAACTTCTAGCGCTTCGGCAACTTCCGAGATGGCGCCATTTTGGCTGAGGGCAGACGCCAAAAAGGGACGAAACGTAGAGGTGGCCTGTGATTGGTTGTCTGCGCAGCGGCAGAGCGCGCGGGTGTGACCAGGGGCGGGTCTGACCTGGGAGTTCCCGGGAGGCCTATCGGAGAGGCGGGGCCAGGGTCTCCCGGGCGGGGCCGGGCGGGGCTGGGCGGGGCCGGGCGGGGCTGGGCGGGGCCGGGCGATGCCGGGCTGGGCGACCCTAGCAGTCCTGTCCTTGAAAGGATTTGGACTGGCCTTCCCACGTGATTGTGTTCCCCCACCCAACCCGCTTAAAGCTGTAGTACGGTAACGGCTTTGCAGGGCTCGGAGAATGCGGGGCACCCCCTTTGTAACACTGCTCCCTAAAGCTGCTATTGTTGTGTATCCCTTTCTGGCCTTAAGTTTTCTTTTTGCATATCTAGCACAATAGTGACTCTTGGGTCCTGGATTTTTCTCTTGGAAAATAAATAAATAAATAAGTGACAAATAAAAAATAAAACTAGGAGTAAGAAAGCGGGGAAGGAGGGTTTCCGTATTCCTGTGAGTACAGTAAGCTCCCTTCGTTGGGGGTCAGGAGTGAGCGAGTCGTCCCCTGAAACCACAGTGTCAGGCACACAGTAGGTGCATAATAAATGTTAGGAACTACATGACTGATAAAAGTGAGGTACTTTGGCGACTAAAACAAGGTTTTTCTTGGCTTCTGTAAACTAGCTGTGAACAATAGCGATAGGAGCCTTTTCCCAGTTACTAATTTTTTTAAAGATTTTTTATAGATTCATTTGAGAGAGGGAGAGGCAGAAGGAGAGGGGACACAGACACCACCAGGAGCCAGGAGACATGGGGCTTGGCATGGGGTTCTGCATGGCTTCCATCCCAGGACCTGGATATCATGACCTGAGCCCAAGGCAGATGCCCAACTATCTGAGCCAGGTGTCCCTCTTCCCCCTATTTAAAGGATTCCCCACTCCAGGAGGGGGAATGTCTTGAAGCCTGTGTCATGTCTTCATCCTACCCTCCTAACTCCCCTCTGACCCAGGTGCTAAGTGCTTCAGACATTCACACTGGTTCATTGCCTACAAGAAGTCCCCTGAGAGAGGTGGGACCTCCAAGGTGAGAGGGAAGTGTGCTTTGTTTGTCTGGTTTTTGCTTTTGCTTTATACCAACACAGGAAGTTTGCGGCTAAGGTTTGCCAAATTTTGAAGCAATTTTGAAGCCTGTGTCTTATACGAATTCTTCCAGAAAATGGAAAAAGAGGAAAAGCTGACCGATATATTTTGAGGCTAGCTCAATCTCGATTCCCAAACCAGATAAGTATACTGTAAAACAAGAAAGGCATAAGCCTGTTTTACTGATTCGCATAGATATAGAAAATGCTAAATGAAATATTAAGATAATTGAAACCACTAGTATGCACAAAAATGTGTCAATATGTTAAGTGAATGTCACTCACAAAAAAACAAGTATTATATAATTCCATTTATATGAGGTGCCTAGAACAGTTAAATTCATAGAGGCAAAGTTGAATGGTGGTTGGTGGGGGAGAGGCAAATGAAGATTTGTTGTTTAATGAGTATAGAATTTCAGTTTTACAATATGAAAAAGTCCTAGAGATTGGTTGTATAACAATGTGTATATACTTAACACGACTGAACTGTGAACTTAAAAATGTTTAAGATAGTAAATTTTTTGTGTATTTTCTGACAACTAAAAATTAAACTTTTAAAAAAGATTTTATATTTATTTATTTGAGAAAGAGACAGAGAGAGAGCACAAGCAGGGGGAAAGGACAGAGGGAGAGGGAGAGGGAGAAGCCAACTTCGTATGGAGCAGGGTGCCTGACACCAGGACTCCATCCCAGGACAGGATCCTGAGATCATGACCTGAGCCAAAGACAGATGCTGACTGAGCCACCCAGGTGACCTAAAACCTTCTTACAACAAAACAAAACAAAACAAAAATCAAGATCAAGTACAGTTCATTCCAGTAATGTAAGAATCATTCATCACATCATCAATCATTCATCACATCAATGAACTAAAGGAGAAAACTCATGTGGTTATCTCAAAATGTTCAGGAAAAGCATTTGATGAAGTTTTATTAGTATTTATGATAAAAACTACGGTTAGGTGGGGCGCCTGGGTGGCTCAGTCGGTTGAGCATCTGACCCTTGATTACGGCTCAGGTCAAGACCTCAGGCTAGTGAGACTGAGCCCTGTGTCCAACTCCCTATGTGGTGGAGACTTTTCTAGCGATTCTCTTCCTCTTCCCCTCCCCCTGCTCTTGCTCGCTCACTCTCTCTCTAAAAATAAATAAATATTAAAAACAAAAACAAAAACAAAAACTTACAGTTAGGAAAAAAGGAACCTTGTCAGATTGATAAAAAGCCATATGTGATTAAGTATGATGGAGTAAGTTTCAGATTCCCTTCAACATCAGGAACAAGACAACTAGCTCTCTCTACCAACAATGCTATTTAGCATAGTATTAAAAGTCCTGGCCAAAGCAATAAACCAAGAAAAATAAATTGTGAGAGTAATTACATCTACATAGAAAATTCAATAGAATCTATGGGCAGACTATTTTAACAAATTAGAGAATTCTGAAGTATTACAGGTATATAAAATAAAGCTATGAAAAATTAATAATACTCTTCATACTATCAATAACCCAATAAAAAGCTGCAATAGAAAATAAGATACCATTCACAAGAGAAATAAAACTCAGGAAGTATTTAGGAAGTAACAACATAGCCTGGAACTTGTTGGAGAGAAAATATTTTCAGGACTCAAATGAAGACACGAATAACTTGAGTGACATACCTTTTTAATGAATTGAAAAGCCTAACATTTGAAACTGACTTCTCCTGAAATTAATCTAGAAGTATAATTGAAATCCCAGTGAAAATTAAGATGTTTTCTGAAAACATAGAAAAAAATTTTTGTAATATTTCTACAAATGAATAAAGGTGCATGAAAACCTAGGTCAAGTTTGAAAAAAGTGACCGGAAGGTGGAGGGGGGCAGTGAGGAGGGTGGCTTGTTCTATTTTAAACCACCCTGCAGACCGTAATAATAAAAAGCATGTGATACGGAGAATTAGTCAAGCGGACCAACGGACACAAAAGAGAGCTTAAAATAGATACATATGTCAACAACCATATACTTGACATATGATGAAAGTGGCACCACCATTTAGAAAGAGGAAGAACTGATTGGTTAGTGATTTGGGGGAAACTGCTTCACCCTACACTGAAATAAATACGGATCCCTTCTTGTACCATATCCAGAGACAGTGTCCATAGGGTTAAGGATCTTAATTTAAATTGTAATACCTAATATGGATTGAGTGTTTATATATGGCAGGCCCTGTGCTATGCTCCTTAATATGCATGAACTCATTTAATCCTAAAGTAATGCAATGAAGGAAATACTATTATTACCTCCATCTGACAATGAGGAAACTGAGGCACAGAGAGTTTGCATAACTTGCTCAAGGCTGGACAAGGGTGAGATGAGTGAGGTGAGTCATGCAAACTCAAATCATGTCTTTACTTAAAATTTTGAAATTTCGGGGCACCTGAGTGGCTCAGTCAGTTAAGCCTCTGAGTCTTGGTTTCAGATAGGGTCATAGTCTCGAGGTGGTGAGATTGAACCCCTCATTGGGCTCCACATCCAGCATGGAGTCTGCTTAAGTTTCTCTCTCTCCCTCTGCTCCAGCCCCCCGGGCACTGTCTCTCTCTCTCTCTCTCTCTCTCTCTCTCTCAAATAAATACATAATGATTTATTTATGTATTTATTTGAGAGAGGAGAAGAGGCAGAGGGAGAAAGAGAATCTCAAGCAGACCCCAAGGGCTCAGTCCAAAGACCTGAGATCACGACCTGAGCCAAACCCAAGAGTCAGACATTTAACCAGCTGAACCATCCAGGTGCCCCTCTAAAATAAATACGTAAATAAAAGCTTTTTAAAATAATCATAAATAAAGTTAAATGTTGATATTTTGCTCGTGTATTTTTGCCTTAAATTTTATTTTTAAAAGTAGTGCATTAAAGTGTTATTGATCTTGCTTGGTCTTTTGATGGCCCCTTAAATTCTTCACCCTCGTCCTGGCCCTCCAAAATCCCAGCGCTAGTAAGGAGAGAATGAATTCCAGTGATGTTGGCCTCTAGAGTCAGTGAACTACCTTGTTGCAACACTTTTCTGGATCATAAAACTATCAGGCCAGGATACTGTAACATTGGAGAATATCTTTGTGATCTTGGGTTGAGGAAACACTTCAAACAAAACTCAAACAGCACAAACCTGATGGGCTTGAGCCTATAAAACTGTGGATCCTTTTTTTTTTTTTCTTTTAATGAGACTTTGGGTGTAAAAATAGAAGCAGAATAAAATGAATTTATTGACCAAGTTATTTTTCAGAAACGAACTGGAAATCTCATTTTACAGCAGTGGAGCAAACAAAACAAAACCAAGCCCCAAATACCTCTGTCACATTGTAGTCGTTTGACTAGTGACCCAAGTATATGGTGAGAGATGGCGAGTAAAGGAACGTTGCCTCTCTGAAAGCAGGAAACAAATCTGGGGGAGTTTCAGATTATTGTGCATCTGCTGGGGGAGTACCCCGTGGCCACAAGCTCTCCCCTTTTGCCTTCTCAGCTTGAACTGAGCGTTCTATAAACTTTGATCCTTTCTCTCTTTTTCTTTCTTTCCTTCCTTCCTTCCTTCCTTCCTTTCTTGTAAATTCACGGAACTCTGAAAGGAAACACAATAAATTTTTGCTTTCAAATGGCTTGATCTGCCTCTTTGCCTTTGAAGTGACTTTGAACTGTATGTCTAACTCCTTGTGAGAGAATCCGGAGCCCTCTAGCCCCTGGTCCACGAAACAAACCAGGCAGTGGTCCCCAGCTACGGACCAGATGCACGACTCGGGTGATACAGCCAGCCAGCAGCCAGCCCAACATGACTTGTAAGCGAAGCAGAGAAAAAAGAGAAAACCAAACAGAAACAGTTTCTATTTTCCGTGTGTGTTCCCAGGATTTTCCTGTTTGTTTTTTGAGCTGGCCTTGAATGTGAATTTAGAGGAAGCTAAGGAATACCAAGTACCACCACGAGGAGATCCTAGATTTACACAACAGGTGGGTCATGCCCAGCTGCCCCTTGGCTTTGATGGAGAACAAGGCCAGAGGGTGATTAAACTCTTAGGAAGAGTGGGATGATCCCTCAGGAAACACACTTCCAGATCAGCTGGAGATCGCAGGCCTCAAGGTAAGAGGACTTATGTTAGGTGCTCTGTAAGAACACAGGAGATGCCTGGGCCCCCCGGGTGGCTCAATCAGTTAAGCGTCGGCGTTTCAGCTCAGGTCATGATCCCAGGGCTCTGGGATGGAGCCCTGTATCAGCCTCCCTGCTCAGCAAGGAGTCTGCTTCTCCCTCTACCACTCTCCCTGCTTGTGTTCTCTTTCTCCCTCTCTCTCTCTCTCAAATAAATAAAAATAAAGTAAATATTGAAGACTAAGGTTTGGAAGAGAATAAGTAAGGAATGCTGAAAAAAAACAAAAAACAACAAAAAAAACCCTCTTCTGGGCTGACCCATTCAAGACAGAAACAAAACATCTTCCAGTTTAACCCATTTCTGACAAAAAGTCATACCAGGGCTGACCCTTGTGGAAAAGTTAAGCTTAAACCTCTCCCAGGGAAGCCTGGCTGGCTCGGTGGGTAGGGCGTCCAACCCCTTGATCTCAGGGTAGTAAGTTTGAGCCTCACATTGGAGAAGGCCTCCAAGAAGAATGTGGAGAGAACTGGAATTTGAGTTGTCATGGTGTGAACGGAGCAGAAGAGGGCATGGAGTGCAGATCCCCCCCACAGCCTCATTTGGAGAAGACCTATGTGGCAGTGGGCCAGAAAGGAAGCTGAAACAGAAGCCACCAAACAGGACGGGTGTCCTGGGGCAGATAGTCTTTGAACGCCTAGGTATTCTTCAGCAGGTTTTTCGAGTGAGCCCCGGGGAGAATTCTTGGGGCACCCCCTGCAGGTCAATGAGGGAGAGTGCTAGGCCTGAGAGAGGAAATCGAGGCCCATCCCAGTAGCCACATCTGGGTAGCGCTGGTACCTGGAGCCCCCATCATCCATTGGTTGAGACCCAGCAGGAGCCAAGGCTGCGCTCCCCGAGGATGCCCATGAGTGACGTGGGCCCCAGCCCGCACTCCATCCCAGGACCCCCAGCATTGTTAGCCAAGGAAAGCTTAGACAAATGAGACAAACCGGGGAAGAGATCTGCACAACACCAAGGCACTGATTGATACTTACCCACATATAGACGTGCAGATCAGCAGAAAGAAGGCCAGAAACCCAATAGGAAAAATGGACAAAGGATATGAACGGAGTTCACAGAAGAGGGAAGCCCCACGACTGCCAAGTCCATGAAGAGCTATTCAAATTCCCCAGTTGTCAGAGGACCCGGATGGAAATCAGGAACCCTTTTAGATTCATCAGACTAGTAAGCGTTCAAAAGCTGGAATACCAAGCGCTAAGAGAAAACCAGAACCCTCACGGTGAGTATGACAATTCATACATTTGTAAAGCCAAGGTGGGCTGTACCCTATGGCCTGGCGGTCCTACTTCAAGAATCCTCTCACTATCCATCAGGAGGTAGTGTGAAGGTGTTCATGACACTGATGCGACGGGGCATTGAGACCGAGCTAAGTGGGCCTCACCAAAGGATGTCGTGGATAAAAAAAGTGTTGGATGTCCAACATGGTATGCCGCATGCAACTGGCAAAGGAGAGACGTGTAGACACCACGAGTGTGGAGTGTACAAATGCAAAAACATAAAACAGCAGAAGGAGTTTTATACACGGCACCTGTAGATCGCAAACATTCACGTGGCAGCTGACCCACAGAGAACCAAGCAGGATACACGGAGGCTGACTGCCCACGCTGAGAGGGCCCCGGTTCAGGGCAGTGATGTGTCCTACACCACGAAGTAGGACTCTGTCCGTGAGGTCGCAGAATGAAGCGTGGGCAGTGGAGGGTCAGCACGCCGGGTACCCAGTTCCGCCACCTGTGGGCATTTGGGATTTGGGCAAAGCACTCACTCACTCAAAGCATTCATTCATTCATTCATTCAGACACTGTGGACACAGTGGTGAGTAAAACCAGGTAAAATAAGTTAACTTTAGGCAAGTGCTGTGTAATGTGAAGCTGACTTTAGATGGCGTAGTCAGGGATGGAACCCATGAGAGGTGACATTTGAACAGGGACACTGATGATAAAGACCCCGTTGTGAAAGAGCCAGGTTAAGTGCTTTCCAAATATAGAGCACGTGCAAAGACCCTAAGGTTGGCCTGTGCTGCAGAGGGTAGGTGAAGGAGGAGCAGAAGAGGCTTGATGAGATTGGATAGATAGAGGGACCAGGGCATTCACAGTTTTGTGGGCCTTAGTGGGGAGGAGCCACAATGGAAAACCAAGGGACAGTTTTATACAGACGATTTAGCCCCATACTTTTTTTTTTTTTAAATTAGGAATAACACACAGAGAGGGGCACCTGGGTGGCTCAGTCCTTAAGTGGCCAACTCTTCGTTTCTGCTCAGATCATGATCTCCGAGTCCTGGGATCAGGCGACCTGGGACTCCTCGCTCAGTGGGTTCTGCCTGCTGATTCTCTCTCTCCCACCCTCTGTCCCCACCCCCGCACTCGCGCCCCGGTGCCCTCTCTCAAATAAACCTCTTTTAAAAATAACACACAGAGAAAAAGATCAGATATATTTTAAAAGATCACTTTGGCTGCTGAGTGGGGACTGGGTTGGAGGAGCAGAAGCCACATAAGCTTTCTGAGCCTCAGTTTCCATATCTGCAGGGGTAAGTCTACCCATCCCATGCAGATCCGCGGTGAGTCAGGGTGGGGACACACTCTGGACCCTGGAGTCTCCTTGGCCCTGGAGGCGCGGGATGGGATGCAGAAGGCCCCATCTTGGGCCTGGGAGGCTGGCCTCTGGCTGCCTCTCCAAGCCCAGGACACAGACCCAGGGATTGCCTCGAGTACGGCGCCCGCTGTGGCTCGCGGAGGCTGCCGCTGGGTGGCGCCACGGCCCCTGTGCGGTCCCCAAAGGAAGCCCCGCCCACTGGTCCGCTCGGCGCTCGGCAGCTCGGGCCTGCCGTCGGCGAGCAGGGGCGGGGCCGTTACGTAAGGGCGGGGCCTCGGCCAGGGCGCCGGACAGTCGCGCTCCCGAGAGTACGGCCCGGGGCGGGGCCTGCGTGCGGGGGCGGGACCGCGGCGCGAGGAGCAGGCGGGCCCGGATGGCGGCGGCGAGGGGCTCCTGAGCGGGCCGGGGCCATGAGCGCCGCCCGGCCCCAGTTCAGCATCGATGACGCCTTCGAGCTGTCCTTGGAGGACGCGGGCCCGGGGCCCGAATTCAGCGGGGTCGCCCGCTTCGGGCCGCTGCACTTCGAGCGCCGGGCCCGGTTCGAGGTGGCCGACGAGGACAAGCAGTCCCGGCTGCGCTACCAGGTGAATGGTCCGGCCCAGCCCAACCCCAGCCCAGGTCCGGGCGGGACCCCAGGCCGGACCCTGGAGAGCCCCAACTCAAGGGAAAATCTGTGTAGAGGCCTCAGCCTGCGAGGCTACTGATCCAGGGCCCAGCCTAGACCCTCTCAGCTCTGATTTTGGTCCCCAGCCACCACTGGAGAGCCGAGAACCGGACCCGGGTGCAAATCTCCTGGCCCCAACTGGAAATCCCACCCGGTGTTCCCGCCCATTCCTGGATACTGACCTAACCCGCCCTCCCCCGCCCCTTATCCCCCTGGACTGGGGAGCGCTCTGTACGTCTGATGCAGAATTCCCACTGAACTGGAAATCTCCATTCGCCCTAGAGGACTTCCACCGATTCTAGGATCCTTTTCTTCGAGACCTGTACCAGATTTCTGTGCCCCAAACCTGAAACCATGGGCTTCTGCCCCTCCTTGGCACCCCAAATCCAGCGCCTCCCTACTGAGCCTGTGAAATACCATTCTGAAAGCTCCACCCTGACTCCCGAACTTGGGAGAACTCCTGGCCCTGGGACCCATGCTAGGAGCCCTCAACCAGCCCCGGTGTCTCCTGCCACCGCCTGGCGCCCCCAAGCCCCCAACACCCACATCCTACCTGGGTTTCGGTTTGTGTGAATCATCAGACCCGTTTTGCGGGAGGGTGGAGGGCCAGGTGAGCAGCTGGCAGGCAACCAGGCCAACAGCTGTGTGGGCTTGCTCTCCTCCTCTCCCTGAGGGGGAAGGAGGAAGGGCCTGGGCCCAGTAACCTCTCTGAGCCCTGTGTTCTGGAATAGAACCTGGAGAACGATGAGGACGGAGCCCAGGCCTCTCCGGAGCCGGATGGGGGAGTCAGCACCAGGTCAGGGCCAGGTGGGGACCCATCCTCTACCTCCGCTCCTGGCTCTTGTGGCCCAGGTCCCTGGCCAGTCTTCCACCCAGATCACCCAGCTCTCTCACAATGTCCTACAAGGATTCCTAGCCTGATCCCCACTCCCCTCACGGGTTCCCCTGTCCTGCAGGGCCCCCCTACCCCAGTGCCAGCCCCACCCACCCACCCCCACCAGGCTCTTTATCCTGAAGAAACCCCCCAGCCTGCTCTGGCCCCTACCTTCCCACAGGTCACCTGTCCTGCAGGAATCCCTAGCTTGACTCCCCAGCCTTTCTCCACCTTCAGTCCTGCAGAGACCCCAGACCTTGAATTCCTCATCACCCCGTCCCCTCTCAGTGCCTCCATCCCAGAGGAACACGCAGCCGTAGTCCCTGCACCATCCCCCACCACCCCTTCCTTGCTTCCCCGCCTCTCACTGGGCCCAAATGGGCTGCAGGGATTCCAGCCGAACGTCCATCCGCAGCTCCCAGTGGTCCTTCAGCACCGTCAGCAACACCACCCAGCGCTCCTACCACGCCTGCTGCAGGTGAGGCCCAGCCCTGCTCAAGCTCCCTTCGCTCTGTGCCCCCAGAATAGGCGGCCCGGGCTTTCCTCTTTGGTCCTCTGGGTGGGGGAAGGGTAACAGGAGGGAGTTGGGCTCGTGTCACCTCTCATACCCGTCCTGCTCTCCCGCCACCCAGCTGGACTCAGCACCCTTTGATCCAGAAGAACCGCCGGGTAGTGCTGGCCTCCTTCCTGCTCCTGCTGCTAGGGCTGGGTGAGTGCCCTGAGGGTCCCCTGCCTACCCCCATGAGGGGCCCGTCCTCCCTTCGTGCCGGCTGTGTATCCCCCTTGGCACACCGAGCCTCCCTGCATCCTGAGGGGGAAGCTGGCTACATCACCCCACCCCCATTTTACAGGTGAAGAAACTGAGGCCTTGGGAGGAGCAGGCCCAGCCTCCTGGTCACACAGCTAGGAAATTACACATAATTGAAGTGGAACTTGGTTCGGTGCTCTAAACTTAACTTTTCTTTTCCTTCCTTCCTTTCTTTTCTTTTTTTCTTAACTTACCCCACCGAATCCACCAGGGAGCAGAAGAGTAACCACTCTGCCATTTATTCTTTGTCTGCTTGGAGCCAGGTGCAGCGTAGGCTTATTTCCCCCCTTATGGAAGTCACAGGTGAGAGACAGGGCCGTGACCCAGAATCTGAACAGGGACAGGTTCTCAGGGATATCCCTGCCAACCTGGTCCCCAGTGCACCTGTCATTTCCCCTTCTCCGGAGTCTGAGTGCGGATGAGGACCTATCCCTGCCCCTCGCTGGGCACATCCATTGCCCAGATGGGGGAACTGAAGCCCAGAGCAGGCAGATCGCACAGCCAGATGTTTTCGGACTCGGTCTGTGGGGCTGAGGACTCACGATCCCCAGAAAGGACAGGGGTGAGGTCAAGAGGGGCCCGTAAGGACAGCCCAGCTGTGGCAGCTGCTCTTCCTCCTCCAGGGTGGTCTAAGTCCCCTGGCCAGAGAGCTGAGCAGCAGCCTTGGTTCATCTCTGGGCGTCTTGGGGGCAGGGGGAGATGCTGCTTTTCCAGCAGCCACTGCAAAGCTGGGCACTGGTCATACTGGCCACCTGCCTTACCCCTTTTCATTCTCTCAGTACCCATGAGGGCAAGCACTAATACCATCGCAGTTTAGAAGTAAGGACAGAGCCTCAGGCAGGTGAAGGGACTTGCTCAGACCTCAGCTGGGAAGTTATTGAGCTGGGATTTAAACCCACATCACAGACATTACCTGGAGGCCACCTTAGACATGTAAAGTTCCTTTGCAGAAATTAGAAAAACACGCCTCCTCTGAGCGGGCAGGGCCCCCAGCCCTAGGCCAAGGTGGTCAGTAGCGTATCAGTCCCCATGTGTACTCTTTTTGAGGTGCCCTGTGCAGGGCACAAATCCCATAGCAGTCCGTGGTGGTCCTCAAGCTTCAGTGCTCTATCACCGCCCTTGCTACAGAGCCCAGCTCCCTAATTCCCCCCAATCCCATTTTCCAACTGGGGGCCCAGGACTCTCTGGGTCTGAAAAGTTGATCCAGCCATGACTTCCCCAACACCCACTGTCCTTAGCCAAAGTCCACGTCCCTTGCCGGGGTCTCCAGGCCCTGCCGAACTCCTCGAGCCTGGGCACTTGCCTCTCCACTCTTGCAAAATCAGGAAGCTCCTAGAAGGCCCCAAGTTCCTACCATGGGAAGGAACTTTGCCATGCTGTTCCCTCTATCTAGAGCACTCCTTTCCTTTTCTGCCTGCACGATCCCCACAGCAAAGCCTCTGGAGTCAGGTCGCTGCCTCCTTCTGAAATGCAGTTCTTTGCCTCAGTTTCATCTTCTGTGAAATGGGGATGATCATATCTATTTCATTCAGTCACAGTGACAATAAAGCAGTGCAGGTAACAAGCTTAGCCCAGTGCCTGGCAGCCGCTGGTAAGTGGTAACTAAATGTTACCTGCTGCTGCTACTGCTACTCCAGCTCAGCTTAGTGGCCACTGCCTCCAAGAAGCCCCTCCCTGATGCCCCAGACTCGAGTGCTGCCAGACCTGGCCCTCCTGCAGCCGGATCCCGAGCCCCCTGGGTTGTAGCTGGAGGTTCTTGTTGGTTGCAGCACCAGGAAGGGCCATGAGAGCAGGGACCTCATTTGCCTTTCCCTGTGGGATTCTCTGTACCAGGCACACAGCAAGTGTTCCATAAATATTTGTTGATTGACTGAAAGAGCACACCAAAGAGCAGAGAAAAATCTCTTTGGGGACATTTCCCAGGGCCTGCCAGGGGCCCTACTCGGAAAACAGAGCTTGGTGAGCTTCCCAGGAAGGGTCTATGGCAAGGGAACCTTCAGTTCAGGTGGGGGATACCATTGCTAGGGCCTAAGCGTTGCTGGGGGTTGTGGGTGGAGGACCCCGCCCTGGCCCCCGGCGCCGGCCCCCTCCTCCCGCCCTCACCCTCGCGGCTCCATCTGTGTGCAGTGCTGATCCTGATCGCCGTGGGACTGGAGGTGGCCCCCTCGCCAGGTGAGCGCCCCCTCCTACCTCCGCAAGCAGCGGGGGTTCCCCTCGAGGGAAGAATTCCTCGGGGACCCGCGAGTCCCTAGGCCCCTCGGAAGTTTGCTTCCGCCTTCCTAGCAGGAAACGGCCCCTTCTACCGCGGACAGTGACACTTGCCCAGGCAGTGACCCGTGAGCCCCGCCCCGTGCCCCCAGCCTTGACTCGACCCCTCTTGCTGCAGGTGTCTCCAGCGCCATCTTCTTCGTGCCGGGCTTCCTGTTGTTGGTTCCGGGAGGTGCGAAAGGGCTCCGGGGCGGGGCGGGGGCGGGGCGGGCTGGGCTCTGGGCGGGCCCTCGGCGCTGACCGGCCCCGCCCCGCAGTCTACCACGTGATCTTCATCTACTGCGCGGTCAAGGGCCACCGGGGCTTTCAGTTCTTCTACCTGCCCTACTTCGAGAAGTGAACCGCGGGCGGGCAGCCGGGATCCAGCCTCGTCTCCCAGCGGCCCCACGAGGCGCTCCTCGGGTCCGCTCCTGCTCCCTCATCTCCAGGGAAGAACTCCGGGACCCCGGAGCCCCCAACCCCTCGAAGTTTGCTCAGGAAGTTTGCCCAATACCCAGGCCTGGAAAAGTCGCCCCTGGCCTGTTCTGTGCCTTAACTTATTCTTGGGCCCTGGGGCTGCTGGGTTGGTGGTGTTTTGTGCTAATAAAAGAATGTACTTCATTCCAGAAGAGACCACTGATCCTTCTTTACCACTAGCCCTGCCCAGCCCACCAGCGTGGCCGCAGTCCCGCTCCTGCAAAAACTGAGGAGAGGGCTGATGGAGCCTGTCTTCTCATGGTGACAGTCCTGATGCTCTAAGACTTGCTTCTGCTCTTTGGGGCAGATCTGGGCCTGGGACTCTGTCCTACAAGCCTGGAGGAGATCCCACCAAGCTTCCCATTTCCCCCTGCCCTTAGCAGAGTTGGCCCTGCCCATTCCTCTACCTGGAGGCGCAGCATTGGTGCCTGCCCCGGGTGGCCCTCGCCAAGGGCACTCAGATGACGCAGGCCTGGGCCCTGGAGGCTGGTATCCTGGTTGCAGCCTGGCTCTGGGGCCCTGGACTGCCACAGCCAGCCCGGAATGTGGGCCATGACAAGACAGCAGCCCAGCCCTTTCCGCCCACTGCCCTACTTCCTAAGTCCCGGGATTGGGAGAAGTTAGGGCAAAGACAATGGTAAAGGGCCGGTATCACAGAATCTCAGTGATCAGAGACTCTTAGAACCACAGAACGTTGGAAACAGACCATCTCAGACTTTTGGAAAACCCAAGCATCTCAGAATCGTGAGAGCCAGGAAACAGAATCTTTGAGAATCCTGCAATCTGAAATCCTAATAGCTACCATTTATGAAGCTCTTAGAAGGCAGCAGGTCCTGTGCTAAGCACTTAACACAGGTGATTTCTAATAATCACCACCTTAGCCCCATTTTATAGATGAGGAAACCATGGTCCAGAGAGACTGATTGACCCAAGGGCAGAATCGAACATCCCGCAAGGCTTCCAAGACACCTGGGTGTAAGAGGGAGAGGAGAGGATACAGAGCACGTGTGTCCCCAGCTGACCACCCAAGGGGCTGGCTGAAGGACCACGGGCTGGGGTAGATCTTGTTCATGCACTTAGGTGTTTACAGTCTTTCTCCCCCAGTAACCCACGAGTGCACTGAGAAGAGACGTGGCCTGGTTTCCATTGGGTCTGCAGCAGCCAGAATGATGTCTTCAGATTCCTGTAACTTTGTGGGAAGAATTAGCCCCCAGACCCCTTCTCCCACTCCTGTTCTCCTCGCCCACCCAGACTTCCCACCCTCAGCCCCTAGTCAAGACACTTTCAAGGGCACCAGTGGGGTGCAGGAATTCCTAAACCCATGGTTCTCCAACCAGCTGTGGTAAAGGACCAGTTTTCATTTCTATCCATCATGGACCAGTGCCTTGGCAAAATAAAATAAAACCTGGAAAAATGAAATAAAAACATACAGAATGTAAGTCCACAGTCTGTATTACCAGATTTACCGGAGGTAAAATTACATTTCAATGACTATAATCAGAACAAACATAAGAAGAAAGGAAAATTGTGACAACCGCTGTGAGCAAATAGGCAATTAATACAGAAAGTTGCTACTCTGCCCATAACTTTTCGTCATTCCACGATCTTACCTTTTTTAATTATTTGTTAAAGATTTCATTCATTCATTTGAAAGAGACAGAGAAAGCACAAGCAGAGGGGAGAAGGGAGGGAGAAGCAGACTCCCCGCTGTGCTGGGAACCCGACATGGGACTCGATCCCAGGACCTTGAGATCATGACCCTAAGCCGAAGACAGACACTTAACCATCTGAGCCTCCCAGGTGCCCCTCCACAATCTTAACTAAACAAAGTTATTCCAGAAGTTGTGATTCTCCATATTATAAGTCTACAGCAGGTGTCAGCAAGCGATAACTCACAGACCCGATATGGTCCCTGGGCTGAAAGTGGTTTTTACATTTTAGTAATGGTTGGGGGAAAAGTAAAAGAACAGTACGATTTTGTGACACATACAAGTGGATAAAATTCAAATTTCAGTGTCAATGAATCAAAGTTTAGTTAATTCATTACTGAATTTCCAGCCCATCCACAACTATTCATTTCTGTGTTGGCCGTGGCTGCTTGGGGATACAGAGCTGGGCAGTCATGAAAGAAACCGTATTTCCTCCAAGCCTAAAGTCTTTACACTGTCACCTTTTACAGAAAAAATTGACCAACCCGTGGTCCATGTGAACACACAGGACACTGAATCACAACATTTAAAGTTTCAGCATGACCAGTGTGCTTGACTTGGGCTGATTAACTTATGTAATCCCAGCTGACAGTAGCCCTATCCTCAGGAGATAATGAACCTCTAAATGTAGCTTCTTTCTTGAAAAATACATCGATATTTGTGTCCAGACGAGGAATGTTAGATTTCCTTAGTGAATTATGCCTCATTTTACCCCTAATGTTTTTTGCCTTATAGCCCATTTCTGTTTGCTCTCCCTGTACTTACACCATTTCTTTTGGTTTCTTTCATATTTTCCTGGTAAATCTGTTTTCCAGGGCCATCACTTTCGGCCTTTCCATTCTCGTTGTGCTACTTGAGTGTGTCTTAGATCCTGCACTCAGCTGTGGGGAAGAGCCCGGCATCTGCCCTTTGGTGTCCGCTCTCTGTCCTACAGTAGAAGGACCTCTGGTCTTTAGCTGGGTAAAAGACTACATTTCCCAGCATACTTTGCAGCTACATGTACCAGGTGAGGAGCCTTACCTAAAGGGGTATGAGTGGTTTGTCCGCTTTTGTCCTTTGGTCCTGCCTCCAAACCTGCCACCTGGAAAATGAACAAACCTGGGGATACCCCAGGAAGGGCAGGCAGCTAGCAGGACCTTGGGTCCCTGAAGACCATACAGCTGGATTTCACCTAAAAAATAAGATTTTATCCATTTTAAGGCATCGTTATTTCTCTGTCAGTCACAGGAAACCCAGTCTCATATTGTAACTTTCCTCTGGGGCTGAGATTCTTTCTTTCTTTCTTTCTTTCTTTCTTTTTTAAAGGTCTTATTTATTTATTTGACAGACAGAGATCACAAGCAGGCAGAGAGGCAGACAGAGAGAGAGGAGGAAGCAGGGTCCCCTAGGAGCAGAGAGCCCGATGTGGGGCTCGATCCCAGGACCCTGGGATCATGACCTGAGCCGAAGGCAGAGGCTTTAACCCACTGAGCCACCCAGGCGCCCCAGAATTCTCATTTTTAAAGGATTATTTCTGCCTTCTGTTTTTCTTTGTTTTGTTTTGTTTTTTAACATAGCCTCCATGCCCAGCTTGAACTTGAACTCGGGGCTTGAATTTGTGACCCTGAGATTACAACTTGAGCTGAGATCAAGAGTCAGATGCTCGGGTGCCTCAGTGGGTTAAAACCTCTGCCTTCGGGTCGTGGTCCCGGGGTCATGGGATCGAGTCCCGCATCGGGCTCTCTGCTCAGCTGGCAGCCTGCTCCCCGCTCCCCACCCCCCCCCCCAGCGTTCCTCTCTGCCTACTTGTGATCTCTGTCTGTCAAGTAAATAAATAAATAATAAAATCTTTAAACAAAAAAAGAAAGAAAGAAAGAAAGAAAGAAAAAACATTCTATCTGTATTTCTATACATTAATGGTTCCCTTTTAATGGTTAACAAATTCTAAACTGATGGGTGAATCTCTCCTCCTCTAGGAAAGATGAGAAAAAAAGATATCAGCATGTTTAAAGTAGCCCTTCCCATCTACCATTTTATTTTGTCTATTATTTTAGTCCCTCCTTTATTTTTAAAATCCCCCAAATGAACTTTTTTTTTATAGTTAATGTTTCTTTAAATCCACCAATGTGTTTACTGATCGGTTTCCTGACCATGATTTAGTACATACTTTGCCTTTGTTCAGGTCTGCATTTCCCTCTTACTGAAGCCATCCCTTCCACAAGAGCGCATGGCTGGGAAACTCTTCCCAACGTTTATTTCCTGAAAAAAGTTGATGTTTCACCTTCCTTCTTGAATAACGATTCAGAGAGGGATGGGCTTCTTGGCCGGCAATCATTTCTTCTCGGCCTGCTGACCAGCTAATCTCATTGTCTTCTGGCATTTACCGCAGCCAACGAAAAGTCTTTGCAGAGCCGAATCGCTCTTCCTCAGTGAGCCATCGGACTTTTGTCTCGAGATGAGTTGTTCTTAGGGTTTTCCTTTTGTGACAGGGTTGTTAAGCCCATTGTGTCCTGGCGTGCCCTTCCAGTAGCTTCTCCCTATCTGTTCAGCTCTCCTGCCTAATGTGCAAGCCTGAGTTTCAGGTTCCTTAGAGTAGCTTTTTCCCCTCGAGGCCCTGGACATCTGTACCCTTGCCACCTCCTCAGGCCGGCAGGTGGAAATATATTTGACCCTCTCTTCAGGAACAGGGTAGCTCTTTGCGACCCTGAAAGGTAGTCAGGCTCACGTTCTGTTCCTTGGTCTCTGTCTTACAGATCTTCTGTCACTCATGTGTCAGAGCCGGGGCTCCGGAACTTCTCTCTATGCTGAGGCCCCCATGGTGTCCCCACTCTCCCACCACCCAGCTTTGAGTTCTTGCCTTGTCTTTAATACCTGGGGTCATCCCTGGCTTTCTTCAAGTTAAGCTTTTTTTTTTTTTTTTTTTTTTACATTTTTACGCAATAGTGGGAGGCAGGCTGTCACCCTCCCAATTCGCCACGCTATCCTGCCAACGCTGTCCCCCTGTCTTTGAACGCTGAAGTGCCCAGGAGGTTGTTACCTCCCTGGTTCTGGAGAGATCCAAAATCTTGCTCATACTGGAGAATGAGAGGCAGCTGGGAGCAGGTTTCCTCCCGGCAGCTGGGCGGGGAGGCAGGTGAGGGTGCAGGTGGGTGGGCGGCCGTACAAGCACCAGCCAGATGTTGTCAAGGTTCCGAAGCAGCCTGGGAGCCGCTGGGTCTCTTCCATTCTGGGGCCTCATGAGGAGGGTGTACAGCGTGAACACTGCTGGCCTGGGGCCCGAGGGGCAACGCGTTCTCCCGGCTAGAGCCTCAGTGGGTGAGAAGCATCATCACAAACTCTGGAGGAAACAAGGGGCAGGGCTTGGGCCAGTTCGGGTCAGGGATCCCAGGACACGCTGGGCTCCTGGGCGCTGGAAGGGTGGGGGCGGGATGGGAAGGAGACTCACCGTCAAAGTCTACGGTGCCATCCCCGTTGAGGTCCACTTCTCGGAGCATCTCATCCAGCTCGGAACCCACCAGCGGCTCCCCCAGCAAAGCTGGTGCTGCCTGTCGCAGCTCTGCCACGGTGATCCGTCCATCTCTGTCCCTGTCAAACTGGGATTCCAGCAGGGCTCAGCCCCTCCCACCCAAAGCTGGCTCTGCCTGAACCCGTCTCTATCTTGCCACATCCCGGGCCTGGATGCCCCCACCTGCGCCCATCCAAACCCTCCACCTCTTCCCAAGCTGGGACAGCAGGCCCCCTGCTCCAGGAAGTCTCCCTGGGCGGATCCCCCAGCTGAGAGGGAGCTGGACCTTCTGCAACCCCTCCCTGGCCCTAGGCCCCCTATCTGCAGGGCCGTGGGCCTCCAGGGGCTGAACCCCACCCCCAGTCTCTCTGGCCCGGATGGGAGGCCAGCAGGTCTGCTGTCCAGTCACCCAACCAGCACGCGACTTGACCACACTCCATACCTCTCGGAAGGCGATGCGCAGCTCCCGCACCCCCAGCATGTGCGCCGTCTCCTCCCTCAGCTTTGGGCTCATCAATTCCACAAACTCCTCGAAGTCCACGCGGCCACCCACTGTGGACCCAGGCAGAGCGTCACGGTGGAAAGGGCCGGGCCCCAGAAGGGACGTCGCAAGCATCACAGGTGCCAGCCTCTCCCCAGCTCTGCATCTGGGAAGGAATCCTCAGCATCCAAGCCCTTGGGGGTGGAGGGGAGAGGAGGTGGGAGCCCTGCTCTCCACGGGGACTACAGGGCGAGATGCTCAGGTGCTCTCAGTGAAGTACGTAAGTGTGGGGGAAGGAGCCCAAGGTTCGGACCCAGGCAGCTCCAGGTTCAAACTCTGCCTCGGCTGCCAAAGGGCATGGCCTTGGGGGACTCATGAACTCTCCTTCCTCATCCTGGGGCAAGGATGAGAGGACCCACTCTTGGGTGCTTTTGGGGTGGCAGTGCATGGCTCTACCATGCTGGGACCCCATCGGCAGCAATAAATGCACCTTAAGAAGTGTGCCCAGGCGGTCTCTTGATTCTAAGCACCATCCACTGTAAAAAGCACCAATGAGCAAATAACAGCTTTGGGGGAAAGAAAAGAAGCACAACACTGAATGTGTTCGCATTAACCGTAAGTCACATCCCATTTTGGAAACCATAGAAAAACCAAATGCAGGTGTCCTGGAATGAAGGGAATCTGATATTTGACAAATCAGCTAACGATAATCACCAGTGCCCTGTCTATCTGATACTAATCGCAAAGAAAGGCCAGCGTTCGGTCGCACTAGGCCTCACTGAACCTCGGAGGCTCTTTTCAGGGACCTCAGGAGGGTCAGAGAGACACAGAGAAGAAAGCCAGCCGGGAACATTTTATCACTAGTATCACAGAGACAGAGGGGGTCCTTAGCCAAGCCCCAAGGGTCTCTTGGATCACGGGTGACTTTCATGACCCCTGCACCTAACAAGGCTAATGTCAGATGGTCAGAATGCCCTAGAAACTGCCACCCACTCCCACCATCAGCCCTGCAGACTCCCAGAGCCACCTCCCGCCACTTCCTCATCATCCCCCAAACCACGAAACTCAGAGAGGACCAGGGCTGCCCAGCCTGGACACAAAGTTAGGTGACTCCCACCCCACCCTGCCCTGGGACAGTGGGGGTCAGTCACTGACTCCTCATCTTGACGTGCTGGGAGACCTCGATGAGCTCCATCTCGGTGGGCATGTAGCCCAGCGTCCTCATGCAGTCGCCCAGCTCCCGGTAGCCGATGTAGCCGTCATGGTCAGTGTCAAACTCCTCAAAGGCGGCCTGCAGCTCTGCAGGGAAGGGAGGTCAGGCCCAGGCACCTGGGTCAGGGACCCCTCCCACCCGCCTCTGCCAACAGCCAGGACCACTCACCATCCAGCTCCTCGGGGCCCAGCTCGCGGTCCTGCAGAAGCATAGTCCACCATGTCCCTGGGGCCCATCCTTCCTCCTCCAGCCCTGGGCCACGATGGCCTGCGCAGGGCCAGTCCCACAAGGGCAGGAGAAAGCATCTGACTCCCATGGGCCCCTGGAGAAGACATGACCACTCCCCTTCCTGCTCCCGGAGCCCAGAGCTCTCATAGAATCCTGGGTCTGGAGCAGAGGTGGCCGGAGACCTGAGTACCAGGAGCAGGGCAGGCCGAGTCCAAGGGCACAAGTGTGATCCCTGCCCCACCCCCACCCCCAGCCCAGGCCCCACCTGACCTTCCCGAAGATGCGGTTGAGCAAGGGTCCGTATGTCTTCTGAGCAGCATCGTGCTGGGGGCCAGAGCGATGCCGGTGGGACTGGCGACGGGAGGCTGGCCCTGGGGTCGCAGGACCCGTCCCCTCCTGTCCTCCAGTCCCAGAGGGGTTCCTGCTGCTCCCTGCGGCCTCGGGACCCGGGAGACGGGTCTGCTCCTGAGAGCTGCCAGCACCCTTCTGGGACCCTCGGAGCCCCCTCTCCTTCTTGCTCCTCTTCCTGGTCAAGGGGAGACCCTCAGCACTACTCCTGGAAGCCACGACCCCCGCAGGAGGCTTCTGCAGGCTGGGGGCCGGGTCTGGGCCATGCAGCCCCCTCACCTGCTCTGCGGCCATGTGGGGAGGGACGACGGGCTCAGAGACGCAAGACCAGGGAGCACCCCTGGTTCTCAGGAGCCATAAAGCTGCTTATGCACCCCTACCATGAGAACTGATGGCCAATGGCCGGGGATGGAGACTTGAAGGGGATTAGGGTAAGTGAGGCAGGCAGCGCAGGCCCTAATCCGGACCCTCTGCCTGGGGGCAGAGCCACATGGGTGAAGAGAACTGTCCCCAGCCACAGGGGTGCCAGGACACAAGGCTACAAGGAGCTTAGGATTCTTGCTCCTCCCCCCACGAGCTGGGAGGCCCAGCAAGTTCATCTCTCGGTCGCCTTGTCTATGAAATGGGGGGGGGGGCATATCACTGAAGAGGCAGGGACTCTCTGTCCTTGACTCCAGTCCCCAAATCCAGTTGTGTGACATGGGCAGGACTTAGCTAAGAGAGGACAGGGGAAGTCACCTCAGGAGGCAGAGAGTGGGCAAAAGCTGGGAGAAGGGAGAGACCAGGCTGAGTCGCCCACTGCAGTCCCCTGTCGGCGGGACATTGTGGCCAGAGCAGAGGGTGTATGGAATGGCGGAAGGGAGGCCCAATCACAGAGGCCTTGAATGCCAGAGTGAGGGACATGGAGGGGATGTCAGAAGAGGTGGACCTTAGAGGTGGGGGAAACCCAGAGCCTGCTCGGAGGCAGCCGGGCCCAGGGTGAGGAGGTTTTAGCCCTCTGGCTCTGTCAGGGATGGGGTGGCCTGGCTGGTCACTTGGCCCTGCTAGGCCGGGGTTAGGGTTTCCCGGTGAGCAGCCCCATGAATGATTGATGTCTTCTCAGCTTGGGTTTCATGCCGGCCGCCTTAGTGCCGCCGGGCGCCATGCAGCAGGCCCTGCTGGCGTGGGGCCCCGCGGATGGCTGGACCCCTGGGCAGGCAGGCACGCCCCAGACCGCACCTCACAGGTAAGCCAGGCCTCACCTGTGGGGGCTCAGGGCAGCTCAGGGCTATGATCCAGCAGAGGCTGGAGCTGGCAGAGCAGGGTCTGCCTGAGGAAGAGGCTTAGCGGGGAGGAGAGCCCCGGGCTACAGGCAGAGGGGCCGGAGTGGTGGGCACAGGCAGGAGCCGGACTTTGGGGGCTGTCTACATACTCCCTTGACTCAGCCCTCAGCACCTTCTCCACCCTCAGAGGGAAAGTCCCTCCACCCATAAGGTCTATGAGGGAAGGTAGAGGCTGGGTGGGAGAGGCAGCAGGCCTCCAGGGTCCCAGTCACTCTATCCTCATCACGCTGCTCAGCCCCGACCCCTTCTGTCTGGTGGCCTCAGAGGACCACCTTCTGCCTGAGCTGTGAGAATGAGGACAGGGCCCCAGAGGGAGGTCGAGGATGATGAAGAGGGTCGAGCTGCTTCCGGGACAGCTGTCCTGGCCTGAGCTGCAGACCCCCACCTGAGTTCAGGCACTGCACATGCTTCGGGGAGGGTCTCCTCTGGCCCAGGATCCTGGGACTCCTACGCCCCCCCCCCCACCAATCTGGGGATCTTAAAGCACTTGAATCCCAGGATACCAGATGGGAAAGGGCCTGCGGCGATCTGACCAAGCAGTTTGCACAAACTGTCCTCCCTGGAGCCCCAGGGGTGCTCCCCTTCCTTTAATCTGAGCACTCCCTTCTCGTTCATGTGGGAGTTCTGCTGTGCTATTTTATTTGAAGAAAACATTCACAGCTTTAAAAATATGTTCGAAAGCCAACTCTATCAGGTGCACTGGGATTCGGAGTGGCAGAATGGTTAGGTGTGAGTTTCAGGCCTGGAGCCTCTGTCCTACCTCTGACCTTGGGCAAGTCACCAATCCTCTGAACCTTCCTTCCCTCTCCTGTAAAACGGATTGTCTGAAGACTAGGTGGCGTCATCTACTTAAAGGCCCCGGCCGAGGCTAACCACCCAAAAGGCGATGACAATGGCTCAGAGAAGGACAGTGACGTGCCTGGAGACACACAGCACCCTTTCTCTCATACTCAGTCCCTCATGATTCCATTGATCCATCAGGCGGCCGCCCTGTGGACAGCACACAGGGGACCTCGGACGGACACCGCAATGAAAGCCGACCCGGGTGCCGCCGGCCTCGGGCCCCGCACAGAGCCAGACGATGAAGACTACTATCCCCAGGGTGTCTGGGACACGGTCTTCCTGGTGGCCCTGCTGCTCCTGGGGCTGCCAGCCAACGGGCTCATGGCGTGGCTGGCTGGCTCGCAGGCCCGGCAGGGAGCGGGCAGGCGGCTTGCCCTGCTCCTGCTCAGCCTGGCCCTCTCGGATTTTCTATTCCTGGCGGCGGCAGCCTTCCAGATCCTGGAGATCCAGCGGGGAGGACACTGGCCGCTGGGGACGGCGGCCTGCCGCTTCTACTACTTCCTGTGGGGTGTGTCCTACTCCTCCGGCCTCTTCCTGCTGGCGGCGCTCAGTGTGGACCGCTGCCTGCTGGCGCTGTGCCCACGCTGGTACCCGGGGCACCGCCCGGCCCGCCTGCCCCTCTGGGTCTGCGCCGGCGTCTGGGTGCTGGCCACGCTCTTCAGTGTGCCCTGGCTGGTCTTCCCGGAGGCCGCCGACTGGTGGTACGACCTAGTCATCTGCCTAGATTTTTGGGACAGCGAGGAGCTGCCCCTGCGGATGCTCGAGATCCTGGGGGGCTTCCTGCCTTTCCTCCTGCTGCTCGTCTGCCACGTGCTCACCCAGGCCGCCACCGCCTGCAAGACCTGCTGCCGCCGGCCGAGGCCCGCAGCCTCCCGTGGCTTTGCCCGCGTGGCCCAGACCATCCTGTCTGCCTACGTGGTCTTGCGGCTGCCCTACCACCTGGCGCAGCTGCTGTACCTGGCCTTCCTGTGGGACGTCTACCCCGGCTACCTGCTCTGGGAGGCCCTGGTCTACTCCGACTACCTGACCCTGCTCAACAGCTGCCTCAGTCCCTTCCTCTGCCTCCTGGCCAGTGCCGACCTGCGCGCCCTGCTGCGCGCCGTGCTCTCCTCCTTCGCGGCGGCTCTCTGTGAAGAATGGCCCGGCAGCTTCACGCCGGCCGAGCCACAGACCCAAGTGGATTCTGGGGGCCACACTTCGCCAGGGCCCATGGCCCAGCCACAGTTGGATTCTGTGGCCCCTCCACAGTTGGATTCTGTGGCACCCCCACGGGTGGACCCCACAGCCCAGCCACAGTTGGATTCTGTGGCACCCCCAGGGGCGGACCCCACAGCCCAGCCACAGTTGGATTCTGTGGCCCCTCCACAGTTGGATTCCGTGGCTCCTCCACAACTGGATTCTGTGGCACCTCCACAGGTGGACCCCATAGCCCAGCCACAGTTGGAGCCTGTGGCCCCCCAACAGGCGGACCCCACAGCCCAGCCACAATTGGAGACTGTGGCCCCCCCACAGGCAGACTCCTCTGCCCAGCCACAGTTGGAGCCTGTGGCCCCCCCACAGTCAGATTTTGTGGTCCAGCCTCAGCTGAACTCAGCTCAGCCCCATTTGGACGTTGTGGTTCAGGCACAAGAGAGCCCTAAGGCCCAGACCCCCGGACCCCCTTCTGGTTCAGCCCCCAGGCCCCGTGATGAAGCTTCCTCTGCTCCCTCCACAGATCCCACCCCAGAAGCCCCCGAGAATCCAGCTGTGCCTGCTGCCTGTGAGGGAGAAAGCCCCAGCAGTGTCCCCCCAGAGGAGACAGGCCCCACATGAGGGTCCCGGAAAGCCCAGGCCCATCAGGGCACGGGAAGTACCTGAGGGGGACAAACGAAGCAGCCAGTCAGAGCAGAGGGGAGCCATGGAGGACGTCATTGTGGAAAACCCCACCCAGTCCCCGGGGCCTGGCAGGAGGACTTTGGGGAAGTGAAAAATGAAGCACCAAAATGTCCCAGGCAGTTTGTCGCAAACGTCTTGTCCCCATCAGGTCCCACTTATCCCCTTCACCCAGTGGCCCAGCAGTCGGAGCCCATGGTCTCCGGCTGGGCTCTGCCCCCGACAGCCCAGACCCCATGGACCGTCTCCCCCAGCCTCAGTCCTGCAGGAGACAGCCAGCAGGGGCGAGCGCCTGTGCTGACCTCCCTTTGCTCCTTCCCTCCCTCTTCTCCTCCCTCTCTGACCCTCTAACAGTGGGGACGCCACAGGAGGAAGTCCCTGCAGAGAGGGAGGGCATTCAAGGGCCTGCAGGACCCTGGGGCCTAGGAGCCCAGGCAGGCTGGCCGGGCCCCTTGCCCACAACAGGTGGTGAGACCTTCGGCGGTCTTCCCTCAGCAAGGCAGCGGGAGCGGAGGCCAGAGCTACCAAGCCCGGATTCCACTCGGGCTCCCGTGACTCTGGCTAAGCCGCTTTACCCTCTCAGCTTCTGCCGCATCCGCCAGATGCGAGGGTTAAGTCAGAAAGTGTGGGAGGCGCTCAGCTAGAGCCTGGCACACAGTGGGGCCTCAGGAATCAGAAGTCCTACCCTCACGGCTGTCTAGAAAGGTCCCTTGCAGGGGCTGGAGTCAGATGGGAGGAGATGCCTCCTGGCCTGGCCCTTGGGAGCTTTGAGACAGATCAGCTGTGCCTGTGACCAGTTCTGGGCCTCAGCCTCCCCCGGGGAGCCTGAGACAGCACGAAGCCAACTCTGTGCCTCTCATGGCTCCAGAGGACTTCAGCGCCTGCGCCCTCCACTCAAGGGCGCGACTAGGGTCCACCCAACCCAGCCGCCGGCCTCCCAGTCTACAGAGTGTCCTGGTCCTGCCTCCAGCTGAGCCCCTTCTTTGCCCTCAACCCACAGGCTGGGGGTGGGGGGCGGTGGGGGACAGCCAAAGAGAGAGCTCTGGGGACCAGCGGTTCCAGAAAGGGTACAGGCCCCCATGAGGTCGAGCCCCGTCTTCCCTCTCAAGCTGCAGACACTGCAAGAAAAAGTAGGAAGCATTGAAGTTCTCATTTCTGTACCCCCCTTCCCTTTCACACCGGCGCTCTCTTCTGGCTGCCCCCTTCACCCAGCTTTCCCTCCCCCAAACTGTGCTCCAGAACCATGAGCCCTTCACCCTTTTAACTGACCCCCCCTCCCATCCTTTGAGCTGCCCTGACCGCTGGTGTAGACGACAGATGTTTCTGTGCAGCCCTTCCAGGTCTGCCTCTGTCTGAATAAGGCAGCAGGCAGGGCGCGGGGTCTGGAGAGGTGCAGAGAGATCTGGATCCGGGTTGCTCTTCACCTCAGCGTTCTCCTGAGGTAGAACGGGGCGGTGGTGTTCCCCTTTAGTTCCCCTTTCGAGGGCTGGGCCCGGGGATGGAAGCGGGCTCAACAGTGGCAATGCTGGGGGGCCCCTAATTCTAGCATTTCCTGCCGACGGGAATGTGGACACTGAGGCTGCAGGGGAGAGATATCTGAACGGGCACAAATTTGTTGAATTCATTCATTTATTGAGCACTTGCTAGGTGACCTTCTGGCCAGCCCTCCATTCTAGGGACACATGGCCACATGGGGTGGGGGGCATGACCTCGGGTGCCCCTTGGGGGGTCTTTTGAATCCCAGCTCCACCATTCACCAGCTGTGGGATCTTCAGCAAAGCCCTTGGCTTCTTTGAGACTCAGTTTCCTCATCTGTAAAATGGGGATCAGATCAAGGGTCCCCATTCCCTAGGAGTGTTCATCTCTATGAAGTACTTGGATCCTTGCCTGGCAAAGAGTAAGTGCTGAATAATTTGTTAGCCATTAATGTAATTATACCGGTGGGCATCCCCAAGACTCACCCAGGCCTGGGACTGACACTCACCCAGGGGCCAGAGCTCACATGGCTGTTGACTAGGCATTGTCCCCTCCATTGTACTGCTTTCCACTTCTGCAAGAAATGCACCACCCCACTGGGTGCATAGCCCCTGGAGCTAGGGTCCGGACTGGAGTCATTCTCGGGGCACTCTGCAGTGCCCTTCCCCCTTTCCCCCAGAGATCAGTCCCAAAGCTTTTCCAACAGGACGTGCAGAGCAGGCACGAGACCCCCAGTGCCTGCCACGTGCCTTCACCTCTGGTCCCCGTTTCAAACCCAGCCTTTGGGAGAGTGGGGAAGCCCCACCTCCAAGGTCCCAAGGGCAAATCTCCTCCATAACGGGAATTGCTATCCAGGAGAAAGAGCGGTGTTATGAAGGGTTTTGTGGGATGAAGAGGAGTTCTACTGGTGACCCCCCAGAAGAGGGTTTTGTGTTAGAGGAATATGGACACCCAAGGCCACAGAGAGTGAAGGCAGGGCTCCTCCCTGACATTCTATAGTCCATCTACCTCACCCCTAACACCCTGGGGAGGGGGGCTCCTGCTGCCCTCTAGGAGACGCGCCCCTTCTCCAGCTGAGAGGTGCATTTATTCTGAGTTGTGAATATGAACATTTTCAATTCTACATTCAGGACTGCTGTTCATTCATTCATTCATTCAGCGTACAGGACTTGACCCCACGCGGTGTGCTAGGTCTCCTTCTGGGTGCTGAGGATACAGTGGGAACAAGGACAAAGTGCTACCCTCAGTTTGCTGACATTCTAGTGGGGCAGGGCAGACAAAAAGCAAATACACAAATAATTACATAGTAGAACATCAGATAGGGATTAAGGAGGAGGCAGGAGGAACAAGTAAGGGTCAGAGAGTGACCAGCGAGGGGGGTGGACTGAGACCTGGAGAAAGTGAGAGATGGAGCCTTTTCACAATCTGGGGGGAGAGTTTCCAGACGGAGGGAACAGGATGTATCCAGGCCCTGGTGTGGGAAAGAAGGGGGTTTGTTTCAGGAGGATCAGTGTCACTGGGCCACGTGCCAGGAGAGGACAGAGGAAGGTGATGTATGGGGGGGTGGCACAAGGACTAAAGTTATTTCAAGTGTGACAGTGAGGAGTGTGGAGAGAGTCTAGTTTGGGCTTTAAACAACTCCTGGCTCTTGCCTGGAGGGCACATTGGAGAAACAGGCTTAGTAGCTGCATTCCCTTTTCCAAAGCACCCTCATTCCTGTCCTTTTTTGGAAGGGTCAGCCTGTCCCAGGGTGTGTGGAACAGAGGGAAAAGCAAGGACTTTGGAGCCAAACAGATGGGGACTAAATCTTGGTAGGGTGACCTGGGACAGGCACCCCTCCCCTCTGAGCTGTTTCCTCATCAGGGAGCGGGAAGGGGTTAAGAGGGTGTAAGTCCCAGCCTGCGTGAGACACAGGGGGGCCTCCTGCAGCCCCAGATAAGTCTCCTTCTGGCTTTACTCTTCCCTCCTCTTCCTATCTACCTCTCTTTTTCAGGGAAAAAGGAAGGTGAGGGAGGGGCCCCGACCGCTAGGGAAACCAGCCCCAGGCAGAGGGGACAGTTTGTGCCTGTTGGACTTACAGAGACACTTAAGTGCCCCCCAGGGTGAGACAGGGACAGGGATGGGTAGATCTGAGGAGGCCAGTTTGGACTCCTATCCCAGGAGCTAGCTAAGAGGGGTCATCTGCGGACAGACCACTAGCCTGGGATCTGGTAGGGACATGTTCCCATTTCTATTTTTAATAAGGAGGCTCAGCAGGCCCCAGGGGTGTTCACCGAAAAAAGTGGGTTGGCTGGGGCCTTCCACGCGCCCCTCAAAACACCGCTGCTGTATTTACATTGTTCATCACGAGCGTGTAATTTTGTAACCTTTAAAAAGAGGCACGTGAATATATCGACTGTCAGACCTGATACTGTATTTCGGAGTCGGGGGTGGACTGCATGTATGCGCTGGGCTCCGTCCAATCCTGACAATCCCGAGCGCACGGCCAGAGGAGCAGGACCGGGAAGGCGCCGGGGTCGCGGACTAGCTGCACCCCGCAAACCGCACCCACCGCCCCTCCGACCCCCACCCCTATCTCCGCCCCTTCGCCCGGGAGGGACCTGGAGCCCGAGGGGCGGGGCTCGCCCTGGCACCGCCCCTGCGCTCCCCTAGCTCCAGCGATCGGGGCCTCCGGGGCCCACTCGCAGTCTCCCGCCCCGCCCCTCCGCGCGTGACCTCGGCCCCGCCCCCGCGAGCCCCCGCCCCGCCCCCCCGCCCCCAGTCCCCGGCTCCTCTGTCACTTCCTGATTCCCGCTTCCTGCTTCCCAGAGGCCGGGATCCGGAGCCGCCCGAGGCCGGTGCCGCAGCCCCCGGCGTCCCCGGTGAGCGCGGCGGGCCGGAGCTGGGAGCGCGAGCGCGGGACCGGGCGGGGCTGCGGGGGCGGAGCCGCGAGAGGCCGGGGTGGGGGGTCGCGAGTCGGAGGAGCCCTTACCCTCCGCGGCGCTCCACCCTCAGCCCCAACTCCCTGTGGCCGCCCAGCGTTTCCCCCTCTAGGTTCACCTTGGACCCCGCTCCGAGGACGCCCTGGGATGCTCTGCGGCCAGAAGCGGCATCCTGATCCCCCGCCCAGTCCCTGCCAGGCCCCCTGGGCCGGCCTGGGGCTCCCTGCAGCTCCCTGCACATTTCTGCAGCCACTGCACATTCCCCGGGGCTCAGAACTCGGGCCTAGCGCGGCTCCACACTGGAGACCTTTCCCCATCACCCAGCTTCCAAATCCTGGGCAGGAAGGAGCTCGTTTGGAACTGACTCGGACCCACAGAGGAGCTAAGCTTGCCCTGGCTTCCGCACCTCCCACCTCCCCCACACATACCAGAGCCGGGGAGGCGCCTGGCTAGGGTCCTGCAAAGCCCCTCTGGACTCAACAGTGTGGGCCTTGGGTCAGTTCACTGCCCCCCGCCACCTCGATGCCCCCTTGATGGGTGGCAGGGTCTGCACCTGTGACCGCGTTCTGTAACTGTGGAAACTGCAAGCCAAGACCCGGTTGAGTCCTCCCCACCTCCCTTGCCCTGGGAGGGTTGAGGGCTGTTGGGATGGGTGAGGGCTGATGGAAGCCTCCCCGCCCTGCAGACATGTCCTTCCGCAAAGTGGTCAGGCAGAGCAAATTCCGGCACGTGTTTGGACAACCAGTCAAGAATGACCAGTGCTATGAAGATATTCGAGTGTCCCGTGTCACCTGGGACAGCACCTTCTGCGCCGTCAATCCCAAATTCCTGGCTGTGATCGTGGAGGCCAGCGGCGGGGGTGCCTTCCTGGTGCTCCCCCTGAGCAAGGTGGGCTCCGTGAGCAAGGGGTGAGGACTGGAGACGGGCCACACCTGCCAGACCTCACTTTCCGTAACTCGCCCATCCCTACTCCACTGTGGGCAGGTGTCATGATTCAGATTTATTGCCTAAAAGAGGTGTTAGCCCAGATGGAGAGAGGTTTACTACCACAGAGGCAGGGTCAGAGGCAACAAACATTTCCTTCTCCCCCTTGACTGCCCCTCTCGTGCCCGCAGACGGGCCGCATTGACAAGGCCTACCCGACGGTGTGTGGACACACTGGACCCGTCCTGGACATCGATTGGTGTCCCCACAACGACGAAGTCATTGCCAGTGGCTCAGAGGACTGTACAGTCATGGTGAGGCATGGAGCTGTGGTTGGGCCCGGGTCACAGGTGTGGCTCAAGGCTGCCGGCAGCCGGGGCCAAGCAGAGGCCTCAACTGGCTTCTCCCCTGCAACCCCCACGCCCCGCAGGTGTGGCAGATCCCGGAAAACGGGCTCACCGCCCCGCTCACAGAGCCAGTGGTGCTGCTGGAGGGACACACCAAGCGAGTGGGCATTGTCACCTGGCACCCGACAGCCCGCAACGTGCTGCTTAGTGCAGGTCCGCACCGCCCGCCCCGCCCCCTCTGCACAGCTCCAGAACCCACACCCTCTCCCAGGCCCACCCGACAGGGGGCCGGGTGTGGCGCCTGGAGGGTGGTCCGAGCCCGCCTGGTGGGCTGACAGCCCCTGCCCGGCAGGCTGTGACAACGTGGTGCTCATCTGGAACGTGGGCACGGCGGAGGAGCTGTACCGCCTGGACAGTCTGCACCCCGACCTCATCTACAACGTCAGCTGGAACCGCAACGGCAGCCTCTTCTGCTCCGCCTGCAAAGACAAGAGCGTGCGCGTCATCGACCCCCGCCGGGGCACCCTGGTGGCGGTGAGCGACCCTGGATGCCTGGGGGGCGGCAGTGGACAGGCCAGGGGGCTCTGTCGGCTGCCGCACTGACCACTCTGCACCCCTCCTCCTGTCCCGGATAGGAGAGGGAGAAGGCTCACGAAGGGGCCCGTCCCATGCGGGCCATCTTCCTGGCGGATGGCAAGGTGTTCACCACAGGCTTCAGCCGCATGAGCGAGCGGCAGCTGGCGCTGTGGGACCCGGTGAGTAGCCACGGTCAGCCTGAGGGTCAGGCTTGGTTGAGACTTGGACTCCCACCTGGGCAAGGAGGGTAGGAGTCACCCTGGAGAGGTGTGGGTCCGCGGTTCTCAGCCTGGCACCTGAGGCTCTCGGGACCTGGAACCCTGCCAGCCTCTTCTGTCCTTGCCCCTCGCTCTCCAGCCTCCTCTGCTGCCTCCAGCATCCTCCAGGCCCTCACCAACACTGTTCTTGCCAGTTGAAAGCCCTTCCCTCCTTGGCTTGCCTGTTCCCATCTGGTGGCCCTTTGGGGCCCAGTGCAGAGGCCCTCCCCTCCAGGAAGCCTCCCAGCCCTTTTCCTGAAGTGTTCTGTCTCACAGCCCTGTGCTGCTGTGTAGTGGCCTCCGTGGGTCCCTCTGAGACAGGGTAGTGCTGCCTGGCACCCCCCTGCTCGCACGTGGTGGGGACTAAAGGCCTGGAGTGGCCCAGGAAAGTGGGATCCTGGGAGTGAGAGGGATCCAGGAGGGTGGGAGAAAATCCATCTGGCATTGGTGGGGGCCGTGCCAGCTGGCATGGGAGGTGGCCTGGGGCCAGCCCTGATGGGCCTGGACGGTGAGGAGAGGGAAAGAAGGTTCCAGCCTGGCCTCACTGCCCACCACCCCATATGGCAGGAAAACCTTGAGGAACCCATGGCCCTACAGGAACTGGACTCGAGCAATGGGGCGCTGCTGCCCTTCTACGACCCAGACACCAACGTGGTCTACGTCTGCGGCAAGGTGGGGCCAGGCAGGGTGGATGGACGGGTGCGGGGGGATCAGACGGCCCGCTTGGGTGCTGACCCCTGCCGCCTCCCCTCCGCAGGGCGACTCCAGCATCCGGTACTTTGAGATCACAGATGAGCCCCCCTATATCCACTTCCTGAACACTTTCACTAGCAAGGAGCCCCAGAGGGGCATGGGCAGCATGCCTAAGAGGGGCCTGGAGGTCAGCAAGTGCGAGATCGCCCGGTAAGAGGGGCCTCCCACGTGGCTGGCTGCACGGGGCTGAGTCGTCCCCCATCAGCCGTGGCTGGCCAGGATGAGCAGTCAGATCTTGGGAGGCTGCTGAGGAGCAGGAATCAGCCCGCAGCAGGGCCAGGGTCAAGGTCGGACTATGGAGGGCTTGGGGTGAGGCCCAGAAGTGGAGAGTGCAGGGGAGCCCTCGAGGGACAGGTACCACCCACAGTTCCTCCCTCCCTTCCCTTTCCCAGGTTCTACAAACTGCATGAGCGCAAGTGTGAGCCCATCGTCATGACTGTGCCAAGAAAGGTGAGGCCACCTGGTGCCCTGCCCACCCACTCCCTTCCCCAGCGGACGGGCCACGCGGTGGGGACCGGGCTGAGGCCTCTGAATGGGATGTGGTTGAGTGTGGATGTGGTCAGTGGGCTGTGAGTGTGACGTGGATACCAGCACGCCTTTGGGTCACTGCCAGGCATAGGGCCGTGCCAGGCGTAGGGCTGTGCCAGGCGTGGGACAAGGAGTGAGACAGGGTGAGCTGAAGCCCCACTCTGGAAGAGCCGCGGGAGGCGGACAGGTGCCGGGCAGGCCTGGAGGGCTCCCTGGGGCCGGAAAGGCAGGACCCAACAACATGGCTGGGGGGTGGCCCTCCAGCGGTGGGTCAGGCCAGGCCAACGGCACGGAGGGAAGAGTGGAGAGAGGGTCCAGGGCCTGGCTGTGGCGGAGACTCCCACCAAGAGAGGATCAGCCCACATGTGGCCGGGCCTCCGATGCCCAGCCTTGAACCCTGGAGGAGCCTCATTCTTCGGCCGGTGCTTACCGGCCACGCGCCTCCCAGGGAGGAGAGCTGTGAAGGAGGCTGGCGGGGTTTACCGTCTGTGGGACACAGGGCTTCCAGAATCCCACGAAGCCACGTGGCTGACCCCTGCTTAGGAGTGTGGGGAAGGTTTCTGAGAGAGTTGGTGGCCTCACCCCGAAGGGAAGTGAAACGAGAGATTTGTGCTTTACAGAGGCCACAGGGGCCAGGGCGTGGGAGGCTGGGTTGACGGGGCGCAGGCCTGGAGGCCGAGAGCGATAAGAAGGTGGCTACCCAGGTTCCAGACAAGATGACCCTACCACGGGGCCCCCCGGCTGATCCGGACCTCCCCCGCCCCCCGCCCAGTCGGACCTCTTCCAGGACGATCTGTACCCTGACACGGCCGGGCCTGAGGCGGCCCTGGAGGCAGAGGAGTGGGTGAGCGGGCAGGATGCCAACCCCATCCTCATCTCCCTGCGGGAGGCCTATGTGCCCAGCAAGCAGCGGGACCTGAAGGTCAGCAGGCGCAACGTGTTACCAGATAGCCGGCCTGCCGCGGCTCCCAGCTCGGCCCGCCCGGGGGCCACCGGCTCTGCTGCGTCCATCCATACGACCGTTTCCAGCGGCAGCCTTGCCGGAGCCATGGTACGTGCCCCCCAGGGGCCCTGGTCTGCGGTGTGTGTGCCTGAACCCTTCATGGGCCAGGGCGTCTGTTGACCGGGGGAGGGCTGCAGCTCCGCGCCCCCTGACTCCTGCTCCCGCCGTCCCTGCAGGAGGCTGGGAAGCTGGAGGAGGTGATGCAGGAGCTGCGGGCACTGCGGGCGCTGGTCAAGGAACAGGGGGAGCGCATCGGTCGCCTGGAGGAGCAGCTCGGCCGCATGGAGAACGGGGACGCATAGGACCACAGGCCCAGGGGATGCCGCTCCCCCTCACTTCCTCCTCCTCCTCCACGCCTTCCTCACCCAGCCTCTGCTGGCAAGTCACACCACTAGCTGGCTGCCTCCTGCCCCCTGCCCGGGGCCTCTGGGCCAGGTTCAGGGACAGTCCACACTGACCCATCCTGTGGGCCTGGGCCAGAGCCACCGCCTGGCTCTTGTCATTGTCACTGTGGAGGATTTTTGTATCCAGGCAAGCTTATACTCTGAGGGACCATCTCCCCCCACTCCCTGCTCTCTCCCTGGAGGACGTGGGAGGGACAAGCTCTATATTTTCATTCCAAATAAAGTTCTCTTTCTAAAAGCCAGGTTTGCCCTTTGCAAAGGGTCGGGTTGGGAAAGTAAGTCTAGAACACTGGGGTGATGAAGGCAGCCCACAGGGATCACAGACGCGAGAAAGGGCTGGGGGCCAAGGGCTTCCCCCCGACCAAGTCATTGCTTCCCTGCATTCTGCCAGCTAGAGGAACTGTGGATGCCCAGGCCTGCACGGGCTGTGAACCGGTGCCTGGGTCCTCCTTTGGGAGGCCCGGCCAGAGGCTTCACAGCCCTGGCCTCATCCGGTGAGAGATCTGTGAGGCCCTAGTGTGGGTTAGCGGGTTAGGGTGGTCCCAAGAGGCCCGCGGCCCCCAGCGGGGGCCTATGGCAGGGAAGGCTGGGTGGGGGACGTGGGCAGGAAGCGGAAGCGCCCAGGGAGCCCCAGCTGCAGCTGAGCGCGCCAGAGCTCACTTCCACTCAACGCGGCCAGAGCTGGTGGCAGGCGCCCAGGCACCGAGGCCGGCGGACTGATGGTGAGCACGGGAGCCTGCTGGGTCCTGCGGTGGGGGCCCCGGAGGTCAGAGCTGGAATGTCTGGGCCCTGGGCGCTAAGGAGGGATCCCCGCACTGGGGCCCAGGAGCAGAAGCAGTCAGTCAAGGGCAGAGATGGGAGACCAGGGCAAGCATGGGGCAGAAGCTGGGTCTTCCTCTCACCTTGCCTCAGAGGTGGGCCCCCCTGGGACTCAGGGTGTGCCTCCAGCACCCCTCTCCAGGCCTGGCCCCGCTTCAGGAACCTCTGATAGACCCTCTCACCTGTTCTGCTGGTGAGCTGGGACCTGGGCACGGAACCTACCTGCATCCCTGAAGCCTGAGCGAACAGAGCCCGGGGAGAAGGGGAGGTTTGCCCGAGTCTCGGCCCCCCTCCCCCGCCACCTCCCACCTGCCTTGTTCCGACCGCAGGCTTCCTCTGGTGGCGGCACCCGCCTCCCCCAGCCCCAGGCCCTGCAAGCCTGAGGCCCCCAGGGACGGGAGTTGAACGGAAATGCTGCAGCTGGGGCCGTCCCGTGGGTGGGAGAGGAGGAGGGGCTTCAGGGACGCCCCCCCCCCATCCTGACACTTGACCAAGTGGAGGGTAAACAGTTGTCTGAGTTGGCCCCTCCATTCCCATGCCTCGGGAAGAGCAGATTCCCTTCCTCCCTCCCTCTGCATCTAGCGCCCGCGCAAGTGTCTGTCTTGACACGTCTGACCAGTGTTTGCTGAGCACCTACTGTGTGTGCCAGAAATGGTAGTGCTTAAGCCTGAAAGATGGCTGTGCCCTTGCCGCTTGCTCTGCTGGGGCAGATGAGGCAGGCTGTGTGAGGAATACCAGGGTGAGGAAAGCAGAGCCAGGCTGGGCCCGGCTGCAGAGGGGAGAGGCCGGGCAGTACTTCAGGCCAAGGTGAGCCGGCAGCAGTGTGGCTCTCGGGGATGGAGCATCCTGGGTGGAGGGAACAGCCGGCACGCGGGCCCCCCGCGGCACCGGCTCACGGAACGCAGCTGGGGTGGCAAAGGCGGGAGTCAGAGGCTCCAGAGCCACAGCTCAAAGGACCAGGGCCTTGTAGACCCAGTAAGAACGTGGGCCCTTCCGCTCACTGGTCCCCATTTTGCCCAAGAGGCAGCTGAGGACCCAGTCACGCGGCCTGACCACCCCCAGCCCCGGTGACGCGCCCCCGCCTGTCTCCCCACAGGACCTGCCCTGTGCCCTAGGGCTCGGGACACTGCTGGCCCTGCCGGGGGTCCTGGGCTCGGGCGGCAGTGCCGAGGATGGTGAGGGTCCCAACTCCGTCACTGTCCTGCTGCTGCTGCTGCTGTTGCTGCTGCTGGCCGCCGGCCTGGCGCTGGCCTGGTGCCGCCTCAGCCGGGACTCGGGGGGCTACTACCACCCGGCCCGCCTGAGCGCCGCGCTGTGGGGCCGCACCCGCCGCCTCCTCTGGGCCAGCCCGCCGGGCCGCTGGCTCCGGGCTCGGGCCGAGCTGGAGTCGCCCGACGAGGACCCCGAGCAGCCGCAGGACACGCAGGATGTGGAAGAGGACTACCACCTGGCCGGCGGCCTGGAGGAGGCAGAGTCCCTGGAGGAGGAGCAGCAGGCAGGAGAGGGGCCCGGCCCCCAGCAGGCCCCAGAGCCAGCTGACGAAGCACATGACAATAACATCGAAGCGGGCCTGGGCCTCAGATCCCAGGGGCCAGCGGGCTCAGGGGGCAGCGCTGAGGCCCTGCTGAGCGACCTGCACGCCTTCGCCGGCAGCGCGGCCTGGGACGACAGCGCCGAAGCGGCGGGGGGCCAGGGCCTCCACGTCACCGCTCTGTAAGAGCCAACGGGGTGGTCCACCCCCGTCACCGTACCCCTGTGTCCCAAGCTGTCCCGGACCCAGCATCACCCACACCCCCTCCCCATGAAGAGTCTCAAACGATCACTCCCCCAGCAGTTCTGTCCCCAAAGCTCTGCGGCCCTGTCCCCACCAGGAAGGGACACTGGGCAGCCATCTGAAATAAAACCCCTCCAGCCCCAAGGCTCTGTGGTCCTGTAGTGACCCTCCCCGTCTCTGAGCAGGGGCTCCTCCTGATACAAGCTGCCCGCCCGCAATCCTGCCCCCAGAAGTCCAAGGAAGAGCCAGGTCAGTGCCAGGTCAGTGCCATGATTCAATATTTTAATTCTTCAAGGGCACAGCTCAACTGCAGGCCAGTTGGGCGGCAAGGCCACTCCCCCGACAGCCAGAGCCTGTGGCCCTTTGTGGGCTTGGTTCGGGGGGACAGCCACCCCCAGCAGAGACACGCTCTCACACCACTCACTCCTGTACCCCTAGACCCATCTCCAGGTCTCGAACTGGCCCGGGTCCCTCCTGCCCTCAGAGTCCCCCATGCTCTTAGCGCCCTGGGCGCCCACGGCCCCTCTTAGACTTCTTGGTCCCTGAGGGGGGTCGGATGGGGAGGGGGGCAGAGCTCGAGGGCGGCGGTGGTGGGAGAGGGGCGAGAGAGGGCTCCGTGGGCTCCAGTGGTCCAGAGCAGGGCCGGAATCCCTCAAAGGGTGAGAACTTCAGGGGGCTGCGGGGGAAACCAAGGCTGAGTCAGCCTGGACCGCCCCTGGGGTCAGAGGCCGACACTGCCCAGCCCGCCCCACCTAGGCACAGAGGCTGCAAGGTCAAGTGCCCGGCCAAACAGCCCCTGCCACAAGGGGTCCCCGGGGTGGGTGGGAAAACACAGACGAGCACCAAGAGGCAGCCCTAGGGTGGGCTAGCAGAGCCAAGCCCAAAGCGGCCTCCCACCCCAGCGGCACACCCTCCCCTGTGCTCTGCGGTACCTGACCGGGGTCCGGGGGCTGCTGTTGAGGCGCCTGGGGGAGCGCAGCTTAGGCTGAAAGGAGAAGCCCTCCTTGATGCTGTCCAGGACGGAGGGGGCCACATATGTGAAGCCCTGGGGGGACGGATGGCACTCAGTGTCCGCCACTCCTTCGCCACAATCCTGCCCAGGCCCCCGTAACCCTCAGGCCACCCAGGACCTCACCAAGAAAGCCTGGTTGGCGCTCTCGCTGAGGGCCGTGTCGTCGGGACTGTCCACCGGCGTCTGCCGCGTGAAGTGGCTGTCGAACTGGCTCACGTCCTCCTCTGACTGCTGTGGGCAGACCCGGGTGGCAAGGAGGGGTCAGGGGGCATCCGAGATGGGTCCTCCACCTGGCCCCGGACCAGCGGGTCCTCCACTTACCAGGGACGGCCTGATAGGAGGGTCGACGCGGCAAGCCAGGAGGTCGTCCCAGTTAATGTGCCGGAAGAAAGGGTGCCTCTGTGGGTACAGGGCCCCCAAGCACCCCGTCATTTCCACCTCCTTGGCTCACAGAGAAACTCCCTGTGCCCTAAGGCCTTGCCTGCCTCCTGCGCCTTTGGGGGCTCCGCCCTACCCCCTCCTGGGGCTCCCCAACCCACCTGCACATCAGCAGCGTCCCCGGGGCCACCCCCAATCCGCTGGCTGGGATTCCGTTTCAGAAACTGCAGGGCAAGGGCAAAGGGTGAGGCTCTAGGGGAGAGAAACTGACTGTGTGTTCCTCCAGGTTCCTCGGGGCAGGCTGGGTGAGGAAAGGTGAGAGATTGTGTGTGTGTGTGTGTATGTGTGTGTGTCTGTCCGTCTGTGTGTGTGCGCGCGCGCACGCGCGTGCTGGGGGGAGGGCCTCTTGAGTGTGGTCCCCACCTATGGACAACTTTAGGCCTTCCAAGGTTTGGTGTGAGGGGCCCTTCCGCATGAAGCACTCACAAAGGCACCCGGTCACAGGCATCACTCCAGGGCCCTGCCGTGGGGTCCGATCTCTGAGCCTGGCCGCCTGCTTTTACCCCCAGTGAATGCCTTCTCAGCGGGAGAACAACTAGCTCACCGTGAATGAACGTTCTGCTGATTAGGACCCAGGACTAGGGATCTGTGCAACAAGGTCAGCAGCTGGTGTGCAACAGGGTGAGAGCCCCAGCTCGGCACTGTGGACCCCAGAGCCAGGGCGCCTTCATCCCCAAGACATACTGTGCCAGCAGGGAGCCCGAAGAAACGCAGGATTCCAGGCGGGGCCTAAAAGACACTGGGGCCCAGGGACCATGGACAGAGGGAACGCACCTTTTTGACAAGGTCCCGGGCATCCGGGGTGAGGTAGGGGGGCAGCGCCAGCTTCCCTTTGATGATCTTGTCCATCGTCTTCTTCCGGTTCTCTGCCGTGAAGGGAGGCTGGAGAAGGCAGGGGTGAGAGGCGACTTGCGGGCCTCCCCCCAGGCCCTGGCCCAGCCGCGGGATGGGGAACCCCTCCCACCACCCTCTCCCACCACCCCAAGGAGGCTGGACTTGCCGAGCCGGTGAGCATGTCATACATCAGGGCGCCCAGGCTCCACCAGTCCACCGCCCGGTTGTGGCCACTGCGCACCAGAATCTCAGGGGCCCTGGGGGTCAGGGGAAACCATCGGTCGGGCTGGGCCCTTCCTGCCAGACATCCCAATCCCTGGTCCCAGCCAGCTGCCGCTTACATGTACTCAATGGTGCCACAGAAAGTGTGGGTGACCGCATCCTCGTGGACCGACTCCTTGCAGAGTCCGAAGTCCGTCAGTTTGATGTGGCCTGAGGAGGATATGGGGGGGGGGGGTCAGGGCCCACCACGTGGTGCTCCTCAGCCCTGCCTGCAGGTTCCCACCCGGCAGGTGCAGGTGCACGGGCGGGGGAGGGGCGCACGCACGCGCACCCTGGCTGTTGAGCATGATGTTCTCGGGTTTGAGGTCCCGGTAGATGATGCCTTGGGAGTGCAGGTGGCCCAGGGCCAGTGTGATCTCCGCCAAGTAGAAACTGCAGAGACAGGACAGGGTGAAGGCAAGGGTAGGCGTGGGGCTGTGCTCGGGGTCGGGGGGATCCCTGCGGCCCCTCCAGAGAGGCAGGAAGTACCACCTACCAGGCTGTGTCTTCCAGGAAGATGCCCTCTCGCTCCAGATGCGTGAAGAGCTCACCGCCTGTGACACAAACACGTCAGCAGCTGTGTGCTGGGAACCAGCACCTTCGCTCTCGGAGTCTCGGTTTCTTCTTGGGGAGAGTGGGACTCATAATTCCGGCCCTACCTGCCTCACAGAGTTGCCGTGGGGACTCAATTCAATTCAGCAAACATCTACCGACGCCTACTCGGTGTCTGGCCCTGTGCTGGGCGAAGCTGGGGACACAGAGATGAAGAGACCCAGCCACTGCCCTCAGGATGCTCAGTCTGATGGGGAGACAGACATGCACACAGGTGCTCTAATAGGCCAGACCGAGGCAAGGGCTCCAAGAGCTTAGTGCAAAAAATCTCACAGAGGAGGCAAAATGACTCCCAACGTGAGGGGACGCAGCCCGCGGTAACAGTGAGAATCGAGGGGGCACTGAGAGGGATGCGGGGGCTGGAGCTCACAGGGCTCATCTGTGCAGACAGGACCCGGTGGGAAGCGGGCCCCAACCGCTTCATGGCCAACAGGGGGCACCAGGCCAAGGAGGCCAGGCTTCATCGGGGCAGTTACAAGGAGCCGTATGACTGTGAGTAGGAGCGTCGGGGACAACTCCCGTGCTGAGACGACGACCCTGAGAGTTCATGGAAGAAAGTGAGCTGAAGGCCTCAGGCCCAGTTAGGAAACCTGACCCGTGCCCTCCCCTCAGGAGAGTGGAGAGGATGGAGGACACTGCCGAGAATGAACCAGCGGGATCTGGGACCCGACTCGACACGGGGCACGCAGGAGAGAGGAACAGGCCATGAACGGGTAGTGGAAATGGACAAAACAAGCCACTGGATTTCCGTACAAACTCCCGCTGTTCCCGTCCACCCCCAATACAGGTGAGGGACACAATAGGTGCTGGACAGACGTTTGCTGAATGAATGAATGAAGGGACGGATAGACACATGGATGGATGGGTATGGGGGCCCCCTAGCCATTCTACACACCACATCTCTCCGGGCTTCCCCCAGAGCTCCCAGTGCTTCCTGGCTGGTTCCCTGGCCCTGGTTCCCTGGCTGGGCCCCCGCTCATACCACTGAGGCACTCGAGGATGAGGTAGAGTTTGCCACCAGTCTGGAAGGCATAGGCCAGTTCCACAATGAAGGGGTGCTTCACTGACTCTAGAATGTTCCGTTCAGCCCGCGTGTGTGCTGTGTCCTTGGCGTTGCGCACAATTTTGGCCTGAAGAGGCGGGGATCAATCAGAAAATGGGCACCTTGGGCTCCTTTAGTGCCTCCTGCCACTACCCTTCTCCACCATTTATCACCCCATTCTCTCTCTCCGTAATCCTGCTGCCAGTGGTCATCCCTCTCAAGGACTGATTTATCCTCTAGAGGTACCTCTCCACTTGGCACTAATGACATTTCGGGCAGGTAATTCTTTGCCGTGGGTGCTGCCTCGTACACTGCAGGATGCTGAACAGCCGCCCCGGTCTCTACCCACTGGATGCCAGTAGCGCCCCTATTTATTTAGTTGTGACTCAGAAACATAGAGGCAAAATTGCCCACGGCTGGGAATTACTGCAAAACAACATAACCACAACTGACAATAAACCAGCCAATGCCCAAGCCAGGGGCCAGGTCCTCCACCGTGTTCACTACCATCTTCCGGAAGCCTGAAGTCATGCCTGGAGAACGGTGGCCACCAAGCAAGGATGTGTTGGGTGAACACATGACTCACCTTCCTCAGGACTTTCATGGCATATATTTTGCCCGAGTTGGTGCCTTGCACCTTTCGCACTTGGAACACCTGTAGGGCAGGGGAGACAGGATCAACCTCCCTCTCCACATCCTTCCTTCAAAAAGCTCCACCCTGAAGCTCTGGCACTGAGACCCAGAGGCTGAGGCCCGCCCAAGGGTGGGGCAGTAAAGACCTCAAGTCTGATTCGGAGAGGATCTGTTTTTCCCTCCTTTACGTTTGTTTTTACCTCCGTGTTCTATGGAGGCTCAGCTGATTTATAAGCCTAATTCGTTTTGAGACCCTTTGCTGCTGCAAGACGGGGGCAGGGAGACCAGGGAGGACCGAGGGCCAGTACCTTGCCATAGCCCCCCTTGCCCAGCACACGCAGCAGCTCGAAGCAGTGGGGCCCGATGCGCTCAGGGCCCAGGTTCACACTGGTCTCGGTCAGCTCCACCTCCTCACAGCGTCCCACAGGCCTACTGACACAAGAGTTAAAGGGGGCAAGGGTCCAGGACTCCCCGTGTCTCCCTCCCCAGCCCATACCCTCCTCCCCCAACACAGCCCTCACTCACTCCAGGCCAGCCGCCCTCGACTCGGCAAGGGGACACACGTCCTGTGAGAAACCGAGGGGTAAGAGCCAAGGAAGGCACCGGGATTCCCCCCCGCCCAACCCCGCCTCAAGCTGGACTAGTTGGCCCAGGAGAGGAGGGGTCAGGAATGGGAAGTGGCGGGCGATGGGCCAGCACTGGGGAGGAGAGGCCGAGAGCAGAAAAGGGAGAACCAGGGTAAGGGCTGGAGCCTGGAACACAGGTCGGGGTGAGTGAGGGCGGGTCAGAGCTTAACAGGGCCCGGGCTCTGAGACTCTCTGGCTGGGGGAAGCCAGGGCGATTCCACCGCCTGGAGGATGGGATCGGCTCCGGGATCGAGCCGCGCCCGGGAGGACCACTCACCGAGGGGCTCGACTCTGGCTCACCCTCGCTGCCTTCCTCCGTCTCCAGGTCCAGGTCAAACACGGCCGCCATAGCGGCGCGGCCCGGCGGGCCCCTCGCCCAGTGCTTGGCCGCGCTCAGACTGACAGCCCGGGGGGCGGGGTGGGGGGAAGTTGTATGTTATCACTCCGCGACCGGGACCCCGGCCGCGCGCGCCGATGACGCATGAGCCCGCCCACCCGGACAGGCCGATTAGTCGGGCGGGGCGGAAAGATGGCGCCTGGCGCAAGGCCTCTCGGGAATTGTAGTTGCACAGTGCCGGGCTGCCGAAGCTGGTTTAACATCCTTTGACCGGACCCTCACTCTTCCCGGCACTGCTTCCCGGAAGCGGCACGGGACAAGGGCGGCCTGGAAGGCGCTCATCTTGGTTCTGGGGAGAGTTTGAGTTTGGATGGGACAGAAACACATGCAGATATGGGTGTAAACTTTATCCCCACCCCTGTTAAAGCTGTGCACCAGCTGGGTGACTGGGTGCTTGCTGGCTGGGTGGCGAAAAGCGGGTCGCATCTCTCTGTTCGCCCCCGAGAGACGACTGCATCAGTCTTCCTAATGTGACAACTGTCTCAAGGACCCTGTATCAGAGCATTTACTGGGTGATTGCTCAGGTCACGGCTGGGCTTTTTTGCCAGGTTCTTGGTTCTCACTGACCCACCTGTAAATATGGGTTTGTGCTGGAGTTTGCTACGTTGCCAGTTTAAGTACATTTAGTCATCTTGCTACCTGGCACAGAATAGGCACTTAATAAAACTTTGTTAAGATAATAAATAAATGAATACACCAAACCTGGCCTGTGACTTAAGATATGAGCATGGATTCTCGTTGAATGGGGCTCTGTAGGGGTGAATTCGGGCTGCATTAGATCTTGGATAGAGTTCTGACTGTTGTTGGAGGCCGTCTGGATGTGCATTCCAGCCGGATGGGGAGGCTAAATATGAACTCAGTTGGACAGAACTCAGGAGTCTCCAGGCTGGAGGAGGGTTATTTGATTGGATGTGGCCCTCTGGTTGTAATTCCACCCTTCAGAGACCGTCAGGTTTGAGTCCCATTGTGAGTGACCATGGCAGGCCCCTGCTCACAGTCAACACAGAGGCCTGGCCAGTATGGTGTTTATCCTTAGCGACAGAGGCTACAGGTATCCCTTGGCCACCTCTCCCTCCTCTCTTCCCCAATTCCCATCTAGCTGAGTCTGAGAGGAGTTTTCCAAGTCTTGAGAACCAGATGCCAGACCTTTTATTAGTTCATAAGCCTTTATTTGAAGAGGGATGCTTGCGGAGCTGGCCACAACTCCCGGGCTGCACAGGGGCAGAGTTATTGAGACAGACTCCCCTGAATCAAAAAGGGAGTGCAGATTTTGTTCTGCCAGTGCTGGTTAGTTATGCCAGAGGCCAATGTACCAAAGCTTGGTGGAGAAGGTGGGCGCTGCCCGGGAGGGGGCATTCCCTCATCTTAAGACCACATCTGAATGAGGGCAGGGAGCTGAGTGTGCTTTAGGAGTGGAGCGGGCACATAAGACTTAGTAAAAGTGGAAACCTGGACCTTGTAGCTTGTCCCTTGACCCCCTGGCTACTGTGGTACGACCTTGAGGCAGTGATTGTTCCTGTCTGAGCCTGTTTCCTCATCTGTAGAACGGGACAATGGTGTCTACCTGGAGAGGAGATGGTTCCTGCTGATCCCAGGTCCCTTGCTTCTACTGCTCAGGCCAAATGAGGCGGGCAGGGCAGGCCAAAAGTAGTCAGTGGGCTCTGGAAATATCCTGGGATTTGCTAAATGAGGGTTGAGGATAGGCCGTTTTATCTCAGGTTTTTGTGGGATTTATCCAAGGCCAGAGGCCAGCCAGCTTCCTGTACCCTGCAGGAAGAGACAGACCTGGAGCGATGCCAAAGAGGGGCTAAGTTTGGACCCATTTCCACCTCCCTGTCGTGTGTGTGCGCGCATGAACAGCTGTTGTTGCTTCTCCGTGGCTAGACTCGTGGGGCAGGACTGGGGCGTTCGGGCTGAACTGACAGCAAGAAGGGCCAGTGGCCCCTCCGCCACCATACTCTCTTTTATGGCCCTTAAGCTCAGGAGGCCTTCGTGTCAAATGCCTGACACTCTGGAACAGCCATGAGGCCTTGGGAGGGGGCCAGGCCAGGGTTGGGGCAGGGGTCCGGGAGAGAGAGGCACTATTTGAAGTGGGACAGGAAGTGGGCAACCGGGTAGTGGGGCCCATCGATGCCCAGACCCTGGCACAGTCCCAGCAGGCGGAGGCGAGCCTCAGCCGGGCTCTCCCCAGCACAGGCCACGCTGCAGTAGGGCTCCTCATACTCGCCCGGCACCAGGATGTCCTCCAGCAAATTGAGGCGCAGCAGGCCCTGGTCGTGGAGAGCCTGCAGGGTCTCGCGGCTGGCAGTGGAACTCAGCACCTGCGGATGCTGGGACACCAGGCACATGACCCCCACCAGGTGGCCACGGGCCCGTGGGTGGGTGGGCAAGGCAGGCCGCAGGCCACAGGCCACCATCGCCGCCGCCAGCAGCAGGTCCACACCATAGAGCTCCAGGATCCAGTCTCTCAGGTAGAAGCCGCCCATGCGGGGGTTGATCTCGATGAGTTTCGGCCCAGCCCCGGTCAGCTTCAGCTCCACATTGAACACCCCATCCAGCAGCCCACAGCCCAGGCAACAGCGGAAGGCTGCCTGCACCAGCTGGGCCTCCTGCTCCGGGGCCAGCCCGGTGGGCATGCAGGCCGCTGTCTCTGTGAAGCCAGGCAGCCTCGTGGGGCCGTTGTCGGAGACGAAGGCGGCCAGCAGGCGCCCTCCGAACAGCACCAGGTCCACGTCGTGCTCGGTGCCCTCGACGAACTCCATCAGCAGCATGGCGTTGCCCCAGCCCAGCCCAATGCCGGGGTGGTCGGCCTCCCCCTGCAGGTCACGAGCGATCCGGGAAAAGTGCTCGCGGCACTGTGGCGCATCCTCCACCAGCCGCACACCCACCGCGCCCGCCCCGAACTCCAGCTTCATGACGCCAGGCAGCGGCACCTGGCGGACGGCCTTCTCCACGTCGGCCTCGCTCTCCAGCGGGCAGCACT